>NC_052017.1:22369200-22689850 GCF_015832195.1 Motacilla alba alba | reverse complement strand
TCACCTGATTTCTTCCTCAGTCACGTTCTCTGAAAAATTAAGTAATATTTATCTGTAAATAAAGCTACTGAAGTACAAAAATTATCTGGAGATGCTGATCCCACTCCTTGACATAACCATTAGCTGCTGAGAGGTAGGTAGGCATGTGATGGAGGGGGAGCAAGTCAGGTTAGTGAAAGAGATCTTAGGGTCCCCACTTGCCTCATTTGGGGGCAAAACACACAAATGAGCTGTAGGCACACCAGTGCTGATGAATTTAATATCCTGTCTGTCTACTTCTGGGCAGCAGCCAATGTCAGCTTGGGGAATTCTCACTGCAGGGAAGAAAGATGGCAGGGGAGTAAGAGCAAATAAAAAAAGGATGTTGATTCTGGGGTTCTGGGTTAGAGAAAGATACAAAATGATAAGGGTACAACAATGATTAAATCACCTTTTCACTGTGGCTGCTGATGGCTGTGATCTGTTGTTACCAGCAGAGACTCGGCCTGCCCATGGCAGATGGGACTGGGAGACTCGCACAGGGACATTGGAGATTTGGTTTTCTCAAGCTGTTTTACAGCTTTCTCAAGCTGATTTGGAATCAAGCAGATTCCAAATGCCAGTGAATGCCACCAACCCCATGTAACAAAGTGAAGCTCAGAAGCCTTTGTAATTTTTGCCTGTTATCTTAAAGGACTTAATTCTGCAGTGCATGTAAAACCAAACTCCAGCTATCGGGAAGTACAGCTGTCTTTATCTGCCTTCAGTAGCACTCATCAGCAGCTCACTGCCTCATTACCAAACCTGAAGCCAGACATGTATTTGCACAGGGACAGAATGATCATGCCCAATGTCAGGTGAAGGACATTTGCTTTCATTATTTTTCCCTTGTCTCTTGTATTATTCACATATTTCCTCTTCTTTAATGTCTCTTCTCTTGATTATTAATGTATGAAGAATGCTGGCTGCACAGTTCAGAACATGACAACACCTGAGAAACCCCAAAGAAGCCAAGCATTGCTATGTGTTATTTATAGGATTTCAGGCTTCTCTCTGTTTTCCTCAGTTTCTGGGACTTTATAATTAGAGAGAGAAAGACTACCAGCTCAGATTCAGATAGTGAAAGAAGCTGCCGAGCTCTGTATTGACCTATTTATGCCAGAACTCCTCTTTAATTGTTAAAACATTCCTGTTGTAGAGGGTCAGAGGCTTCATGTATTAATGCACAAAGTCATGGGACTGAGTTGAATAATTTATTAATTGCTTTTGTGCACCACACCTCGGGCTTTTTGGAGAAAGGTAAAATATTTAGTGGATTAAAACAATGTGTTTGAGTCATTTATACTCGGTACAAGTCTTATGAGCTGCTCCAGGACATGGAGTTGTTTAGGCAGGAAAAAAGGAGGCTCAGAGGGGGCCTTACGGCTCTCTAAAGTTTCCTGAAAGGAGGTTGTAGAGAGGTGGGGATCAGCCTCTTCTCCCAGGACAAAAAGAAATGTCTTTAATTTGTGCCAGGGAAGATTTAGAATGGGTACTAGGAAAAATTTCTTCCCCAAAAGGGTTGCCAAGTGTTGGAACAGGATGTCCAGGGAAGTGATTCATTCACCCACCCTGGAGGTATTTAAAATCATCGAATCATAGAATGCTTTGGGCTGGAAGGGACCTTCAAGATCATCTAGTTCCAGTGCCCCTACCATGGGCAGGAACACCTTCCACCAGACCAGGTTGCCCAGGACGCCATCCAACCTGGCCTTGAACACTTCCATGGATGGGGAACACATAAGTCCCCTGAGGAACCTGTTTCAGTGCCTCACTGTAGAGAATTCCTTTTGGAAAGTGTTTTGAAATGTTTGTGTGAATAATGGTCTGTGGACAGCATTTAACCTCAGTTTGGAGAGTCAGGGAAAACATTGCATATCAGGGTCTTCCAGCTGAACACATGCACACGGCTCTCCATCCATGGCCAGCAGCAGTGACCACTAGAGAGCTGAGCACTTCTCTTGGAAGAGCTTTTCCAAAGGCATTTCCCCATTGTCTGATCCCAACTGGCTGCTTAAGGCCATTATGGCAGTGACTCATTCATTTACTAACTGCTGGAAAAGACCAAAGCAACTGAGAGAGTGCAAGTACTGCTCAGGGTCTGGCTATTTTCCTGCCTTTCCTGTGACCAAAACGATATTTTCTTATAGAATACCTGTAATCCCAAATTTCTATTTTGCGTTTACTAAGAACACAGGAACTCAACTTTTTACTAGCTCATAGCCCTCTGAAGGTCTTTTTGGTTTTTTTTTTTTTTTTGAAAATGCAGTTATCTTTTTATTTTAGATACCACCATTAAAACAGACAGAAGAATGTAAAATGTATATACAGGGCTATGATTGCTGTCCGGTTTGTTTAAATTAGTGAAAGTCTATATTTTGAAATTGTACAAATAACTTAGAATGTTTGGATTATGAAACTAAAGATAACTGTAAAAGGATATGAAGCTGTAAAAGCATATGAAAAGACAAAGAGTGATTAAAAAAATACTTCCCATTAGTCTTCCATTTTCTTTAAAATCACAACTTGCTACCAGTTAAGTTAAATAGTGCCAGGCTTTATGCCTAGAGAGCCTCTGGAATATTTCCATTCTTGATTTTTTCTGGTAAGGTTTTAAGATTACCTTTTGTCAAAGAGTTGAGTTTGTTTATTTATTAAACACATTCTAACAGCTTTTACTCCTCTGCAGTGCCACACAATGTTTACTTATTTTTCTATTGGCCTGAATTTTCTATTAAAATTAATTTCTATTAAATTAATTGCATAGTAATAGAAACTTGCTGCATGGTTGCTTGTTGCAGCCCTGTGGTATTGCTGCTTTCCTAATTTTGAAGATTTTCTTTCAAAAAAAAGTAAAAGGCCCTCAATGATAAGCTTCAGCATGAGGACTGAAGGTGTCTTCAGAAGTGCGTCAAAAGTGACAGCCAATGTCAAAATTAACTTGGAAAGTTGCCACTTCACCAGATAAAGAACTAGGCCACCAACTGGTATGTGTCATGAAATAATTAATGAAATAGGGTGTTGGTGGCCCTTGTACAGTCTTTTGGAAGTGGTTTCACTCTGTCTTCTTAGCTCAGTGTGATCATTTTCCTCCTTTTCTACACATGCTCCCAGGCCACACTACCCCTGGTCCCATGATATCCAGTTGATACCTACTGCAGTTGATCAACTGGACACCAATCAAATAGAAGGGGAAAGAAGTGTCTAAATGCCACAATCCAAAAGGGGCACTCAAATGCAATCAGTAACTCTAAAAGATGTGACCCAGCCTTCCTGGCAGAGATAAGCTCAGTAACTCCAGATTTTTCACCTTTTTTTTTCTGCTACAAGGACCTGATTTCCCTGTTCATTTTAGCAGCCCCTACTGCCAATACATATTTCAATTTTTCTTAGGATGACCACAGTTGTTGGCAATTTTCTATGTATGGTCCTGTCCTGGTTTCAGCTAAGACAGAGTCTCTTCTCAGTAGCTGTTATAGTGCAGTGTTTTGCATTCAAAATGAGAATATTACAGTATTTTTTTTCCCTAAGTCCTACTTATCTAAGTCAAGAACTTCCTTGTCTCATGCTCTTCTGGAAAAGAAGCATGCAAAAGAAACTGGGAGGTGGGACAGGTGACCCAGACTGACCAGAGGGATAGTCCATGTGATGGAAAGTCATGCCCAGTATAGAAACTAGGAAGAGTTGCCCAGAAGGATGGTTGATCTGGATTTGGGAAGAGGGATCTGACACTGGTCAACAGGTGGTGAACAATTGCATTATGCCTCACTTGGTTCTCTCCTTTCTATTAGCATTATTATCATTATTTACCATTATTGTTCTATTTTACTTTATTTTCATTTTTATTACACTATTCTTATCTCACTCAAGTTGCACTTTGAGAGTCTTCCCCATTCCACCAGGGTTTACATTTGCATTGTCACAATGAGTTATGGGAGGAAGGAAAGGCTGTAACAGACAAGCAGCATTGTTTAAACTGCCAGAGTACTTTTACAATGCTTGTTGGACCTTTAAGGTAATTTCACCCTCCTCAGTCACACACACAGCCAGACCCTTCTTCCTAAGTGAAGACAGCACAAGAAACTTCCACAGGACCATGCTTAGGAGGGCTCACTTTGTCCGTGTAGCATCCTTTCAGCCCTGGGTCTCTCCTACATCATTTTTGTGAACAAGAGGCAAAGGCTGCCATGACCCAGCCCTGCAGCCCTATCAGGTTCCTAACTTGTGTTTCCCATGAATGAAGTTCACAAAAGGGAAAAGAGATAATCCATGGTGTGTGATCTAAAATCCTTCAGATCTACCCTTGCACAAAGATTTCTGTCTATCTGCCACAATCTGAAAGATTAATGTGGTGAGTATGCATGGCTGCTAACTGCCTGTGTGTGCCAGTCTAAGAATTAACAAATGCTTTGCAGTTGTTCAGTCACAATGAGAAAATTACAATCAATTGGCATTTTCAATAAAGAAATGAAGGGTACACTTCAGTGAGATGACACTGCTTCAGGCACTCAAGTGCTCATCTCTATTTATAGCTATATAGCTGAGGACAGAAAAAAATGAAGGAGAAGGGAGGGAAAATAAATCCCCAATGAATCTCTATTAATTGCTTCCCAGTGTACTGACTCACCATATTCTTTCCCAGAAGACAGCTTTCAACAATTTTATTTTTTAGTATTTATCTCATCTCACTGTGTAAATTTACACTGCACCCTGGAGCAGAGCACCCTGGCCTGTCTTGGTAGCCAGCAGAGAGAAGGGGGCGCTCCTGGGACCTGGTGACCTGGCTGGTGTCTGGCACCTGCTTTAAGGTGCAGTGGATTGCTCCCTGAACTCGCAAGGGAGGCCAGGGTGATTAGCAGAGATTTAGCTCTGACCTATTTTAGATGTTTGTAACTAAGCGAGTCCCACTTGGTACTAAATTTTCCATTTAAAAAGTGACTATTCCACATGATCAAAGACAAGTTGTCTGTGAGACCTTCCAAAGTGAGAGGTGTGCCATAATGACTGACAAGATATAAGAAGTCATGAGTGCAAGAGAGCTAAAACTGTCTTTGTATAGACAGGTGTTGCAGTGAATATCAGACAGCTCAGGTTGACAAATTCAGTTCAGCTCACTCAAGAATCTGTAAACATTGATATTGGCCCAAACTTCATCTGACTCCTTTCCCTCCTGGCAGTGAAATCTTGGAAATGCGTCAATGTGCCATTGGAAAACTCTTGGGAAGCATTTCAGTAGTTCTAATTCAATCCCTAACCAGGAAGTATAGAAGGAATTGGGGAAAAATTGTTTTTAAACCCATTAAAGCATTGGCAACTCCAGCTCTGATGGTGTCGAACAGAAATGAACTGAGTGTGTCTCTGGAGGGAGCAAGCAGCCTTGGCTGGCCTGGCACGCTGGAATGTGCGAGAGAGGCAAGAGGGACAGCGTGTGTGAGGGGAAAGGGCCTGCATTGCTGTCCCACTTGTAAATGCTGGAGTGTTTTACACTGTGACAAAGGATAAGCAAGCTGATACAGGAGAACCAGAACTTTCTCCCCGTGCTTTTCCTTCCCCTTGGCCTGTGGGGGCTCAAAGTCAGAAATCCTTCTAACATTCCATGATCTGTGAGATGGCAACTCAAGCTGGGGCAGACAGTACTGAATTGTGAGAGCTCAGCATTGCCCTGCAGGGCCAGCACCAGAGCCATGACCAGACTTGTGTCATGGAAAGCTGCAGCCACTTCAGCCACAAGGGAGAGCAGGGGGAGGACACCAACAAGCTGCTTATGAAGGATTTCTTGTGGGTCACTTTGCCTGGGGCATCATCATTTTGGGAATCACAGAGTAACTGCCAGATGGAGCCTAAGGATTGTGCTGCTGAACACAAGTCAATGATTTTGCAGAATAAAAGCCTTTTTCTGGCAATCAGTAACAAAAAATCACCACTAGTAATGGAAAAGATTTTATAGTACTGACAATGAAGCACTAAATTTGCACCAAATCTCCAGCAGTAGGTATGACATTGACACATGCATTTAGCATGTTTTGGGGGATGGGGAGGATGAAAAGGACAGAAAGGTGGCTGGAGTGTTTCTTGAATCCACTTCTCACCCTGTATGTCTACAATTTCAACAAAACCCATCTTTTTTTTCCACATTCACATAAATATTATCTGCACAAGAATGTAAACAACAGTAAAAAATTGGAATCTGGACACAGGTCAGCTCTTCGAGGAGTGCCTGCTTTCTGAAGACATGCACGTGCACACAGTCCTGCAGCTCACAGCCTATAGTAAGATCACAAGTATAATTTTCCATGCCAGAGCAAAGAGCAAGCCAATTACATCTTCTAATGATAGAAATGTAATACAAAGCATCCCATGCCTGAAACTGCATTTCTAGCTGTATCTACATAACGCTTTCAACAAAGTTAATTGTGTTTTTCCATTATTGTTGGGGATTGTGTGTTGATTGTACCCCATTCCTCTTGCCTTGTTGGCAGTTCCCTATGCATAGCTTTTTCACAAGTGTCACTAGGAGATGCTACCAGAGGGAGTTCACTGCTGAGCATCTGTGTTGTGCCTAATAAAATGCTGAGGTGTGAAATGTCTGTCACAGAAGAACACTATGATGAACAGCATGGAAAACTATCTTCGCAGCCCTCCTGGACAACCGTAGAGCAACATATTTCCCAATCTCTTCTGAAACCTGTAACCTCAAGTAAGGCATTGATTGCACACAGAGGCAAATTAATAAGGATTTCACCCACTTTTCACCAGGCTTTATAACTGCTTTTTTTGCTACTGTAATTTTGAACAATTAAGCCTGTGAGGGAGGGGCAATAATGGGATTAGTCTTCATTCAGGACCCTTACTGACAAATGTGTGTTGCTGGCCACAAACCTGTGTTCAGGTTCATGCTCCTCATACAATGCAGCATCACCTTGCTCAGCAGTTACTGTAGCAACAGCTTTGCCTCATTCCTTCATGAGGCACCTTGAACCCTCTCGTTTTCTCACAGACAGAGGACCCGACTGCCTACTTACAAAACTGGTTTAATAAAAACAACACTGTTCTTTAAAAGACAGCAAATATGCTTTCTTCTGTCTGCAGCACCTAGAACTCAGTTCCCTACAAAGTGAAGGAGAAAAAAAATCAGCTGGTTTTCCGAGGATTTACAATGACCTGGCACAAGATGCATTTATTCAAAGGGCACTGATAAGGGGAATCAGCCTTGATCCAAAGAACCCATGAAGCTTCACCTCTTTGCAATGACAGAGGGTCCAGCTTGCCCCATGTCTGTGCACTGACAGAATGGTACACACAAAAACTTACAAAACCATATTTATCAGTAGGTGGGAAAAGCACTTTTGACAGAATATGGCCAGACAGAATTTTTGGTACCATTTCTATCTCCACTATGCTCTACAAGAACATGGGATGTGTTCTTTGCTATAGTCTTTACTATTAACTCAGTCCAAGACTCAGAAGTTTCCCATTGAATATTATTTGTAGCAATGGTACTGGTAAAATCTAGGACCTATTTTTCATTTTTTGAAGAGAGTTGTTTTTATTAGCACAGGTATATGCAGTAATAAATGACTGCTTTTAAGCAGTTAATGTAAAATTTGCTCTCATAAACTAGTAGGAACATACCTTGAAATTTGTAGTCAGATAAGCTAGTGTGCAAAAATATAGTATTGTATGGTTTTGATTAAAAAGTAGTAATTTCTCTCATTAACATATATAAACACTTAAAAGACCAATAGGTATTTGGACTTGTTTTATTCTGAATATACTTTACTTTGTATTACAAACCTCACCAGCTGCTTAATTCTAGAAAAAAAATATTTACTGTAAAAGCTATTTGTTGAACGATGCTTGTTTGGAAGCCTGCTTGGCAGCACATAAACAACACCAGTATCAGCTGGAACAAAGGCAGAGGACCTGTAGCTCAGCATCTGGCACATCTGGTGACAGCCTGGCAGGGAGAAAGGGCACGTCCTCATGGCTCAGAATTTTCACTCCATGTCAAGCTCTTCATAATAAAATCCTTGGAATCCTCCTGCTAAAGCCTTTGGTCTAAGAAGCATGCTTATAAAAGCCTCTGACTTTGAGGTCTGCTCTCTGGGACTAAATCATATTATTTCATCCTCTGAAGGAAAGCTGACATTAGTGGGACTTGGTGGGTACATTAAAGGACAGAGTTTGACCCAATGGCTTAAGAAAAAAATAAGAGATAGGACTCTAAGGTTCAAGTCCACATTACTGCTTGACAAACTGAAAGGAGTGAAACCATTGCCTTATGAAGAAAAATAGAAATTAGAACATTTTTGGCTGCAAGACCTATAAATCCACATCCACAGATACACACTTCATGTTGAGGGCTTACTTTGTAATGGTCTGGTAGTCAATGAAACCCTCAGTACCTGGTAACTTGGACAGGTCAGGAGAGATGAGCCCTTACTCTAGCTTTTTGTTAGAGAAGGCAGAAGACCTTATCTGCAGCTGCTTAGAACTTTTATTTTTTAACCATCTTTAAGCACTGAAGAAAATCATGCTGGGTGTACGGCTCTGGATGACTTTCTAGGAGAAACTTTCAGCAAAAGTAATTCTCCTGGCTCTGAGAATAAGGCTAAGGGAGCATTGTTTGTTCCATGTGGGCCCAGGAGGGACTAGTTCAGATGGGGACTGAGAGGCTCAGCAATGCAAACTGCTCCCACTGCCAGCCCTATAACTTTAAAGCCCCAGCATGTGTGAGCACACTGGATAAAGTCCTCCCCACGACTCCAGCTGCTGGCTGTATCACTTCTAACTAATGAGAGGCAGAAGCAGAAGAGGAAGAAGTCAAGTGGCAGGAGAAGGCAGCAGAGGTGCCGCAGATAAATGGGGAGGAAGGATGAAAGGGGAGCACTAGTCTGTGAGACACTTCCACCAGCACAGGACCCAAGACCTGATCCTCAATAGTCTGCTATCAGCAAACACCTGGGAAACCACTGATGGAAACAGCATGGCAGTCCTTTCAGGAGATGGCTCAAACAGCATGCTATTGCTATTGGTTTCTTCAAGTCACCCACCACCAGAAACCTGGAGATTTATCCCTCCTGAGATGATCTGGACAATGAATTGGACATTTTCAGATTTACATTTTTTAAAAAGGGAAGAAATTAAATTACTACTCTTGAAAGAACACCGAGATTGAAAAGTGAAGTCCTGAAGAGGTGGGAAATGTCTGAGCCCCTTTGCTTTCCTGCTACTCATGGGAGAGAACAGCACTGCACAAGAAGTGACTGCATGCTCATTTTTCTGTGGGTACCCTGACTCTTTCAGAGCAGGGGATGGCCATGGCTCAGAGCATGAAAGCTGGTGTGCAGAGGAGGAATTGTGAAGGATTGCTTCATCCAGACTTGGGAAATGTGTCCTGGGTTACACAAGGCAGTACAGAACAGTTTCGGTCTATGGTTCTCATTTTGTTGTCATGAATCACAAATGTTTTCCTCTGCAAATAAAATCACAAAGAGTTGCTCTTTTTCTCTATTGTAAAGTTACTGATCATATAAAACAAACCCCATGTTCTTAGGGGAGAGGTGATGTTTTCACGAGATCAAAGGGCAGAAGAGGCAAAAACTCCCAAATTTTCAGGAATGCAAATCACATGGGATGATTCACATGGGACATGGAACAGCAGCAGCAAGTACAGAAGTAGATCCTATGTGTGGGGGGGGGGGGCATAGGATCTACAGCAAGCATAAACATCATGCTGTTAAAGACTGTCAGGAGGAATATTTTCAAAGAGTCCAGATTAAAGTCAAACAAAGCCAGCTCTGGCATTGTTCTCTAGCATTAAATGTTGGACCTTACAGGCACGTATGTAACTTAGAGACCTGCATGTTAAAGTTAGGTATGTGGAAAAGCCAGATACAAATGCAGTACCCTGTACCCTCCATTCAACTGCTTTTTTGAAGTCATGTCAGATTACAATGACTGTAAGCCAGGGAAATGTAGATGATCTCTGTCCAGTGTTGGTAGAGGTAGAGAAATCAGCTTCAGATGAAATTATATTTTATACCTAAGAGGGAAAAAGCAGTCAGGCACTGAAGACTGCTTTTACCTAGCACTTGAAAGAGAGCTCTTTCTGTCGAAAGTAAAAAAGCTTTGGTAAGGGAAGGAAAACAAAAAAGCATAGCTATTGGCTCCACTGTTTGGTAAAATAAAGCACGTTTTTCAATATTTTTCTTCCAGCATTGTTCTGATGATAATTTAATAGGAGTTCAAGAATCAAAACAAAAACACTAGGGAAGAGCCAAAATAGAGTAATGGAAATATCTTTCTTATAAATATGTCCAAAATCTAGACCTACACAAAAGCTGGAGCTTACTAAGTCAGTAAACCATTTTGCTAAATTTGGAGAGTCCTGACATTTTGCAGCTTCCTTATTGCACAGTTATCAAAGGAAAGAGCTTAAACTCTTCCTAAAGGCATGAATGTAACATCCAAAGTAATGAGGAGTCTTCTTCTTGAACCTATTCCTGTCTTTCACACCTAGATCTAGAAAAACAGGATATAGAATGATGGGGAGGAGGGGAACAAAAAAATCCCCACAAACAAAAATACAAACAAAAAAACCACAAACCCCCCCACAAACTCTCACCACTTAAAAACCACATGCTATTTTTTTTAATTCTCAATATCCTTGTTTCTCTGATGCAAATACTGTCAATATCCAGTCAGTATATGCAGGACTTCCATTCAAATAAAAAAACATTTGAAGGAAGGCAGCCCTGGCTGTTGCAAGTATTCTCCTTGCTACTGTTATTTTTACAACCGAAGAAGATATAATTTTAACTTTAAAGTTTTCTGGGCCTAGAATAATTTCAGCAACTCTCTGGAGCTTGCAAAGAACAGGAGACATAAAATCAGAAAGCTATCAATAACTCTTTTCTAACATTTTCCCTAGAAAACAGTAGTAAAGTATGCATTACATTTTTAACTGGATTTTTTTTGGGGAGAAAACAAAACCAGAGAGAACAAAAACACACCCCCACTAAACCACTTAATATGCTTTGCCAGCAAACATATTAATTTGTATGTCTTGGATTCTATCTGCAGCTGATATTCTCTTTAATCAAAAATACTGAACAGAATCAAAGAAAAAATGCTGATTTATATTTTATTGCTCATGTTTTAGCTTTCTCACTTACATAAAAGACCTATTTTCTGTACTGTTAACAGATCTTAATTTAAATATGTTAACACAAACATTTGTACACCTATTTTAGATACAAATACCTTGTATAAGTAAATAACAATGCATAAATATATATGTAGACATGCAAGTATACAGATATAAAAACTCCAATTATTTTTAAAAATACATCAAAGAAAGTCACTATTGTTATCCACCAGCTGTGACCAGAACTGTCTCTTTAACGTGCTGCATTTAATGAGACATTATGTTAGCATTTCCCACTCTCTATTTCCCTGGAAAAAAAAAATCTACCTTAAAATCAGTAAGGGAATTATGTAAATAAAGCACCAACCCTGATGAAACAGCAATTATACATCTCAGCAGCTGTGTACGTCCGTTTATGATAGATGATTAACTAGCAAATTGTTTGCATATTTTTTTATGGAACATTTGGCAATTTAACTGTTAGCTATGAAGGTTTAGCCAAAAGTCATTAAAATGCTTAGACTGGTATAGATCACAGGTGGTACTGTTATAGGAAACTTATAAAATGCCAAAATGTAAGAGATACCTGAAAGCAAAAGACTATATCCCCAGAGAGTTGTTCATGGGATGTGAGTAGGGACCAGGTTGGACATCTAATCCACCCACTTGGTGGTTCATGGGGACTCAAAACAACCAGGTTCTGGCTTCTTCTCCTGTTTGAAAATGATTTCAGCCCTAACATTGGTGCCACTGAAGTTGCCTTGTCCTTTAGTCCTTTTGATAATCTATGACAAGGGACACCTTTGCTACAGGCAAAATTTGAGAATATCTCTAGAACTTCACAGGTAGATCTGGGCTGTTTGAGACCCAGATTCCAGCTCCACTTTCATGGATATTTAATGTAGATAGCACAGTCACAAGTGCTACACTGGCACAGGGATCATTACAACACAGAATTCTTCTCCCTCTTTTACCTACTGAATGTGCAAATTTTAGAAGGAAGGACCATCCCCACCAAACCTTGGGCTGGAAATCTTTCATAATATGGGTTAAAATATGCTCAGGAAGGAAACTGCATCTTGTTTTCCTGCAATTTGGGTAAGTGTACTGACGCCTGAGCTGTGGGAGAGAGCAGACAGCCTCTTCCAGGTGTGACTTGGGTGGATGAAGACAGCTTACCACTGTCACCACCCAAAGATTACTTCATTGAGCAAGTGGAATATAATCGTGGCTTGTTTATTTTTGTGGTTAGTGTCAAATGAATAGAGAAAATCAGACTTAGTACTAAAACAGATGAAGGCTTTTGTGTATTTCATTCACCAGATGCTGTAGCAAGCAGCATCCACCAGTAGACACATGCCTAAAAAGTACATGGGTTTCTCTGAATGCAGGTGTGTTCAGGTTCTGACTGAAGTGAGCATGGGTACACATTTTGGAGTCTAAGAGTCCTCTGAAAGTTTTTTTCCTTCTTTTTGCTCAAAGGAACAATGACTATTTCAGTTCTGCTATTACTGCACTCCATTATTTTCATGAGAACAGGTACAGTATAAGAAGGCACAGTTTGGTACTTTCTATTGTGACAGCTGCATAACTCTAGGGAGAAGTTGCTCTGCCTCAGAGACTGCATCAGTGCATCCTGGTTTGTTCACCAGGGGTTTGTCCCTGTATTTTGCTGTTAGAGAGGAGCTGGTTCTCCATCGACCATTCCAACCTCTGTCTGCTCTCATCCCTGACTCCTTCCCACCAGCCCACTTTCACCACTTTCTCCAAGCTCTGCAGATGCAGCCCTTGTTTGCAGACACACAGAGCTCCGTGGCATGCACGAGAAGATGTGCATGTGACCAAAGGGTTGCCCTGTATCCATTGCCAAACCTAGCACAAACACTGGTCTGCTGGTGCTGATACCCAAACATCATACAGCTCTAGCTGTTAGTTACAGACACAAGGCTCACTTGCTGTTTAGTGGAGAACAAAAAGCATCAGCACAAGCTCACGTGTAGCTGCAGCTGCAGTGCTGTGGATGTAAATGTGTATAAATTACAGCTGCACCCTGCCTGCTTCTCTCTGCCATCTCAGCATGCTTTTCCTTTGCCTTCTGCCCTGCTCTTGCAGGCCCCCACTCACTTCCTCCCATCAGAAAGGAGCCATCTGAGCTCAGATTGCAAGTAATAAATTTATAAACATTGTTTTGGAGGTTTGATGCAAAACAGAAATCAGCTCATGATCCCAAAATCCTACTGATTCACCAAGCTATTATCAGTATACGAGCTCACACCAGTTTAATTTTGCTGTGAAAGTAAGCCAAAGATTTTAAACAGCAAGTTGCACCTGGCCAAAAATGCACTGCTTTTATTTCTTTAAAATTCTAACCACACAACACATTTTTCCTCTGCTCTTGTAACTTGTCTCAGCTGAAACCTCACTAGCGTCAGAGTTAACCTGGAGGATTCATGAGGAATTAGAGAAATACATTGTTTGCTCTATTTGTGGAACATACTTTCCAAGAACAGCATTTCCTTCTGCTCCCTCCTCTCAAATTTCCCCCAGCCTGTTGCTATGCTGGTGCTGTGTGTATTCACTTGGCTTGCATCACGAGCTGCCTGTGGCAGGGAGATATTATTTGTGCTCCTCTATAATGTAGTTTTGTCTCACTGCGGACAGAGAAGCCCACAAAAATGATCTTCATCACAGAACACTAACAGGGTAGACCAGTCATTCATCAAGATGATCATTGCCTCCCCAGTGAGGTGAGGGCTGTGCTTTCAAGACCAGCAGTAATTTATCCCAGCAAACTTGATGATATGTGGCTATTGTTGAGGAAAAACTGAGAAAGCCTGAGCACAACATGCAGCCTGTGATGGGGTTTTAAATTTTTTTCTATAGGTGAAAAGAATAATTTCCCCCTTTAACCTGCTGTGGGGCTCTCTGTGAGAGTCATCAGGTGAGATGTCTGTCTTGCAGCAGTGCTGGGGGACTGGGACCTTGTTATGGCAGATTCATACAAAATATCAGATTAATTAAGTTCAGCCTTTCCCTCTTTCTCATTTTTCCTGATTTAATGCCCAAGATGATGATGACTCCAGCTGGAAAAACAGAGGAAGAAAATCTGCTTGAAGAGTTGCCTTCCTAAATTAAGCAGGATAAAGAGGTGACCTGAATTTGTTTGCTTGTCTGTAAATAAAGAACTCATGAAATCTTAAAAAGCAGCTTTTGACTGTAAACAGTGACTTCACCTATTTAATATAGCTATAAAGACTTACACTGCCTCCCTCCACCTCCAGATGACGGGGTGGCTTGCCAGGGAATACATGCAGGAGCACTGCCTTCCTCAGGCTCTCAGATTGCAGTGGCTTAAATAACCAAAGTTTCTAGCCAGTCTGGCAGAAAAAATAACCAAAACATAAAAGCATAAAAGCCTCTCTGGTGCATGGAGGTAGTGTGAGGTGTCTCAGGGTTCCTTTGCTGGCTCCCCAGCAGGCACTGCTGGCCTCACTGCCCTCTCCATCTCTAATCCATGCCCATGGTGCAGCTTTGACAGATGCTACCAATCACTAGCACCAAAGAAACTGTGAACTGATTGTCTAAATTCAGGAGAGAGACTTAAAATCTTGCTCTTTCAAAATGGCTTATTTTGATGCTTTTTATTTGCCTTTGGGTTTGAGTTTTCAGAGTCATGCCAGCGGTAGCAATCATGAAGACTACATATTTTTTTCTAAAATGGGACTTTAGGCTGTCATTAACAGCTTCTTTACACAGATGAGGTTTTAGAAAAAAATCAAGTATTTTAAGTCTGGTAATAAAATCTTGAGAATTATTAACACTTTATGTCTCCTTTGCTGTTCTCATATCTTCCTGCCTCGAGAAATCAATTCCTCCATGTCAGACAAGAGGATACATGATACCCATCCAAAACTGGAGTGCATAAACAGCTTGCAGCTCAAGCCAATTTCATCTCACCATCTTTAATAACAGCTCTATTTTAGAACATTTGGAGAGTAGAAAACTAAGAATAAACAGTAATAATTTTTCTGATTATAAAATGCTCTAAATGGGCTTATATTTTGAAAGAGTCTTCTTTAATGTACAATGAAGCTTTAGAAATTAGTACATGGCAGAGTGAACTGTAGTCCTACTGAGTGAAGTGCAAGATACTGAATAAATCATTTTGATTTGACTAGGAAAAGTGGTGGAGGTCTTTAACTACTTCTATAATAGAAATAACTGAATTTTTAATGTGAAGAAGACTTTTAAGCATTTCTGTGTGCATGTATATATGTGCATGAATTTTTACTGTTTGCAAGTTTATTCATAAAATAAGCAAAATAAAACAACCCTTTATTTATTGCTATGATGGGAATACTGCAATTGAAAATTGTTGCAATTGAAAGTGAGAGTCCCGCTGTAGTGGTTGTCACAGGAAAAGTCTGTCCCTGCTCCAGGACTCATACAAACACAGATAGAAGTTAGAGGAGAGAGAAATGAGTCAGGGTGGTGAGTTCACATTAAAAAAACAAAGTTTAAGAGAAAAACAGGACTCTCAGCCTGCCATAAGAGCATTTTTCAGGATGATGTAATTTTTATTAAGTGGCCTGAAATTACATTATTATCCAGTACTTCACATACCCCAAAATATTGACAAGTGTGATGATACATAATTTTCCCAATGAGAAGAAACATTCAAAAGTCATTATGGTACCTAAAAATACCGTGACTTCCAACAGTGGATCCAAGTGCTACAGTTTCCAAGATTTCAAACATTTGAAAAAACATTTGCAGACATTTTTTGAAATAGCTGTCCTTGAGTATAGAAGATAGTCCCTTCTTACAATTAGCTGAATATTGTATGTACATCACCATAAAACTTTGAAAGGATTGGGATCAACTTATTTTTTGACAAAGCTAAAGCAAGAATGGTAATCAATCCCTTGGCAATGGAAATTTTAAATTTAAAATAAGCTTTACAAAGCCTTTGAACCTTCAAACACTTTATCCTTAAGAAATTAATGGGTCCCTGAAGAAGTCTTATTTCCCTTTCTGTTTCAGTTATATATACTTCAATTACATTAATCAACAATGCAACAAAATAACTAATAAAGACCAACCTCCCAGAAAAAAAAAATCTTCCCGATGCCTCTTTGCCACTTCTCCCCTTTTTTTTTTCCCTTTTTGGATTCTAAACTGCTCAGGGCTGTACAGAAAAATTGTACTTTCTGGTTTTTATGCTCTATTTTTTCCAGCTTTGGTTTGCTGTCACAGTAACACCTCCCTCCACCCCTGACCTATTCCTCTCTCCAGCAATTTGTGTTGACTGCGGCAACACCTGCAGATGAAAGCAGCCCTGTGTGAGAGGTTTCCTTCTGCTGAACCTGGAACAGCACTGAAGAGTCCTTCAAATGTTTCTCCCTTTTAAAGGCAATTGGAACTTTATGGAACATTTTCTTTTTCCTCTTAGGAACAATTACCATTGTGGTCCCCAAGCTGCCATGCCAGCCTCTGCCTTTGGGCAAAAATGAATATATTTTTCAAGTTTCACTACATCAAAAACTCCTAGAAGTGACCTTCCTTGTTACAGGTATAGATTGTGGATGCCTTTATTGTGCCTACTCTTAAATCCCATCATAGTTATAGTTTCAGTCTAGCTCAGCTTCTCCCAAACATGAAAAGCCAGTCTGTATGAACTGTTGACACTGTTTTCCCCTCTTGGTTCCTTTGCTCTCCTTAAAAACCAAGAGCCTAAAAATAAATGTCTCCTAGCTTCAGCCTTCAGCCTGGTAGCTCCTTGCAGGGCTTTGTAAGGTGCTCATATCCACCATCAAGCATCATTTTGCTCTTCCTGTGATACTTAACTGATCTTTCTGCTAGCATTACCTGGCAGCACCACTGCATAGAAGCTGCATGCCTTCTAGTCTTTGTATTATAAACAGCCTGCTTAGGGGTTTATATAACTGAGAGGTAAGAATTTGCTTTTGGCTGAAAGCTATTAACTCTCAGCCAAAAAGCAGAATTTTGTTTAATTTGACGTAAATAAAACTGATCTGCTGTGACAGTTCTATTTATACCAAGGGATGGGCTTTTGTTTTTAGATCAGTTTATCCAGATACCACGTGAGGATTGTGGTGCTGACAAAAAGGCTGTGGTGTTGGGTCAAAATTCTCACAGCCCCTAGCACAGAAAAATTAGGGAGTAACTAATGCACAGAGAGGCAGGCAGACACCATATCCCTCCCCTATGCTCCTCCATAGGATGCAAGAGGTCCCAACAGTGTCATGATGTGCCCAAGGCATTAAGAAAAATTTGGTCTTTTCCTTGGCTGTGATACAGAATATGTCTTGTTGATTTGGAACTGCAGACAAGCAGCTGACAAGGAGGACTGACCACTTAGAGCAAGGCTCTGCACAGCCCCTGAGCTTTAAAGAGCACCTTCAGCCCTGAGTTTCCTGGGCACCACTGCCTTGAAGTCAGAGTGGGGCAGAGAGGAGAGGAAGATAGTCCTCTTGCACATTTGTCTTGACCATATTGAAATGGCTCCATTTATCCGAATTTGATGCTTTCATATTCAAATTTCTTATGCTGTTACCTTTCTGCTTTTTGCCTTCCTCTGCATTAATCTTGCATAATTTGCTTTGCAAGTACGTTCAAAAGTCAATGTGTCTTTACTGAATTTGCCTTATATAATGCACCATGCACATACATTTGTTTTCTAAACCATGAAGAAGAGAACTATTGATAAAGGCCACTAAGTTAGTTCATTAACGTCTCAAAAAGTAACATTACCAGACTGAAATGAAATATCTAAGGTTTGATGGTTTTTTCCAAGGAAACTGCAGAAACAGTTTTGTGGTTGGAAATAATTATGGATATGGGTGTGGTTTATACAATATGAGTATTTAATCGCTGCACTCTTATTTTAAGAGCTATTATGTAGTATAAAGTTCTGCATGTCCAAAACTGGCTGCACCCATCTTGAAAAACTGAAGATAAGTGTAAGACAAAACCCTAAAATTCACACCACTTACAAAGTGTAGCCAACCTGAGATGGCTGCTGGAGAAAAGTTCCTTTAAATTTCTGAACCATTATAAAAATTAAAGTAAAATTCTTGGCCTCATTTTTCTGCCCTAATATACAATTTATGACATTTTAGTGACGAGCCCTGTTTCATTTATAAGGGGAAATTGGTGCTTATCTGCTAAGGGTAACACATTTCTGGTTTCTGTACCTGTTTCTGTCTGTAGAAAATACGTTCTGAAGTAAACATACAAGAGAGAACTGCTCAAGCAGCATAAACCCTAATGTCTGGAAGGTCAAGTGCTAGGAAGACCTGGACTTCTCCAGTGACATTAAGTTACTCCCTGATATTTTCCAGATATCTACAGAGAGGTGGACAAAGCAGAAAAGGAAGCATTTGGCGAGCAGGACTTGCAGCACTTGTGGCACAGAAATATTCTGAAACAAAAAAACATCACCACAGACTGTACAAATGTCAAGAAACAAGGTCTGTTTATAACTCTGGGCATAACAGCAAGCAGAAACCTGAGGAAGGCAGCATCAAAAGGGATCACTGGTAATGAATGTGCCCAGTGTAGGACACACAAGGAAGGGCACACAGCATCCATATTAAGAGAGGGTTCTTGATCCAGTGTGGTCAGACTGGGTGGGCGAAGCTTTGGAGCAGTAGATCTGCCAAAACATTCAAGAGAAGTTAGATGTTTCTGATAGCAAGAGCATGAGTGAGGGCCCAAAAACCACTTGGGAAGACTGAACAGAAGGGAGAGCAGTGCAGGCTGTTCCTGTGCATTGCAATACAGAGAAGACAACTCAGGGTAGATGAGAGGTCTTCGAGCCTCTGGCCAGGTCTGGGCCTAAAAAAGAAATGTATTAATGTGTCCAGGAGGTGAAATATGAACACTTCAAAAGCCCATAAAGCATTCATTCATCCTGGACATTATAGGGTGATTTGTTAGACCTTGCCACAGACTTGAGACTAGACTTTGACCACTGAAGCTTCCTGGGATTTTGATGCAATAATTTACAGGACAGATTTACAGGGCAGCCACAAGAGCAATTTAACATCTTTCCTTTTTCTTCTACTGCCTGACTGGCATTGCATGCAGCTCCCCCACTTCGCCAGTTCAGCTGAGGCTCAAACCATCACAGATTTATGTGTATATAAATCAAGAATAAGATCAGAGATAGACCCTTTGTATAAAAGAAAATACTGTTTTTAGAGCTTGAGCAATAACAGTAATCATTAATAGGCTTAACCCAAACCCTGATGTACAGAGCACAATAATATTGTGAAATACAGATTGTGGATCTAAATTTTGTGGGTGATATAATCAAACTTATCAGAGAAATAATAGTCTTTTAAAAAAAGGACAATTGTTGTTTAATCTACTTTGACAGTTCCTCTACTCCAGTACAAAGCACTGGGATTGGTCAAAATAATTGAATTTGACCATCTGCTTTCATCTCTGTAATTTTTTTTTAAAGAACAAACTCTTTTCTTGCTCCCCCACCATATCATCTGATTTTTCTGACACTGACATGCTAGTGTTTCCATTTTCTCCCATTTTTCCCCTAGACTACCTACAACTCAGAGCCTTTTGAACATGGATTCAGGTATGCGGCAAAGAGAAAATCTAAGAACTGTAACTGTTTTGCAAAACTTGTTGTTTTTAAAAAATAATATTAAATCTATGCATCAGCCAGCTCTGAATGATATGGAATTGGAAATAAGAAATTATCTGGGCAAAAAACATGAAAGGGAAAAAAATCAAGATTGCCTGGAGAAGGTAGGCTGTAGGATGTTAGGCTTCATAATATATATTTGTATATTTGTTTACTACTCCTGTGTAGCTTACCCTGCCCTTCCCTTGGTGTTTCTCACCTCATTTTCATTCCAATTAATGAAAACAGAGTTTCAGCATGTGGACCAAGCAGCACTAAGTCACCAGGTCTTGGACGCAGCTGCTTGACCCTCTCCTAATTCATTTACTAGCAGAGATATACTCAAAATATTAGTAACAGAGGGGTATCATGTGGAGGAAAAAATACCCATCTTTTTTGTTATATAAAAGAGGAGAATTCTAGGTCATGTAATCTAATAATGTCATTGATAGCACATCATTTATCTGTTTTTAGTTTTGTTGTTTTGGATTTTTTTTACCATGATGAAAATTTTAAATGAAGTAATTAGATACTGTTCAGCAGATAATATCCTGGATTTAGCCATGTTTGTGCTCATGCTGCAGCCCCCTAACAAAGTGATTTAAGCTGCCAAGGGCACGTGGGCTGCTCATCTGCCACCCTTCAGGTCACCACCATTTGCTCATGGGGTCTCAGGGGATCTGGACAGCTTTCAGCTCTCTCTCCTTTTCCAAATTTTACCCTAGAGACTGTCTATAGGTCAGTTGTCAGTTTGTGCAATACATCTGATATCGCAAAATGGCTGAAAAACCTGGGGCTTGCGACTCCCAGACTCTCAGCTGGTACTGGGGCAGAGGGACACAGGGAGCAGGACACTTGCTCTGAACTGAAGGTTCAGACTCTGAATACTGCTGAATTGCAAATACTCTAATTAAAAAATCCAAACAGAATATAGCCACTACTGGATGACAAAGTAGCCATGAAGGTGACTAAAGGAACTCCATGACTTTACTTGGTCATTGGCACATGGATTCTTGAGGGGAGAAAAGCACAGCTCATATAGTCTGCTTTCTGACCAGAAAATCCACACTACTGCAAAAAATCTCTACCACTAGTTTAAAATGTTCCAAGACTGTTCTGGAAGGGCAGATGTTATATAATTTTGCACTGCAGAAGTAGAGCTAAGTCAGCTTTAAATAGTAACCATTTCAAACAGTGTCTTCACAGACCATTTTCACAGTGTTATTTTCACGGCAATAATGTCTGCATTCATAATTACAGCAGCAAGTTCAAGACTTCTGGAAAATGAGGGTGAAAAGATAGAATAAAAGATTGCACGTGGGGAAATGAGATTGGGAGAGCTACTCAAGCACTGAAGTAATAATATATTCTTACATTAAGCTGAATAATTTCCTGGTTCCTATCTTAATATGTAGAATAGGGAATTCTGTGTCCCTAATGTACTGATTTGGTCAGAAAAATCACCCACGCTGTCTTATACAAAACACTGAAGCAGACAGAACTAATTTCCATTAGCACTCACATTTTTCCCCCAAAGCATCTACTTACCATTAATGTAACTGCTCTACATTGTCCTCTTATTGTCCTGGATATGAACAAATCATTAGCCTTATTTTATTAATGAGGTCTAGCTAACAATATTCCCAAACTGGCTGTGCTCTCATATCTTGCAGTATTACAGATAGGTGCATTCCATACTTTTCTTTTTGTACCAGGAAAATCTGGAAGTTGCAGTGAGGTGGTTATGTAGCCTTCCTTGACAAATGAGGCCTGTTCCAGGCAAAGCTGGAAGGAAGTAGTCAAATTTGGTTTCTGATTAATTTTTTCTTAAGCACTGGAAATTTTGCTGATTTCACAGCTTAGACTTTGCATTTACAGTAGATAGCACCTCTTATCTCAAGTATTGTAATGAAAATGCTTTCCTTTTTTTTCAAGCATCCTTGAGCACTGATAGGTATTCCTGGTCCCTGTTACAGAAGAGGAGTACAGGGAGCTGTTGTAACTTGTCACGTGGGGATCAGCAGCAGGAGAAAGAGCTTTGTGCCAGTGCTGGAGGCACCTGTGGTTTCACATGGGTGAAGGAAGAATGGCAGGATCATCCCCTGCCCTCACTACCTCTTTTCCCATGTCAGGCATTCAAAGTTCTTAGGGATGCACAGGGGCAGGCAGATGTGCATAACCTTTTGTCTGCAGAGCTGGGCAGTGGTGAACTTGATCAGGACCAGAAACTGCACAGATATACATTTGTATAATGAGGGCTCAGTGTTGGACTTCTTTAATTTTATGAATCTGGAGCCAATGTTTTTTCTGGGCCACAGGCAGAGTAGCTTGCCTCTGCCCACACCTGCCCACAGAGACAGATCAAGTGTGCCTAATAAAAGGGTCAACCTTGTTCTCTTTCAGATCAATCCTAGTAATGAGATGTAAGCAGAGGGAATGTCAGATGTCACTACTACAGTTCCTGGATTTGTCCTTTAAAATGACATTATTTCCTTCTCATGTTGACCACCATCCTGGCTGATGAAGCCATAGGATAGTCCTAGCAAGCAGGACATCAGTGTGCATGGCTCCTCAGCTGCCCAGCCCACGCCCAGTCCCAGCAGCTGGGACACAACTACAGTACAAAAAGCTGACAGCTTTTGGGTGCTGACAGCACACAAAAGGAGTTAAACCACCTCCTTCACCCATGCTGCCCTTCTGGGCTAACAGAGCAAAGGGCAGGGAGACCCAGTGGCTTTCTGCTGCTCAGTCATCAATTTGACTGAGTACATCAATATGGCAACGAGTGCACCAAGGGAGTGACCATGATGAGCAAAACTGGAGGCCCATTACAGTCTTTTTGCAGCCAGACATGTGCTTTATGGCATTTTTCTTCATTTTTGTCATCTGTTTATTTAAGGGATCTCTTATGCTGCTGGCTGTGAGGGGAGACAGAGAAAACAATTAGAAGAGATTAGAATGTTGAGAAAACAATTAGAAGAAGCTAGTGTAAGGGAAGGAGAGATATGGAAGAGGAAAAGACAAGAACTGTGGTGGGTAGAAGGTTGAAACTGATGCAAAAAATACATTAGTGGGAAAGCTGCTGCACAGACCACAAAACCCAAGTAGGCAATATAAAACTAGTATTTGAGTAAGACTTTAAGATGAAATAGAAAGCCAGGAGTCTTGTATTAACAGCTGTGCTGCTGCGCTTGTGTCTGAAGGTTCTCTACTTGAACTCAGTAACAGGAATATCCTGAGATATTTAATTCTGGCTTTTGGCCTTCAGATTGATTTACCACAATATCTTCCCCACCTGACTGGGGATAAAGAGATTATCTTAACAAACAAGACTTACCATCACAGTTGCATGGATTAATTTCTCTCCAGCTATTACTCCCTGCTTTTTGCATAATTTTGTGTCACTTTTTGACCTGAGAACAAAGAGCTTTCAGTATATATATATTTTTTTTCCTTTTCACTATGTTTTGGAAAATTATCATTGCTGCTATTTACTTGAGCTATGGTTATACACACTCACAGGGGATTGCATACCTTATTCCCATAACAAGCAAATGGTCCCTCTTGCCTCACTCACTCCACAAATACAGATACTCTCGAGAATGGTGCTATATAAATACCTAGGTAGATAAATCAGAAAGATATTTCTTTTCTCCATACTCTGATAGGAAGGAATCTGGGGAGTGTGCATTCCTCAGTAGTCTCTCTTTGTTTTTATAATAAAGTATCTTTTCTACCACTCCAGCAAGAGAAAATGAGAGTTATCTTGTGCCAATGAACTCTTGTACTTGCTTAGAATGCTACAGTGCTATTGTTTTTAATATTTAAAGCTGCAACGTTGCCATGTAACTGGGGAAATAGCTTTTTGTGTTTAAATATTTCATGGCTTGTTGGAGTCCAAGTAGAAGAAGAATTTCTTTAGTATGTTAGAGGCCTATCCTGACTTGAAAAGTTTTTTGTTAACCTTTGCATTTGTAAAAATTGCTATGTACTGCAGAAATTTAATAAGCATAATTTGATTCATTCAGGGATCATGAAGACCTGGAAAGCAAACATCTTTGTCTTTTCACTTTTGTATGAACCTATGTTAATCTTCTCAATATGCTTTTCTATGTTGGAGAAAAACTTTCATTCAATATTGGAGATCTAGCTTAAAATGTCATCGTTTGGCTTCTAAAAATACGTTTCCTTATAAATCATTTTCTCATTGCAGACTTCCAAAGCTAGTCAGTATCAAAACCAAAAGCTTCAGTTTCATTGACTTTTTCATTTCCATTCATTTCTTTGATGCTTGAGTACATATTTTGTTCACTTTTTAGAACAGGATTGTGCATGTGATTCCCCAGGGAAAATTAACGTCAGAACAACCAATGTGCAAATGCTTCTGATTTCAACTGATAATAGCTGAAATGTGTTATATCTTGGAACTGTGTGTTTGTACACTGACGGTTCTGATGGTGAGATCAGAATAAGACAGAGGTTGAAAAAATTCATTCCCGGTATCAGCGATGAAACAAATTGATTTGAATCAGTTCCTGAATTATGGCAATTTTCTGCATGTTCTCCTGGCCTCTCAATGGTTTTCATTCCAAATAAAGTAAATAGTATCCTCATCTGGGAGGTGAAAATAGCCATCTGCTTTGCACAGAGATCCTGAATGGTAGGCTTATTGTGAAACTGAGGAAGAGAGTGGTATAGAGTAACACCTTGGGAACATTTGGGAATGGTGACAGCACAGCAGGGTGCATATAAATATTTAGGTGTAATAAACACAAGCCCTTCAAATGCTTGGAAAAGAATCAAACTGTCCTCATGAGATTCTCCAAGTTACAGAAATATTTGCTTAGAATGTTAACATTAATGAGTATTTTAGGGTAAACCATAATTAACATGTTTAGAGATGGAAAAAAAATGTATGGAGGATAATCATCCTGCTCACAAACACATTTGTTTGTTCTTTACATTAAAAGTTAATGATGTGTTCTGGCAAGCAGAATGAAGCGCAGATGATGGTTTGAAAGCACCCATGCCAGATGTTCACTCAATATTTGGCCTAGTTTTATTTCCACACTCCATTATTCCCATATCACTCCCAAATGTTGACTGCAAGGCTAGCCTTAGGGCTACTGTTGCAGGACAGATTCTTCCCTGGTGCTCATCTCCTGCTCCAGCAGAAGCAGTAGCAGAGAGGCACCCACCCTCCACTGGTTGCCCATTTTAAGCTGGAGCTTTGGCTATCTCAGCCCACAGTTTTAGGTGACCCCAAAATTCACAAGTGAAAAAGAGATTCTTTACTTGCTCATCCAACCCAACTCATGAGAGCATCCCAGAGAGGACCTGGATGCCGCAAGAATTTTGAATGTAATGTTAACACCTCCCTGGCACTGGGACTTGCAGCCCTGAACTGAGTGCATTTGCTGTCTCAGTGACAGGCATCTCACAGTGCAATTAATGTGGGACAATGCAGCAAGAAGAAACCCATGGCCCAAAAACCAGAGAGGCAAAACCTTTCAGCATTACTTTTGCCATTTTCTAGGCATATAATTTATTATTTCCTTTAGCATGATGAGGATACCTGCTTTCAGTTCACAGCCACAGATTTAGTACACTGACCTAGAATGTGAGAAATCATGTTCAATTTCCTTTTCTGCTCCAGGGGATGTGAATCAAGATCTGCACAAAGACATGGCCACCATCTTAGTCTGGAATAAATGTATGGAAAATTGCTCTTGCTGCTTGACCATGCATGGATAAATTAAAAATTATTTTGATTAGAAAGGAAGCGACTCTCACAATGGCCTTATATTTCCGGGTTTACAGTAGAGAAGAAAATCTGGAGTCAGCCATGTTCCAATAATACTTGTGACAGAGTTAAAATGCATTTAAAGATGCACTGGAAGATGGAGAGGTGAAGTTCCTGTCTTTTTTGTCCCAGATGAATGTCCCAGTTGACAGACTTCAAAGTCAGGCTTTGCTGTCTTTAACCACTGGGCTAATACAGCAACAATCAGAGGGATTTACAAGGGGCAGTTGTGTCTGAGCAGCCCACCCAGCAAATGCAGGACCTTGTGCACTAACTGGAGTGGTAGAAGTGGTGTTTAGCCCAAACAGAAATCCCTGAAGCCCCTGTCAGATGGATGTGTTGGCAATGGGAACTGGGTCTGTGGGCAGCTCTCATGGCACAGGTCCCCTGCACTGCCTGGCGGGATAAGGGGGACTCACTCCGCGTCCAGGACAGAGCCTGGGGAGGTTACATACCCCAGTGCCTGGCACCACCAGGATCGCACTGTGGGACTTGATTACAACAAGTGAAGTTGTCAGATTAAAAGATGGGAAATGAGAGGGTGTGGAAAGTACAAAAATGAGGAGGAGCTGCTTTGGCAGAAGCTGTGAGGAGCTAGCATGAGGGATTGTGAACCTGAGGCAGTTCTAAGAAACTCAACACACCAGAAAGTTCCATTCCTTTTTTCTGCCTGTTTCCTGCCTCTTTGGGAGCTGCACGTGAACCCAGCGGTACCACTGGCGCAAGGTTGTGCACTGAGAGAGCACCCAGGGGGATATTGCTGCCGAGTGGAGCAGCAGCTCCTCGTTTCCACCAGGTTATAAAGTGCCCAATGCAAAAGGCTGTGCCTCAAATTTCAGATGATCCCAGAAAAAGTATGAGCCAAACATATACATCTGAGAGTAACATTTGGCCTGTTGTGCTTTGATCCTTCAGTGAATATTGAATTTTAACTATTAAAAATACATGAAAAGTATTCAACAGCAATCAAACATCACCTTCACCACAAAAAATAAACCTTCCCCAGTTTTGTTGCTTCCTTGAAGTCATAAGTATATCAGACTATGTGCTGAATTCCCCCTTGTAAAAGAGCTGAAATTTTGCATTTTGCTAATAATCCTCTTCACTGTAGGAACTACAGATATTAATATATTTCCAGAGGTTATCTGGAAGTCCAAGTCCAAAGGCATTAGTCATATTACAGAAACAGCAAGCATCATTAGCCTTTAGTTAAATATATCAAGTAAAATGACAGTTTACAAAACAAGGGAGCAATGGCCTGCAGTTAAAACTGACATGGAGCAGCAAGTCACATACAAGGCAAAACTTTGTGAAGCAACAGTGACTGTGTAAAAAGTGACAATGCACACAGCAGATTTTAATTCCTGATCAAATTATTTTTGTAATGGTACATGTCTGCGTGTGCCAACATTATTTTTGGTTGGTCCAGTTGCCACATGTGGAATTCTCCCCGAGGAAACCCTGAAATGGGTCACTTATGCAGAATGCAGAGAATCCTGGGAAATTCAAGTTCATATATCTTATTCTCTTGTTTAAGCTCTTTTGAAGGACCCAGCTGTGTTCTTGCCCATCCAAACAAAATATCTAGCAGGACCACCATGGCTGCTCCATGGGAGAAGTTAAGCTGAAAATTTGAAGAGCTCAGGTGGAAAGGACGAATAGAAGATACAGGACAAAGATTTGTAATTGCCTTTAATTATTCATAGAGAATTCATTGGAGGAATAACATTTCCTGATTTGAAAGTATGGATTAATTTTAGCAGTCTCTGAGTAGCTGAAAATGACTACATTAGAAACTAGAACAAAATAGCCTTTGGTACTATTCCAGAGGAGATTTTTTCAAAATATGAACAATTTCACAGGAAAGTTGAAGTCCATTTCTGATATCTTGATGACCTAAATGCAAACCAAATTAAACCAATTTGTTCATAGTTTTAAATAATACTTCCCAAATTGAAACCAAGGCTGAAACTGGGATTTTACTGGGAAAGAGGTTTCATTTTTCAAATGTACATGCTAGAAACGATAAACTAAAGTGAAATTAGATAGTCTACTTTTATTGAGACTCCCCCAAAGTAACACAATAAAAATAGACTCAGTGGTAGAGCTGGTCTAGAATGATTTGATGAAATGTTTTTGATGTGAAAGTGATAGCTCCAACTAAGCTGAAGAGTTTTGTGTGAAGTCATCTAAGAAGAATTTGCAGTAAAATGAAGTCCAAGGCACATCAGAAAACTGCCAGGCTTCATACTAAACTGTCTCATGGTTTGCCTGAAGGACAAACTTCAATCTGTGGCTTGGCTGCTTCATCATGAGAAATTCCTCATCCCAAATACTTCGGGGCTTTCAGGGTTCTACTCCTACCAAGTCCCACTGTAATGCTACTCTTGAGACACTTAAGTCCCAAAAGCTGCATCTCCCGATCAAGCCCACCATGACTCTGCTTTCTGTCAATGAGGATATCTATGGCAAGTAGGAAAAGTGTGGCTGCTTCTCCTCTGAGCCCTCATGAGGTGATAGTTTCTCCTGAGCTGAGGGCCTTTGATTCCTAAAACACCTGCTTCATTTCTCACTCTCTGGCTTACCCCAGAGGGGATCATTTGGTGTTTGGGATTTACAATGAAATAGAGGTCCTGAGTTTAAAATGGCTTTACCTCATGGTCTTAGGGAAGAAATAAAATCCCACAGAAGGATGCCACACCCAGAGAAGTTGCTGCCTATTTCACAGTCTCCCATTCCAGGAATTTCCATCATTCTGGAGTCAGGAACTGAGATTTTTCTTCTTCAAACAGAGAGCTATAAATATCAGCTTAACAGAGAAAACAATAGATCACTCTCTACGTATCTATTCATGTCTGTGTTAGTTATCTTGTAGATTTATTAAAGCCTCACAGTGTTACAAGCATCGAATCAAAGTTCATTACAAAGACCACCAAACACAGTACGAATTACATTGCCAAAGTGACTCTTCTGTATTTCACACAGTCAACATTACATTTTTCTTTGCCATTATAATAGCAGACACTGCTAGATAGTGATAACATCAAGTTCAGGGGGTCTAGGACTGGACACAGATGTACATGCTTGTGGTGGGGAACCTATGTTAGCTGCAACTGTACTTTAAACTTGCAATTAATCTTGCAATTGGTTTGAACCTGATTTTGCATTAGATTTCCTTTCTCATAATTATCAAGTAAACTAAAATGACTGTTGCCTTGTGCAAAAATATCCATTGAAGCTGAAATAAACCAAGCAGTATTTCTGGTATTAGTCATAATAATGCAGCAGGTGGTTTTGTTCTCTACTAACAAAAAACATTTCTCTATTCCCCTTCACCCTATGCCGACCTCTATGGCTCCACTTTTTATTGACCATTGTTGCTGTTTGCTACCCATGGGAATAAAGTATTTGCTATTGATAACTTTGACCTAACCTAGGCCTGGACAAAATAAGATTTCCTGATAAAAGCAATAGATGTGAAACAACACACAGGTAAAAAAGACTGTGATAGATGCTAAAGCAAAAGCTCATGGATCATATTAGATTTACTTACAGTTAATTCTGAAATTTGCATGTGGGTGGTAATTTATTTTCAGGTCAAAGACTGAAGCGAATCCCTTACCAAACACCTGCTAGGAATATCTCGCCTAAAATTCACAGTTTTCCATCTGGAGGGAATAAAAAAACGGTGGGAAGCAGGCAGCAGGCCTAGATAGCCCACACAGACAGATTTCAGAGAAACCAAATGGTATCAGTTGGAAAACCTGGAGCTGGGACTCTGTTGAGGTCCAAGGCTGCTGGTGGTGATCTTTGGGAGCAGAGGAGTAGGGAGGAGCTGAGGTCTTTCAGCAGATGTACTGGCACGTTCACCATAGAACTGCAGAATCTTATTGAGGGAAAATATTTATGTCTGGCTCTCTGTTAGAGTAGCTGAAACTCTCTGATTGTGAAATATTTCCTTGGTGCACAAATTGCCTACTTGTTCTGCTTTTCTGACCTTCCACGTGGTTTGCCCAGTACAGTCTGACAGACTGCACAAAAGTCCCATAAAATTGGATGCATGGTGCCAGACAATGATTTGCCCTCATTTTTCTGAAAACTACCTCAATTTGGCTGCTGCTGTGGCAAGGCAAAGCAGAAAGTAATCTATTCATAAATACCTGTATTCATCCACCGTACTTGCCTTTGATGGCTAGATACCAATAATTTAGCAAGTGCCATCTCTGACATTCACTCTAGAAGTTCAGAGTGTCTCTATGGTAAGGCAGCACCAGTAATATAAAGTACACTGACTTTCTCTCTAGAGCAGCATTATTTATGCATGACATGGAATAATGCCTAACAGGAGCAATGAAAGGAAGAAAAGTGCAATGAGCTAGTGTGTATATGATATGACCTTGTTAACATTTCACTGCAGCATAATCTTTTTGTACTTTCAAGCATGATAAGTTAATGCATGCCACTGTGAGACACATTGGAACCGACAGATAGACATGCATTTTAAAAACCCGGCTCAGCAACTGTCACTTTACCACTACACAAAGTATGTAAGGGACTGAAGAATGATGAGGAGAAACCTTGAGAAGTAACAATAAAAATCCTTGCTTGTATTCCTCAGAATACATGCAAATACCCTGCGGCTTCCATCTGCAGAATTTGATGAGAATAATCTAAATGAGAAATGTATATTGTGACAAAGAACTGAGAGTTTAACTGGAATTGTGAATGTTGGCATGAAAGGCTGCCAATTGCTTGTGAATCTGAGGACTTGGTACCTACACAGAAAGCAAGCAGACAGGGCTGCAGAAGCTGGTCTTGGAAAAGGTTATATAGCTCAAACTGCGTGTATGTGTAGTGCAGGATCCCTCTTAGGAATAAACCTGAAAAGAATGAATGGCATGTAAATAGGACACACACTTTTAAACCCTATCACTGCATAAGCTTGTTTAGATTGGGGATTTTGAAACTGGCAAAGCATTTTCTTCCCAAACACCACTTATGTGACAAAAGAACTTGACTAAGTGGGAAATTGTGAGCTGTCAAGTGGATGTTGAATGACATAACACAAATGGCTGGTATTAGTTGCTTGATCCATAATATACGTCTGTTAGTTCAGGATAAAAAACTGAAAAACACAGATAAATCTTTTGCATCAAATATTTTACTGACAGGCAGCAGCCCTGCTGCATACATTTGGGGTAATTCTGACACCTGAGAATCTTTGACAAAACCTCTTGACCTTTATGCAGCAGAATGAAGAACTAGATTTATTTTTCTTTTTCTGATGAGAAAGATACTGTTCCATAAAACAAGTAGTGCAGTCCTGAATGTGCTCTTCCCCTGCAGCAGCACCTTTTTCTTTCTGTCCCACCATAATGCACTAATTGAAAAGCAAGAAAGGATTTTTATAAAATCCAAACAACAGCCTCCATTGTGATCATACCTCAGTTGTGTAGACTGCATTTGCCAGGGAAGACTTCTTTTGTGAAGACTACCTGCTTTGGTGGAAGTTTTAAATAGTTTGAAAATCTATTCATTGTCTTGCTTCTGCTCAACAGCAACTCCATTGCCACAAGGCCCAGCTGTTCTGTCAACAGCTGTATTATATATGATAACTCCTCTATTTGATGTTTCTTCCAGTCCTTCACTTGGGTTTCTCATTCTGTAACATTAAAAAATACAGTTCTTGAATCATGAGAATCATGAATCATTAGAATGTTCCTACTAGATCACATATAATACATTTGGTCATGACTGAAGTTCTGGTGTAGAGTTTTTTCCCAAATTTAAAGCATTTGGGTCGTGGTGAAAGAAATTGGTTGTAACACAACATTTAAAGATAACTGTAAGACTCCTGAAAGATGAACAGGTAACTTTCTAAATAAACTACTGTGGCCCGGAGGGAGACCTGGAGTTCTTATATGTGCTAAGGATATAAAATTCTCATGAAAAAAAACCTCACCAAACAAATTTTCTTCATTTTTTATTTGAAAATAAAAAAAAATGAGGAGTGATTTAAATACATGTAGTAATAATTTTATTTGGCTTTAATGATATGGAGTACACCAATAGCTACTGCATGTGTGTAGAAAATATAAAAATATACTTAAAAAAAAAAAAAAGAGGTAGACGACAGTGCTTTAAAGGGAGGCTTTCTACCCGTAAAAGAAAAACTTTCCCTGACAGTTCCTCTATGAAACAGACCAGGGGAAACATAAACTGAAGAGCATTGTCATATTGTCTTGTAAATGAAAGGAAATGTTAACCATACAGGTCTGAAATAGTAGGTATCTTGAGCTCTAATACAAAACGCCCATATTTCTAAATGAAAAGCTTGAAAATGTACATGACATCCCCATACATGCATTCATGGTAATGTAATACATGCAGTGAAGTATTATATGCTAACAATAAATTTGGCTCGAAAAATATCGGAATTTAAGTTGCTTTAACATTGGAAAGTTTAGTTAGAGAATAAATGCACTGGAAATACCTAATCATTTCACTGGGAGTACTGTTCATTGTTGAATGGGGTTTAAACCACTGAAATGAAACAGTGAATGCAGCAATAAAATAAATCAGTAATAACATCTTTTTAGACATGATTCCATCCTTTTCTCTATTTTTATTCTAAAATAAACAATTTCCTGTAATTTTTCTTATTTTTTTCTCAAGGGTCTAGTTTTTCCATCCCAAGCCTTCCAAAAGGACTGAAGGAAGGACTAAGGAGGATGTCTTTCGGAAACTCTTCAAACTCCTTTCCATGACCATAAATCATGGAAGAAAATTTGTTAAGAAATCTGATGACATACACTGTTTTCACAGCAGGAGTCATATCTTTCAGCCAGGCTTGGATGGAAAGAAAATAAGAGGGAAAGGGAAAAAAAGAGGAGGAAGGCATAGCACTGGTTCCAGATCATCTATGAACTGCATGTGTTATGGTTGTCCCTCTATCAGGAGACCAGAAATGAGGCAAATGTAAACTTCAGATATGGATCTGGATCTTTCCTGTCTCTGGTATTCGTGTCAATGTTTGCTTGTAGTCGCATTACAGAGAGATGAATCTGCTGTAAAATAGAGATTCCAAATGGAAAATTCCCAGACTCCATGGTGATGTCCTCCTGTGTTTGGCTTCTGACAGCAAACCTGAATCCGCATTTGACCTTTAAAGAATTTGGGATAGTCTTTTCTTTAATTTTTTTTCTGACTTTGGAGGGTGTGTCACTCCCCATGACAATCACAGCTGCAACCAGAGCACTTAATCTGACTGGATTTTATACAGCGAGATGCATTTTTATGAAACCATGATGGACATACTTTCTAATAACAAGGGGAAGACTGGCTTTTTTTTTCAAGAAGTCCTCAAATAATCCCCAGTTGTAATACAACATAAAGATTTTTTTTCTATCTTATTAGCTGTGTTAATCCCAAGATCATTAACAAAGTAAAAAAACAAAAAGCCTTTAAGAAAGAATTTTCACAAAAATGATGGCTTCCAAAAATGGCAGAGATACATTGAAGACCTTAGTAAAAAGAAACAAGTATTTGGCCTCCATAAATCTTTTTAAGTTTCTCATCATCATTATTATTACTATCAGCTCAGTGAAGTCGGTATACCAAAGCAGTGATAAATGTTAATAATTGTCTCTACACTCCATCGAGTGTTTTGTTTTAAGACTGTGATGGATGACGCTCTAGAGGTTTGGACATGAGGTTGTTCATACAAGCAACTTGTAGTTCATATCTCTATCTGTTTTATCCTGAGATTGGAACCAGACTAAAGAATAAACTTATCTCCCTGGGGAGACTGAGAGGTCTATGTGCTTTCAGAATAGAGCAGCTTGGTTAAAAAATGACATTGATATCTGAATAATCTCTGGGATTCATTTCTGCAAAATTAAAAGCAGCATTCATTTTCCATATTTTCATTTTAGAGCAATTCTGTGCCAACCCTGCTTAATCTCTTAAGCCGAGCAATGTTTTGATGGAATCATGAAGCATGAGTTCTTTCCACTATATTCATACCCTTTCAATCCTCCAAGTCCTTCTCTGCATCCAGTTGCCTTGAAAACAATCCATGTCTTCAGCAGAATCTTTCAACTCCAGCACTGCCCCTCTTGCCATCCAGACTGTCTACTGCCATTTCATTTTTGCCTCTTCTCAATGACTTCCCTGCCATATGATGCTGGGCTCTACCCAAAACTCAGGGGAATCAGACTTAATTTTAGACAGAGGCCAGAGTGGTTAATTTTAAATTCAGATCCAAATCTGCCGTTTCCTCTGTCTTTGGCCTTTTTTGATACAGCTTTCCAGCTTTGGCACTCCCATGCTTATTTCATACTCACATTCCCCAGTGTGTGGGAGTGATGTTGTTTGGGTCAGAGAACTGGAATTCCGGAGTCAGGAACTCATATTCTCCTAAATTACTCCCTTCATGGCCTTTACGACTAGCTGTTAACTTGTTTATTTCAGTGACACTGACAGAGGGTGTTTCTCTTTTTTAATGCCAACTTGACACATTGTTGACATAATTTTTGGAAGCTCTGTTTATCTAATTTAGAAAGCAATATCACTTTGAAGCTATGAAAATTGTCACAGTTTCTTAGTTTGGCCTCTGTGAAACTGAAGCATATCAATTCAAGGGCAACTTTCGAAAATCAGGTGCTAATGCATCCAAATTATCCATCATCTACCTCAACAAAAGACATATTTACTAACCTCACAGAATGGAGTTTGGTTGCTTTTTCTTGCAGACCCAGCTGCCTTCCCAACCTTCTTATCTTCCTGGCATCCAGATGCTCTATTCTTCCCATCACCAGGAGGGTTGTCAAAGGTCACAGCCTGCGGATCACTGAACTAGATTAGCTTTGCAAATTACTATAGCCCTAAACCCTCTCATCCAACATAACAGCAAAATGGCCCTAACTTAGTTAACGACTTTTTTTACCAGATTATTACTATCTCCAAAAATGCAGTTATCACATCTTTTAGTGCACTTACAACGTCCTTCAAATTTTGCAAAGCACTTCGTGCTATTTTACAGTAGCTCAGGAGCAAGCCTGCATTAGAAACAGCAAGTTTTCTACTTGTTTTACTTAAGCAAAGACCTTCATCAGAATTACTTTCCTTGTTTATAGCATGAAGTATTGATTCAAATGATCACTGTAGAGAAATACAAACATTCTCTCAGACAGCGCTGGAATTTGGCTCTCAAAATGTACTGGAAAGGCAGAGATAAAATTTTTATTCAAGGCAATCTCTGTGCTACACATTAAACCAAGAATCTGAGTTTTCCTTGCAGAAGCTCCCAGAGGTGTTATTGCCAAATCTCACCGTAAAACCAGGGCACATGATTTTGGCGTTTTAATTTTGATTCTCTTATGGGTTTGCTTTTCTTTTCCAGATCTAATTTACATTTTATTCTACACATGTCTTCTTAAGAGATTGAAATTCTCATATGCTGTACAAATTTAGGTTTCCACACCCATTCCTATTTTTTCTGTTTCAGGAGGCACATTGTAACATGTGAAATCAGTTTTTCACAGAGTAACAGAGGTATATATTTCAGCAGATTAATAACTCTCTTTACTGTAGATCTCATGAATTCTTCTCCTTCCTTTTCCTTATGCCCTCGTGATTTTAAAGTCCACCCAGTGATTTCAATGATTGTCACATTTATTCAATTATATGCTTCAAAGATATTTTAAGAAGAAAATTAAACAAACAAACAAACGAATGAATTGGCAACATGAAACAATTTCCTCTTTAATAACTACCATAACCATTAAAAACCCACAAAACTTTCTAATTTAAAGTGGAAAATATATTTTCTAACTTGGTGGTATCTACCATCACTATTATCACCACCACAAAAAACATGAGTAGGAACCAGAAGTGGAGCATGATCAGTCAGCTCCACAAAAGAGTGTTGTTTTGGGATCACAGTTGGTTTGGGTTTCCTGTCCCTAACTTTAGCATCCTGAATGCTATGTGTTTGCTCTGAATTAGTCACATAGGATTTCTCAGCAGGCAACCTCTCATTTTGAATTGATGAGTCTAGATCACCCTCTAGAACTGGCTGTGTCTTTGCAAAGATCTCAGAGGGACCTTCGTGACTGACTTAGAATAGATGTCCCCATGTTTTCCTAATGATGGAGCTATATAATTGCCATGTATGTAATGCACATCTATTTGTGCATGAGTTTTGCTGTACACATACATAAACATACACATACAAATGCATGTAAATAAATATGTACCTTTTTATATATTATAAACAAATTCCACAATCTAGATACACCGAAGCTGGGGTAATGAAATATAAACACACAGTTTGCTTTCCTGCAACCGAACTTTAAATTATCTAAATTGAAAACAAAGATGCATGTGTTTGTTCCTTGCCATTCAACCCAATCTGGCCCAGTCGAAATGATTTACTACCAAAGGTCACCATGCCCATGCAACAACACAAACATGCCCAGGTAGCAACTTAACTACAGCAGAACAAAGCTGAAGCAGTGCTGTGACAAGGGAGAAGCAGCAGATACCCTGCAAGCCAGCCCTTGAAGCAGGAATCAAAAATGTTCAAGCCAGTGATGGTATTTGACATCTTACATACGATTACTGAAGAAATTCACAGCTTTTATCATCATTTTACTTTGCAAACCAAAAAACCTTGAGTCAAAACAATGAAGCATTTCCCTACCTAGTCCTTAGATAGGAATCTAAGCAGAGAAACCCATAAACTATTAGCAAAATGTACAAATTTTTCTAAACCTTCCCTGAATTCCCTTAAATATACTGATTTGGAAAAAATCATGGAGAAAATGTTCAGTTAAATGTGTTAGTAATTTACTGTACCAAAACCAGTACCCTTAGGCATTAGATAGCAGCTGTGGAGTAGACTATGTGTAGACAATGTTCTCTGACATAAACGTATGATATCATATGGTGTGATTATTGACCTATCCATGGGAAATATGGATTGTGCAAAACATTCAAAGCTGGTAGAGCTAAGGCTTGGAGCCTAAGCAGAGCTGATAGGACAGTGTGGCATGTATTTTTTTCTCCTGGAATCTGAACACAGATGGTAGCTCTTTTTACAGGCTACCAGCCTCAGGAATTCCTCCTTCATGCTGTTTTTATTTTGGTGTGTTTTCAAAGGGTATATTTCTTCTTTGGTACCATAAGGACAAGAAAATAACAGTCTGAGGCTACTGTTATTAGAGTTTCTAAAGAACAAAAATAACATATATAGATGAAAAGGCTATTCCATTTTATTTTTCAAATGCTTGGAAATGCAGATAATGACCTTGCTTAGCTTTTCTTGGTGCAACAGCTATTTCATTGCAGTGAGCAGTATAATTCCACAGAGGTTGAATCTCCTCTTATGAATGAAACATTTATATGCAGAGTTGTATTTTTATAACATCACCATACCCTTGTTTTATTTTAATTTTTATGGAGTTCTAGTAGTGCTTGATGCTTGTACATGAGTGTGTAGTTATCCCTACACTTTTCTGGTCCTGCTTTTTCAGCATTCTTGCAGGCTCTCCCATGAGAGGCACAGTGAGCAAGGTGGGCAACACACACCTTTGCATGGTAATGCTCATCAGTGCACAGCAGGGCCAAAAATGGTTTATGTGGATTATGTGCTATTCCTTCATTTTAGCAGATTTTCATTTGAATTATAACATTTTGCCTATTTTCAGATTAAAAAATGCAGCATCAAAAATGGCTGTGTTTTCTGTTAATTTGTATTTCAACACTCTATTGGATACGGATCACCAAAGATTAATGTTATCAACAAAAAAAATCAGAACAGTCATAATAGCTATCTAGGAAGATCAACAGCAATGTTCCTCTTACAGAGCTGGCATCCACATTAGCTAACAGAGCTCTGTCAGAAACTCCTATGTCCCAAGGAGAGCATCCTTCCTGAATCATTATTGCCATGCACTACTTATAATTTCTTTAAAAGGTGGGGAGCTGGAATAGAAAAGAAATCCTGGCAGAAGCACAAGGATTTCTTAGATGGAGTCCACCCACTGAGATGTTTGTGGAAGCAGCTGTAGGCAGAAAAATTATTCAAGTGGGATCTGAAAATCATTCTCAGAAGGAGTGAAACAACATAAACACTCAGCTCATTTCCACCTTTGCACTGTATTAAAAAGAAAAGAATAAATGCTGCAATATGACCAGATAGAAAGTGTGTTAGGAAACCCTCAGTATTCCTCATCAATCTATTTAGGAAGTCATTTTTGGTAATAGGAATACTGATAAAGTGATTAAAGAAGGCACTTTCTTTTCTCATCCTTACACTTCATGAGTACAGCTCTAATAAAGTAGCTTCAAACTGTGGTTTTAGGCCCCTGTAACTTCCTACAAGTCCAGCTGAGGCTCTTGCTCTTTTCATTGCCAGACCTTTTTGTGTTGAACGTGAATGTATTCACACGGTTTATATCCACGTGTCATAGTGCCCTTCAGAAGAAACATCCTTTTGCTCCTGGGGACATGCTTAGGGAAATAAATGGTGCCTTCTCCAAGCCTTTCCTTTGCAACATAAAACTACCAAAGTCCTTTTTAACTCTGTCATGTGATGGGATTTCTGTTCTCTGAGTATTGTCCTAGTCTTTGCTTTCACCTATTCCTGTCTGAGTTCACCTTTCAGTGGGAGACCTAATTGAGACTGCTCTAACTGTGTCCCATGTAATCAATAGCCCTTTAACCACAAAACATACCATAAATCTGTATTAATACTTTAAAAAATAAACCCAAAAAATGGCCCAGCATCAGCAAGGCATCAGGAGAAGCACAAGGACAGTGGATATTCCTATTTTTTTAAATTCAGATTCGTGGGTCACTAAACATTTAAACCTTATTTGATGACAAAGTAACTTGCTCATTTTTCAGCCAAAAGACATGACTGATCTCAGCATGCAGCTAAACATATCAGTTGCTTAATGGTATTAAAGAGAAGAAAATTTGATAGCGATGGGACTTGTGAAAGTGATTATTCCAGGCTGAGAAACTGCATATTAGTTTTAATAATACTGTGATAAATCCATAATAAAAGAACAAATTATTATTTGTATTTTTTGCACTCTCCAGTCCATGAAGCCTTTAGACAAAGAAATAAATCTGTGTTCCTGCCCATCCTGTTCTCCACAGACACAGGAGGAGTCCAGGATCCCTGCCAGTTGTGTCCTAGTCTTCCTTTCTGATTTTATAAAACACTTCATGTACATAAATTTTTGCCTAACATTTTGTATTGTGCTATGTATTTTTTTTAATGTAAAAAAATACCTACCCTGGAGTTGGAAGTGAAAGCTGTGAGTCAGTTCAATATTTATCCCCATTCAAATGTGACTGTCTGTTCTGGAGGATGCCAGGTGCTTCAAACACTGCCAGACATATGGCAGGGCTGCGGCGCGGCCGCCTTCAACGGGGAGCTGAGCTAATGGCCCCACATGCATTTCATTTAAAAACATGGACAACTATTCCATCAAAATGAATTTTGTCATCTTGGTCAAAACCACATTCAGACTGTGTTGAGAGACTTGAAAGGGCGCTCGGCTGCCCGTGTTTTATAACAATGACTCATTCAGCTGCTGTAATCCCAGTCAGATACAGTACAATGCTATTCCTCGCCTGTTCCTTTTCTTTCAGCTGTAACTTTTCCTCTGCTATGCACAAAACTCTATGGTTGTCAAGAAGGTCTTGTTAGCACCTGCTTTAGGGGCTAGCTACTTATATACAAGGCTTTGCACTTTCATACTCTTTTTCCCCTCTAACTCTGACCTTTTTCTCTGAGCATGAAAACATATCTTTACCTTGCAGCTACAGGACAGGAAAGCAGCTACAGTTACAGATCTGTATGATATAACCTTTTTCCTGATTTGTCTGATGAAAAATGTATAGGCAAGTAGAAAACATTATTATCCCAAAGCAATTCGTATACAAAAGCATAACAACCCTACCAACCCCATCAGGGGCAGCAGATAACTCAGCTGTAATATTTTTTGTTTAAAAAAGGGATTTACCTTCTATCATGGTTTCCTAGACTGGTTCCAATGCTCATTAAAAGAATTGGTTTAAAAAAAGCCTTATGAAATCCTACACCAAGCAAACAATGAACCTCCTCCCTAAAAAACCCAGAAAAAATAATAATGGGCAGAAATAAGCGTATGAAATTATCCGTGGGGCTCATTAGAAAGATATGCTTAGTTTCAGGAATAAGACTAACTTAGATATTAAAGGCATAAGACAATTTTAGAGGCAATGATCAAATTAAATGAAAATAATTTTTTGTAAAATAAATTATAATTAAATAATCAAACATCCAGTGCCAGGCTGCGTTCATATCAGGATATGAAATTTCCCCTAATTTAGCAGAAAAAAAAGGGATGAAATAATAATTTTCTGTTGCCCACAAAGAAACAAATCCATATATAAAAAAATGTGCTACCTCCCTCTATTGCTCCCTCCCCTCCTTCCCATCCTGGGTGGGTGAGCTCCAGACTTCATATGCTGGGCTGTGTGTGGGACCACCCAGCTGAGCACTGGGGACACACCTCTCCCCAGCCAGCAAAAACCATCCCTTTGCTGGTGACACTTCCCCTAGCCCTTGTCCCCAGTGGGTCTGAACCGGCTGTGACAGCCAACCTCGCCACAACCTGCCCAAACCTGCAGAGCAAAGCTATGGGGAGCTCTGGCTTGGGGTCACAGGGGTGTCCAGAAGCTGAGTCTGGATTTCTTTAAATGACTCTCCACTTGATTCTTGTTGGGGTGGAGGGGGTGGAAGGCGGAGCTAAGGGTAGATTATTCTAGCTAAATAATCAGCAGACTGAAGTAAGTGGCTAGACCACAGGTATTTGGAGACTGTAAACATGGTGTATGACTGAAATAGCTTCTCAACAGATGAAAGTTATTATGTAGACACTGAGCTCTTCCATCCTTTATTAACAGCAACCGAAGAAATTACTCAAATTTGGTTTTGGCTTATGCACAGCATTAGGAAAAAATAATGAAAATATATTCCTCTATAGATTGTTACAGCATTTCTAAAGTCATGGCATCATAAAAATGCAAAATAAAAATTGCATAAAATGCAATTAAACTGGGCTAGAGATTATATAAAGTCCTATTTTTTAACTACGAACTATTTTAGGGAGGCCCAAAAGCAGGAAATATTTGTATCTACCTACATATACATAGTTCTTACTTGCAATCAAAGTGAAACATTTGGATTATCATTACTATGCTTATGGCCAGTGAATGTGGCCATTTGTCAGCTTGTATGTGTTTTCAGGGAAGATATCCTCCTGATTAAGGACTGAAGGTCACTTGTGGAAAGGTCAGTGAACATCTTGTTCTGATTCAAAGATGGGGAGAGACAAGCTCCTGCACATCACATCCGACTGTGTCATTGTGAGTGTGAATGGGAACAGCTGGACATTGTTTAACAATCATCCTGATGCGCACAGGCTGTGTCATAGCAGCTAAGCAGCCTCTAAGGTCCTCCAGTGTGAATATATCCACCTTTATAGAAGCAGATCACTAAATAAAACAGGTGACAGTCTTTTTTTTATGCAATTAAACTAGCCAGGTATGGGCTCCCACTTAGGAACATAACATGTTTTGAAAAAAAATGGATGAAGGAGAGAAAATTCTGCTACAGGCATGAAAGTTGTATAGTGTCTGTCCTGTATAATGAGTAAAAGAAAGAATTTCTTCTGCTTAAGAGTATAACAAATAAAATGCAGAGCAGACTCATAGGTTATGGGAACATATTTTCAAACTGATGAGCAGAGACTAGGTGAACTCCTGACCAGCCAAGAGATGCAAAAACTCTAATGAGTTGGAAAATGGAGTCTTACATTTTTTTGAATGGGACTGAGAGGTAGGCTGAGAAGAAGTTTAAACTTGTGATGACTCCTTTTGTCCTTTGTCTTCAAAAGAAGGAGGCATTTGTTCATCATATTCATTTGCACCCCAGCTACGTAATCTCATGCCTCACATTTTTCTTGGCCTTTATAAAGACCTTTTATTTCCTTTCTTCCCACCAACTTCACTGCTATGATTTTTTTTGGCTCCCATCTGGAGTATCAGAGATAGATCTCAACCAGAGACCGGACAGGATACATGGTGACTCTACTGAAATAAAAATATCTCAAGTGCCTTTGAGGTATACCCAGAAGCTTATACCTGCCACTTGACAGATCTGGGGCAGCAAAGGAATTTTCCCTAGAATCAGAGTGGTGGTGGTGGTTGAATTATCTACCTTTATCTGTAGGATAATGTGGTAGAATGGTTAGGATCATCTGACAAATAACTAACATCATAACTGATAATGAAAATTGAAATCAGCAGTGAAAAACCTCGATCTCCTTAGCTGTCTCTGTGATGTATAACAACGCATTCGGACCTTTTGCTATAGATCTGCAAGTTGTCACAGGGAGCTGGCAAGATTTTTGTGGCTCCTTTGTGGCTGAGCATCTATTTAATGGTCAAACACAGTAAAAGTAGCTGTTCTTAGTGATCTAAACAGTCCTTTTCAGTTCACAGCCACATAGTAATTTTACTTTTTGCATATACTAGGCCTGCTAAGCAAAAGAGAGAAAGGTAAGTGATATCCCACTGTCAGGGCATCGTGAAGTGGCAAATTTTCACCATCAGTTTCCAGATGAATGGCCTGGTGGTTTTCCCTGGAATCTGAGGTCATGACTGTGTGTGTGGTACTACTCGGACAGATCTGCTGAATTGCCAATAACAATGTGTTCTCTTGTTCTGATGCTGTAAAATTCATACGTACTTGTTTTGCAAAAGCTCCTATTTCAATATGTCTTAAATATCTTATTTAAAAAATTACTATTATCATTTAATCCAATGCGTTATGAATATGACATTTGACAGCCTATGGCTGAAAATTCCAGCTGCCTTTCTGGATTAAGAGCATAAAGTTTTACACCCATATGTGGCAAGCCACTGGGGTCAGCAAAAAAGGAGCCTGAATTTTCTAGGCAGATCAGGAAAGCTGCCGATGAATTGTTATTCTTCCCCTTAGTGGGTGTCCCAAGAGACCAAATGATCTGAATTATCTCCTCATCACTAGCGGATCTGTCTCTCAGGGGAAAGGTCACAAATAAGACAGGGCGAGGAGTACAGGCAAAGGGTTGAGCACGCTTTGAAGTCTTCAGCCCAGAGTGGCAACACAAAATGCAGGCTGGTGGAAGGGCTATCCTGATTCCCACTCCAGAGAATTCCTCATGTAAATCCCCACAGGAAGACATTTTAAGTGGTCTGGATGAACAAGCTAAAGGAGGGTGCTTGGCTTCTTTGGAGATCGGGGAGGAGAAGGCAGACAGACAAGTAACGAGGCAGCCACTGGCCACTGGCCAGAGGCTGCTGTTCTCCATCCAAACATCTTCTACCATCGAGGTGATGACACAGCAGGGTACTCAAAGCTTATCTGTGGTAAGCCAGGAGAAAAACAAGAGTGAGAAAGCCAGGGAAGGAGTGTCTCACCCAGGTGGTAGAGAGCAGATTCACAACACTAACATTTGCTAGCAATAGCTCTGGGCTTCAAAGTCCCCTAGATATGGCACAGGACTTCATTTCGCTGTGTAAACTTCAAACAAAGAGACTGTTGCTATCCCAAGGTTTTCCTGAGTATTAATTTAATCTGAGTAATTTCCTCCAGGCAATTTAAACTTTATTCTTAATAAATCAGACTAGTAAAATAAGAATAATACAGAAGGTACAAAGCTAATTTCATTTATTTATTTTGAAATGAAGTCAGACGATCTGTTTAGGACTTGAGGCTTCTTACAATCAAGTGTGAATGAGAGGTATGTCACAAAATAGGACTTGGATCAATTTTCTGTTGATTTTGCTCTCTATTCATGCAATTATACCAGCTCTCCATGGAATACATGAAACACTATTTAAATAGATAAACTACTCTAGACTTTTGAGTTATAAAAATTACAGTTTGTGATGAAGACTGAAGAAATATCAGATCAGGAAATATAACTCTTCCTCTAAACACTCAAATATATTTCTTTTTCTGAAAAGCTGCCAGTGAAGCCATCCTAAGTGGTTTTAAAATTATTTTGAGAAACACAACTGCAATGCATTAAAATGGATGTTAGACATGAAAGATCATTCAGCTCCAAAAAGGACAACTTTTGTTCAGTTGTGATGAACATTAAGCTAAAGTGCACCAAAAGGCACAGAAGTCCTGCTCTTTTTCTTCAACTGTTTTCTGGCAAATACCAGGTGAAACAGGAAACCCAGGCAAGAAATGGAGACAGTAAAGAAGCAACAAGAAAGGTAGGAAACAGTGGATGTCTTACATGAAGCATATGCTCTCCTGTTGCTTCTTTACTGAAGAGAAGGAAGGGGTATTTAAGCCACTTCACCCTACCCTAACTTCTGGGCTAAGGTAGCATGATATTTTTCAAATATTTTCTAGTGTGTGTGTGTAGATGTCAGTCCTGAGCATGTGACTTCCAGAACCATTTTCTTCTCAAACAGCTCTTCCCAGCAGGAGAAGCAAGTATTAAGCTGGAATGTGCCAGCCCTGGGTTGCTGAGGATGCCAAGGGCTAGGCAGTGTCCAAGCACTGACCTTCACCTGGTCCAAGAGGCTCCCTAAAGCCTTCTCATCTCACACTGAAAAATCCTCTCTCACAGCACCTCCAACTGGGGATTTATTTACAGAATAGCTTTCAATAATTTTGATAAAAATTCAGTGTTGGCAGGAACCACTTTTTTCATTACCAAAATTTACTTTTCTATTGCATAAAGTATGTCAGTGGCACACAGTTAATTACAGCAGACTTTCTAAGGCTAGGGATGAAGTGAGGAACGCAGAAGTAGCCATGGGAATTCAGGGGAGATATATTATTTGAACTATCCCATTTGTAACCACAGAAGGGACAAGGGAGAGGTCCAGCTCCTGGATCCAAAGCCAGGCTGCTGGTGCTAACTCTATTGTGGCAGATGTTTGTGTGAGCAGGCCTTAGGAGGCTTCGTTACGGAGATCCTGCAGTGTGCTTCTGCAGCCTTGTTCCTGAGTTTATCTGTCTGATGGTGCGAAACAGTCACTTCAGCGCCTGGCACTAGAGTTTAACATCTTCCTTTTGGAAAACTGAAAATTATAAACAACTAAACAATCTCCTCCCTAATAAGGAGTATTCAAAGGAAGATGAGATTCACATCCTTTTAACTGTTCCTTGCTTTGTTTTTCCTTCCGTCACTCTCTTCTAATAGAGCAGGAGGTGTGATACGAACAGCAAACCAAAAGCAAACACCAAACAGAGCCTCTGACTGGATGCTTTTTCTGACCAATGGTTTTAAACCTCTACTTTCCCCAGAAGTGCAATTTTACCAAGCACCTTGTAAATCAAAGGAATATGGACCCCTCATCAGTGAAGTGGTTGATTTGTCAGGGAGATAACAGTGGGAATGTAATTTCTATCCGTGAGGCTGATTCAACCTTTTCTATTCATGAAGATTTTGATGGATTATGTGAGACCAAGTAGAGCACGTGTACACACCATTACATTAATGCAGTGAGTTGTTCTTTGGCAGCTGGTCCCTAAGTACATTCGCAGGACTACTAGGGTGCTAGCAGTGTTGTCCCAGTCTACAGAACTCATGATGACAGTAAAATGGAGATATCAGAAACTGTTGAAGAAGTGTTGCTTGAGTGGAGCACACCGCTGTCCAGGGACATGGCTGCTTTATATTTACTCTAATACTTCTACTGAGAGGAAATTAGATAGCCAACATTTTGCTGAAGACACTGCATTTACTGCTTAAAGAAAATGTGTCTCCCTTCCAGGAAGGGATGCATTGCTACATTCACTGATCTTGAATCAGATGCAGAGGTATAAGGAAAGTATAGATCTGACCAAGGGAGAGCTTGTTACTCTTCAAACAAAACAAAATCCAACAAGAGAGGTTTCTGCCTTCTGCAGCCAGAAAAGAGACTGCAGAAATTATAACAAGGCATTTCTGTGCTCATTTCATCAATAACCATTTCCCATGCTATCTGAGCTACTTGCTGGATATATCTATTTTCTCTTGTCTTATATTTAGTTCATGAGAAGTCTGTGAGTGAAACCATCTTCTCTGTTTAAACAGGAGATACCAAGTTCTGAGTGGGCTAATTGCTACTTATATAAGTATGATAATATAAATAACAGGCAATAACAATCACCTTATATTGGGAACGGTAGGGCATACTGTTCCCTCTGGTAGCAACTGATGTTATAGCAAAACTGGGTAATCATCATCTTCTGCTGAAAGGAGCAGAAAAGGCTATGTCCTGTATTTATACTGGTTGGGGTGCTCTCCAGTTTATCTGTGAAGACAGGCTTGCAGACTCTTGAAATATAATTTGGGAGATAACTGGATCAGTTCTTCCCAGCGGATGTAAAGCAATGAAGGCTCTGATGAGAGACAAAGGGAGAAGGATTTGTTCACTGAAGAACATAAGTTGCAAATTAAACACAAGAAAATATGAAGCTCAAAGAAGGGCTTGAGGAAGGAAGGGGGTAGAAAAGCAGAGATAAAGGAAAATAAAGGGATATTGTAGAAGAAGCATAGCCATGTGTTGGAGTGCATGTTGCTGGGCATGGAAATGAAAGGAGATGTCGTCATTCTGCTTTCTGTGCACTGAATCTTTAAATGTAGATGAATGTCTTTCCTTGCTGTGGAGGCAGCTCCAAGGCAGCTGCTGCCTTGTGTTTCAGTGCAGATGCAAAATAGTACTAGAGCAAGATGGTTTCCTCCTCTTCGCTGACCAGCAACTTCTTTTCAAATTGTTTGATTTTATTTTCTGTGGGGTATTTTGGTTTGTTTGTTTGGTTTTGATTTTTTTTTTTTTTTAAGTTGCCTTTCTACAAGAAATGAAAGCAATCTGGTCTGGAAGATAAAAGCTACAATACATACCGTAAATGGAAAAATTAATTCTTGTGGGAATTGCTGATAATATAGCTGTGCTGGGCACCTACTGCCAACCAGTAAACCATCCCTGCTGTCAGATGGTACTGGGGTTGTTCTCCCCTCCAGGGACACAGGATCCTATCACATGTGGTGTCAATGACATGGACACCCATGTTGCAGCACACCACACACCTCCAGCTTTCTCCTGTCCCAATTCAGATTATTTCCATCACTACCCAGACTCACTCAAAATTGTCAGAATTAAAACATGCCTTTAGTAGTCAGTTCAGCACATCATGCCCTCAAGTACAGTCAGGATGACTCATAGTGCAGTTTTCTTGACCAGATCTTGTACTGAGAGCCATAAATGACTGGGGTTACAGTCTCAGCTTTTGCCTCCTTGTGCCCACAATATTTCCACCTGCACATCACATGCCTTAACACACTGTACACATACATGCCCCATGTCTTTCTGAAAGTCTCTGCACTTTGAATAATGACATGCAAATGGGGTCACCATATCACAGACCTTTAACTGGCATTAAATACCTTAAATATCACTTGTAGTAGAAGATCCTCTGTGAATTTATCCCACAGCTAAAATTCATGCATTTTTTTCTACATATGCAATAACAGTCAAAGCGCACACTTTCGTCTGTTAACCTTACATTGATGGAGGCAGGACAAAGCTCAGAGTGCTAAATTCCAACCTGAGTTAAACCTCTTCTATTCAGGGCAGATGAATGTACAGAGCTGGGCACTAACTTTGACTCAAGCATGAGAAATAGGAAAGATGTGTAAAAATATATATGATTATGTACAAATCACACATATGAAAAATTATGGTAGTGCAAGTCTATCCATCAAGAAAATGACAGTCTATGGAAACTGCAACTTGCAGCCCCCTTCTTTCCCATCAGTGACATGAACTGTTTTGTAAACATTGTCTGACCACTCACTAAATTGACTGCCTACAGAGATTCTCTTCAGATTCATGCTTCCATTAAATGGCTTAAAAATTTTTGGATGCAAGGAATGTACTTGACTACTGAATTACTTTGGCATGAAAGATCTGTCTGTAACAAAGAATAATGTCTACCATGCAAGACAGAGAGCTTTCCAGGAAATATAGTCAATGCTGCAGACATCATTTGAACAGCTCTGTGTTTGACAAGCTCCCTAATCCACTTCCATTAGAAAAATGAAAAAAATAAAATATAGAGTCTCTAACTTTCCAGAAATGTCCATGTACAGGAAGAGAAAGGAAAACTGCAAATAACACCTGAGTCTTGTTACCTTCTGTCCCCTCAGAAAAATTCCATTGAAAGTATTTAGCTACAGTGGTGTGTAGCATATAAGAGCTTGAACAGAATTTAAAGGAGTATCTATTAGTGAATGGCACACAAAATAAAAGAGAATGTATGGCCTTTCAGCCTCTAGGTCACCAGGTCGAGTCCAGTTCACACAAGCAGTGGTGGAGGTCATTGTCATTTGATGGCTTCACAGTCAATATGACATTGGTCAATATGACATTGGTCAATATGACATTCAGAGATGAAGACATGACATTACTTCTACTATCATTTAAAATTCATTTAAATGCTCATTTAAATTCAAATCACATTAATATTTGAGGATAATAATTATCCTGGTAACTGCATGGACATCTTGAATGTTGCACTACCTTTCATATTACTATCATTACTGCTAAACAAGGGCACAGTAAAAATGCTTATCACTTAACCATTTCTTTTCATTGGTGCAAACAGTCATGCATGATACAAACTAGTGGAAAATCAGACCACACCTGTAATAAAAATTTTCAATCAATTGAAAGAATTTTGGTACATTTACCTTTAAATAAAAAAACTTGGCTGCCCTCTTTCTGCATTATCCAGAAAACTTCTCCAAAAGAACTAGAAGGGTATGGGCATATAATGCTCCCTTTTGAGAGGCACAATCTTAAAATACTTACTAATTTTTGCTTGGTATTCTCTCCTACCCAAGGAGTTTTATACCATGAAGTATTTTAACAGGGATCATGAATGTATATGAGGAGGGATTTTTTTTTTTCACAAGTGAGAGACCAAGTGAACAAAGGCTATACTGTTCTTTCTAAAATTAAAACTGTCCTCAACTACCTGCAATCAGGAATACTATTGTAATACTGGGACTCTATCCATCTTCCCCCTGACAATGACCTTGTCTGTAGTGTTTTATGCTGCAAAATTTTAGCAGCACTCACTTGATAGACACTTTCCCTTACAACAGTTTTCTTGGCACTGATTTCCATCCTCCTACCCCTATATTTTGAAATGTGTTCAGCAATTTATTCCTGAATCCATCTGTGACAGTGCTTAAATGTGGATTTTTGTTGTGAGTAAAAAGCATTATAGTTGCAGTCAATTTTAAATTTTCCCAGTGCAACTACATTTTTTCAGCAGGAGACTAGGTGTGAGGGGGAAATGGAGGTAGATAAATTTTATTTAAAGAAAGCTTCATTTTGCAAATGATGGAATTCACACAGTTTAAAATGAAGGCTTGAAAGCTGGGATATACAGGCTTGAGGACTGAACCCAAATCCTCTAGCAGAATCCATCAGGTACTTCAGCACACCCATCAGTTTTGCCACCAGTCAGTTTGGATATTTACAGGATCCTAAACTACACTGGAGCAATGGTGCTCAGAAGCAGCAAAGAGGAGTCAGAAGTCTGGCCCTTGAGGAGGTTTGAACATATGCTGCCTACGTTCTGCACTAGACAAAGCATCACAGTGCCTCGCAAGAAACTCTGCATCCTTTCAGCCACCCTGGAGGTGATAGTATTAAGCTCCAGCAGGATAAATCCAGAATGAATCTGCTCAGCAACATGAGTAAGGGCTCCACAATTCTGCCCTATATTTTTATTTCTGGAAGCCATTTTTTAAAATCTGTTTGTAGATGAGGAAATTATATGCTAAATTTCACATCCTCCCCCAGTCAGATTGCAAGGCTCATCTAATGCATGTTTATGTAGAGTCTGATTCCCCTGCTAAGTGTTTCTATTCTCCACCCAATTTGGCAGCTACTGAACAGTGCACAAAATAAATTTAATTGATTTGTACAGGTATTAAAACAGATTATCATCTACACAGTTTTGGAAAGCAGACACTGTCTGTTAGCAGACACTATGTGTTAGCCAAACAGATGATGCAAACTATAATGATTTACAAAGGGTTTCAGAGAGCTGGGTATTAGCAGACAGTAGATCACATTACACAGCTAAAGAATTTCACATTTATCCATCAAATGACTAGGAAGATCCAAACTTAATCATGAGATGATTTAAATATCCAGGAATTATTTATTTAAAATGTCATATTAGGAATTATTTTCATAAAAAAGCTCTTGATTTACCTATTCCTAAAAATCATATGCATGATGAAATGCATCCATTTCCAGTGCAGGCCAGAACTTTCCATCCAGGAACCAACTGCAAATATAAACCTCACCCAGAACACAGAACTGAGCATATACATGCAGCACCAGCTAGATATCTCTGCTGAAAATCCACAGCTGCCCACTGTCTGGAAGAAAATATTGACATACTGGCATATGGCTGACAAATGTGCAATGCATTTATGTATATATATATGTATATGCATTTTATATATATATATATATATATATATATATATATATATATATATATATATATATATATATATATATGCAATGCAATTGCTACTTCCAGCATGCAATTAGTAAAGGAGAACTCTAGGAGGGCACATTGGCAGTCATCCCCTATCTTGGAAAGGTTGTTGTCCAGAATATTTGGGAATACTGTTACCTGCAGCAATGGGCAGTGGTGGATGCCCAGGGATGAGCATAAAGCCATGACATGAATGCAGCAATCTCAGTGCAGCAGGCACAGTGACTGCTATTTTAAATTAAATTAAATTGGGGAATGAAAATGAAAAACCTTGCCTGAAGAAGAAGGAAGCAATTTGTGGAGTTGTTGTGTGAAGGGACACCCTTTTGCCCATGTAAGGAGAGATTGTTTTTCCAAGGGCATGGGATGCCTTTACAAAACCAGGGCTATAGAACTTGCAAAAGAAATCATATAGCAGGTTCTTTAATCAAACATCTATGACAGATGAATTAAAACGTTTGTTAATGGAGCTAGGTCTGAGATTTGAAATTTTTTTCACTTTGTTCTACAACCCGGGAGACCACTCTTTTTTTAATGCCTCCTCAATGTATGAAATCACTGTGGGGTCCTTTACGCTGCTTCAGGAATTTCGAAGGCTGGAAAAATACTCTTCTTGGGTAATAAACTCTTAGTTGGACTGAATTTTTCCCCTTCTACAGTAAAAACACAGTCAGACTGTTCTCCTTATCCAGCAATGACCAGTGCACAGCTCTGACCAAAACCCTGCTGTTTCTGCTGATTTTGAAAGATGTCTTTTAGGAACAAGGGCAAAATCCACCAAAATTCTCCTCTGAGTCTGACATGATTGCACAATTACAGACATCGTAGCTTCTAGACTTTGATCCAGAAAAATACATGTGTCTGACTTCAAGGGGGATTTTCATACACTTAATGTTAGCTGCTTACATACTTTGTTGCACAGAAGTCTGAGCAACAAGGAGTTAGCAATAATTATTGTTCCCCGAAAACATGCAAAGAGCATTCAGGAAAGGTTGAGTTTAGTATTCAAATGTTGAATAATCTAAAAGGTTATGCTATCATATAATAAAATCAGAAAGAAAAAAAAAGGCAAGCACTTTCTGGCAACACTCTGAAATATATTATTCATTTCTAGAAAGGTATCAGAATTTTTTTCACAGTTATAGAATGGATTTTATAGCTACATAGAATTTTACATCACTGAAAACCTCAAAGGACTTTATAAACCAGGGCTGAATTTTATCTCCTGGTTATAAGATATATACAGCTGCTGTTTTCAACACTGGTCCAGTTTCTTACAAGCATCTCTGGAACAAAACCCAAGGCACTGCTTTTGCAAAGTATCATCTGAAGTATCATGTGCAAGTCCAGTGAGGTCCACTCCCATCCTCTGCCCTAATCTTCTTACCTGTGTACATGTTTCCTTCTTGGCTAGTGAAAGCTGATCAAATTTCAAAGGGCAAAATACTGAATGTATGAATCAAAAGAATAAAATTAAGATTGATTGCAGTAGACTCAGACTTCATCCAGAGATGTTAGTGAAATTAGTTTTAAAAATCAGTGAAGTAATAAGGATTAAAAAATCTTGTCAAATAAAATCGAATAGTGACATGAAACATTTCCCCTGAAACTGGAAAATAACATATTCCTGTCTAGCACCTCATTTCTGAAAAAAAAATATCACACAACCTTCAGTGGCTCCAGTTTTAAAGGTGACCTATTCTTATTTTACCATACATTTTTTAAGGCAACAGTTATTTCCACAGTAGCCCTGCCTCTGTGGGCAGAGAGGTTCGTGGTTTTATAATGGCTAAAGTGCACATATAGCTTTGTCAGGACAGTGTAATTACATCAAACACCTGATCCAACCAAATGATGATAAAACTACATAACTGCAATGAAGGTTCATTTCCTGGGAAATCGAAAACCCACTGAGGTGTTGCTGCAGGTAAATATGTCTTAGAGGCTTTTCTGCCTCATTGTTCACCCACCTATTTGCCCTTACTGAAGAAGGATTTAATGAGAGAGAATTTAAAGTATTTTTTGGACACTGGGCAACACAGACTGGTCTGATATTGTTTTTCTGAAGTTACTTGGCACTGTGGATCTCTAAATAAATATAAAGTCATTCACAATCAAACAGGCAAGAAAGAAATGACAAGGGTTTTGACAGTGCTCAAAATACTTTGAGGTATTTTTAGAATATTTCTGAGTCTTATTAGCTTAACCTGTAATAGAATATAAATGAGCCCATATGGCAGAGATGTAATTATGTTCCATGTGAGAAATCCCTGTGGTAGATTTGGGGGAAAAAAACCTCACTACATGTGCCTTCTGGAGGGCACGATTTACACATGATTACCTACTCATTTGCATCGAGAAGAATATGAAGTAACACAATGCTAACAACACGGTAATGAAAAGGGCAAGCAAAGACTCCAGATCCCTGGGGGTGCTGATCCCTCTGACTGACATCCAGTTAGGAGCAGGGAATTCGTCCCTTTAGGGAGTACATTTTATGGAGCGATCTTTGATTATGTGGGCACAGTAATCACGAGTCTTAATTATTATTACTGTGAGAGAATGGGCTACAAATCTCCAGGGAATGTCTCTGTCACAGATACTTTGCTGGCGAATGCTGAAAATTAGTGTTTTCCCAAGGATCATTTTCATTCCAACCTGATATTTAGCTGAAGTTTCTTTGACTACTAGTCATGAAACATTAAATATAGATTAGAGGCAGAGAGATGTTGAAAGTTAAAATTCACCGGAGGTGCACACCCGTGCACTTGAGAGACAGCCCCAAATGTTGTCCAGATGTTGTAGCAACAAGGCTGAGGGTTCCCAAGCTGCAGCACAGCCACAACAGAGGAGAAAGTGGATGTTTAGCATTCCACTGGCCTTCTGTTTAGTTTACTTGTAGTGCATTAATTTAGCAGAAAGTCCTAACAGCCTGTTAGCAGTAGATGTTACCAAGTGTACACTATCCTGAAAGAATGAAGAAATTCTTTTATAGCAATAAAGGGAGCAATTCAAAGCATGTAATTCATTTTCCACATTTTCAAACTGTGATAAGACTAAGCTTTAGCAGCAGAAACATATGTTTGCAGTTTTGTCAATGTTCTTCAATGAATCAAAAAAAAAAAAAAAGAACCTATAACTTATTGGTTAGATCGTTAACATGCATTGGGCATTTCGGTGGCTAGTGAAGCATTTTCCAAGGGCATGTCATCTTCTAAACAGACTCAGAGGTAGTAGGGATTGCTTTTTGCCACAGGACATGTTTTTGTGATTATCTAAAATCATTCTTTTCCATTAGGAACACCACAGAAAAACATCAAGGCTTTTTAAACTAGCTACTGTCACGTTTGTGTGCTGTCCTTCCTCACATCCTTTTCAATCTGGAGGGGCAGAGAGGCAGCAGGGCAGGGCCTGTTTCTGCTCACCCCTGCAGCAGTTCCAACTAACTGCTGCACCCTGTGGTGTCTGACAGCCAGGTTGCTGCCCTCAGCCTTCACACCAGTAGTTAGGGGGCTCTCTGGGCCTCCCCACAAACACCCCTGATGACCCACCAGAGGAACTCAGAGCAGAACCATCCAAACAAACTTTCAGAAAGGTTTTTGGGTTCTCCTGACACCAGAAAGAAGACAGCACAGAGTGCAAGAACCTTAAAGAGGTCACCTAGTAAGGCTTGGAAAACAGGTCACCTACCTGTCCTCAGAAACTTTTCAATTTAAGATTTCTTCCCATCTTGCATTATGAGAAACCTCAGATGCTTAGCTGTTTCTTTGTGAAAAAAGAGTGGACACATCCTCAGAATAAGCTATTTATCAGGATATACAGGGGAGATACAGAAAATATGAGTCCTATTCCTACTCTGTTTGCTTTAGAGCAGACATGTGGACCCAAAACTTCAGTCCACTTGGCATGCTAAGCCTGAACTGCAGACAGATTCCCACTGACTCCCACATTATTTATTATTTCAATAAATAATTGTGGAGAGCGATATAGGCTGAGATGATGACACTCATCAGGACCCATTGGAGAACAGCAAAGTTTCCAGTAACTGAGGTAGTTGTGGTGGAGAAAAGAACAGAGGTTCATGTCCCCACATGTCATTTGCCTCAATTCTGCTGTTGGAAGACTTGCCAAAGTGAGAAGGAAACAGCTTGGAGAGATGCCTGGCCACAGCCAGGAGGGAAGAGGGTGTTTGCAGCATGGGGGTAAGGAAACCATCTTCTGGCATGGGGAGGAGTTGGCAAGGCTGACTGAGAATCAAACAGGGCAACAGTAGGGCAGGGGGGAAAAATCCCTCAAAGACTAGAAGCAAGCTCATTCATGTTTGCTCCCTCAGGACAGCACAGAGCATCCCCCACAGAACATGAGTTCATAGCTTTGAAACGAGGTAAGCAAGCTTCAGAGAATAGGAAATGGGAATGCATAATTTTTGAGAAACCAATCTCTTTTTTTTTACAAAACTGAAGTCTAAAGGATCGAATTCAGGAAACAATGGGAGTAAGTACCTGAGTTTGTCACCATCTCATTACCGCTGGGTTTCAGGTAGCAGCAGATGATGATCTTGTTTGGTTTTTTCATGGGCAAACATGAGCAGCAGAGATCAGCATCTGAACTGAGGCAGATGCTGTGGTTGTGGCCGGGAGATGGAGGAAAGGGGACAGTAGAGACAGAGTTTGTCTGGGAGGGATGGTTCTTCTGCACCATAGGAGGGATGGTTCTTCTGCACCACTGCTGCACTCCACTGTGGGTGATGCTTTTGGAGTATCATGCCCTTCTACCACCAAGGGATTTTAGAACATCTGAAGTGGGTTGAATGGCTGAGCAACGTGCTTGCTGCTCCCTCCGCCAAAGGATCCAGCATCTTTGTAGAGTCACAAGGCTTTTCTTCTACAAAGCAATAAAACCATAAGGGCAAAATATGGGTGAAGTCATTCTCTTATTTAATATGACAGCATGGAAGAAACGGAAAACCAAACAAAATCCCCAATGGTTGCTCTATCCCATCCCTCCTCCATATGTGTCTCCTCCTTTTCAAAAGCTGGGCACAGGGAAAACAAAGAAGGGATGTGGTTCCCTTCCCAGGGCTTAGAGGAGCTGTGTGCAGTGCTCCCCCCAGGCACTGCTGTTTACATGGATACATTATCAGTGGCTGCACACATGGACTCTGCTCCACATCTTTGCAAAGGTGCAAAGAAATACCATGGGCCATGCAATGCTCCCATTACGGAGATGATGGGAATGAGGGTACTCAGCTACAAATATAATCAAACCCTTCTCAGCTATTTCTAGTTTCTACTCTAAATTTGCACTTAAGAACTCCAAACAAGCAGAGCTCTCAAGCAACAACAGGGCTCAACAGATAGGAACTTTATTTTGACTGCTTCCTAGCCTACTTTTTTGTTTTGTTTGTTGTAGTTTGGAAAATAATTTTTTAAAAAGAGAAAGAAAAAGGGAAAAGATACAGGAACCATGTTTGCTTCATTGCAAATGCTGCTCATGTAATTCTCTTTGAAGTGTGCAGCAAAACTCCTTTGTAGGTTAATGAGAACAGGATCAGGCTCTCCGCAATGAACTTGTGCTGAGAGTAGATAAGATCTTGAATCATTCAGAGCCAAGCATGTTATTTGTGCAACATGGGCAGGCTGAGTCAATCTCTGAATATTTTTAATGGGTGTCAACGTGAAGTGTTAATTCTACAAATTAAGTTGTTTTCCAGTTTGCCTGTGCCTGCTCTCCAGGCTGCCTTCACAAATGGTACACATCCACTCACTGGCTGCGACAGAAAAGCTACTTCCAGAACTACTGCAAGAAAACAACATTTCTGAGAAAATATAACATGTGACTTTTACAAAGAATTGTAAAACCAAATGATAGTAGAAAATCCTGCTAGACATTCAGATTGTCAGCACACACAAAAGTAAAAGTAACCCAATTTCAAACAGAGATTATTACCATTTTTTAAGGACCCTGAAATCAAAACAAGTACTTGGTAACTGATCATTTTTGAGAAACTAATATCTTTTTTTTTTTACAAAACAGAGGACTGAGGTACTGAAGTATTCGGATGCTTAGCTAATGTCTGCCCCTGGATAGTACCTACATAACCTTAGTAAATAGGGTCAGAAAAACACTGAAAACATTTTGAATTCTGAATAAACTAACTAACTATAAACAACTTCTGCATGAAAAATCTTTATTTTTGACTTTCCCCTTTTCTGTTCCCAGGATCTCCATGCACTTCCTAATGCATCTTGAAGCCAAGATGAAATTACAGCCCTCAGGAGGCCAACGGGAGGTTCACAATTGCCTGTTGCCTTCAGCAGAGCTGGGATTTTACTCTTACTGTAAAGATATCTTGAAAAACACTGGGCCCAGCTGCCCACTTCTATGGAAATAGTCAGCTGGAAACATAGCAAAGCCTACTACACAATTTCCTTTCCATTTTCCCCTGCAAGGAGATTTTTAATCTTGGAGTGGAAACCAGGATCCAGGGAAACCTGTGGAAGCCTTGTGGTTGCCATCTAGAGAAAGTTGGCTCTGGCTGGGCTCCTCACCTTGCCCTGCTCCCCATCCCAGCATCACCTCAGCCCCAGGTTTGCTGACAGACTCTGCCTCTCTCTCTTCCATGATGCAACAACAAAGCTTTGTCTTGTTGGGATTCCGAAACACCCAGACAAGCTGTGTCCCTGCCTCTACCTTCTGTGACTCTGGGGCATGTGCTGGAGGACCTGCCCATGGTTTCTGCATGCTCTGGAAAGCCATTCCCTTCCCACATCTGAGTTATGGTGCTCTTCAGCTACTGTTGGCAAGAGAGGCACAAATCCTGCACTGCCACAAGTTCAACGTCTCAAACCTGGCACGTGCAGACAACCATCTCCTAGTGCCTTCCCCTTTTGCAGCCACTCCTCCTTCTCCTGCCTCTCTTGACCTTTCCTTGCCTGCACACCACAGCCAGCTGCCAACCGAGGCCCTGATTTCCATCTCACTCCCCCATGTCCTCACACCCGGGGAGAGCAGCCCCAACAAAACACCAAGGACTCCAGGCTTAGCAGCGCTCGGCACAGCACTCCCCATTTGCTGTCACATATGGGCTGAGAGATGGTATGCTTCACCACTCCAGAACTGCAAATCTTTGTGTCAGGAAATGGAGGTGGTGCTCAAACACCAAGTAAAATCATCCCAGTTGCAACGCTTTACAGGAATTGGTTAGAATCCATTTTCTTATAACTGAGCACCATTTGCTTCTATTAATTTTGTTAACAGCAAGTGCCCAATCCTATAAAATGCTAAACCTTTAAGCAGGTTGCAAAATTTTCTTTTACTTCCCTCAGAATTAGAATAGCTATTTTCTTAATTAAGAAGTAAATAAATAAACTACTTGCAGTCTTTTAAGAGACAGCTTCATGCTAAGAGGAGACTAATTACCCTCCCCATTCACAGAAAATAAAAGCAAAGCTTTCACCATTATAGAAAAAATAAGTACTGAGAAGTTAACAAGAGTCATTGCAAAATCTGACTTTGTGATGAGCTGGTTTTCCTGCAATTTTTTCATTCATAGAAATATTTTGAGAAACCCACCTTGAGGTGTGATGGCTTTTTTATTATTATTTCCTCTTTAGATGCAGTTGTAGATGAGTAGGCTATAAATGAAACACTCCTTTTCCTGAAGGCAATCATAAAGGTGTGTTGCAGCCTTTCCTTCTCAATTTCACATGGAATGAATTTACCACAATGGGCAGTAATATTTTAATTTGGACAAGTGGAAAATTCTTACCTGCCCACTCTGTATTCTCAGTATTAACTCAAGACCAGCTCCTTTGAGATAGTATTTGTGCTTGTATTTAAAAATGAAATGTCATGAACTGTCAAACACCTTGAGAGTAAGTAACTTCTCTGTTTGAACAGCAATGATTTTGTGATGAACATGATGCACGCTGCACAGTCAATTCTCAACAATAAATGGGGATCTGACCAAGTTATATTCTGACAATGGTTGGAGCAAGGAAACTTCTGGAGGAGTTAACTGAGAGTAACAGGCAAGAGAGCTGTACAACAGCAGGATGGGGATGTTGTAATAGCACATACGGCCCGTAACTTCCTCCATCAAATGCAGGGATAGAGCAGCCAGGATAGTCTCCACCCTAGGTAGGTGGGGGGAAAAACAAAAGATGATGCCAGCACATGGCTTGGGCAGCCAGGAAAATGAGCCAATTCAGCACAGCCTCAGCAGTGCTGCTGCCAGTAGGATATTCGTGGAGTTTGCAGGTAAAGGCCAACACTACCTCTGAGTGAGAGTGACAGACCAGTGCCCAGTGGAGCTACAGGCACGGAACCAGAGGTGGGCAAGGTGCCAGGTGGGGGCTGGCACGTTCTTGTGCTGCTCAAAGGGACTGCACAGTCCTGTGGCTGGCAGCCCTGTAGTGTTCTGTAGTGGTAGTGGAGCTCAAAGAAAGTTACCAGTAACAAAGCAATAGTACTTAACCTGAACAAGACAACATGAGTAGCCATAGAGCATCATTGAGCCATACTTTCAGTCTCACAGGTAAGCACAGCCAGTGAGACTAACACTGAGTCACAGGATGTAAAACAGTTATACAAACAAGTATGCAACAAAACAGCATCATGACATCCCCCCGAGGGATACAGGACATTTTCATTTTTCTTGTGGTCTTTGTCTTTAAACTACCCCATAAATATTTCTAAATTTGTGTTGCAGAAAGTAATTAATATTAGCCAAGATATACTAGAACTCGACCAAAAAGCCCCTTCTCTTTCACCCAAAAGGATGCTGGTGATACCATAAGGAGGATGAATTCCACCAAACGTGCTGCAGTTTTGACATAGGGTAACATTCTATGTTAGCCTAGAATAACACCTTATTAAATGTTGCAGACCACTAATAATGCAACCATCCAAACGACAGCTAATTGCAAATAAAAGTCTATTACTTCAGCACTGCTGAAGAAGTTATTTCAAGACAACCCATCAAAAATACTTTACATGGTGGCTGACAGGAGCCTCCCAGTGCAGCATGTTTACATCAGTTTAATGGTTATTGTGAAGTTTTCACCTTGATGAAGCTCAGTCATGCCCAATACTTTTCACACACTGCAACAAAGCCTTAGGATACAGGGAGAAGGCAAGGCTTGTGGGGACCTCGCTTCATGAGAGGTCAGTAGCTGAATGTGGGTCTGGGTCTTCATTAAGTGTTGTCTGAGTGGAAAACTAGAGTTTATTTACTCAAGATAAACAATGTAATGTTGCTGATTTGAATGCAAACAAGGGCAAGACCTCATGCCTGGAAGACTCTCTGATGTGGTTACACTGGCAGCTTGGAATAAACACAAGTTGGGATGTGAAACACAGTTGTCATGGCCTACAAATTCAGCATGTTTCAAAGTATTTAATTTTTTTAAAGCATTGTCTACGACTGAATTATCAAAGTGGTATTGCTTTTATCTGGAAGATGCTCCACTTGCAATTACATATTGTTTACTAAGGTCTATTTTGCTAATTCACTGAAATCTCTCCCATATGACAGAAATTACATTTGCTTCTCCATTTAGTGACCTCAAATGACAAAAGGTGCAGAATGAATTTAAGTTGGCATGTAAATGCAATTATGGCTTTCCTTTTTTCTTACAGGGCTTATCTAGTCTGCTTTAACACCATCACTGGGTGGTGATGCTGTTTAACCATTCACAAATGAGTATGGGGCTCATAATGCTTGCAATGTGTCTAGGACCTAATCCTGGCATGCTTAGTTTGTCCTTAAGCTATTTCACATCTTAAAATGTTTGTAAACTTCTAAAAACTAAACTGTGGAAACCAAGGCCTCAGCTGTAAAACAAGTCTTGCTTCCTAAACCTGCTAACCCATTTTAAAATTACTACTATTATTAAAGTACTACTATTTCAAAATTGATCAGGAGCTTCAGAACAAAACATTTCTTTTTTGTGCTGTAAACACAAAAACAGCAAAGGGGTCAGTCCAAAGCAAGAAAAACTAAGTTCTCCTTCTCCAAATGAGTGTGAATCGTTGCCTAAGCCTTACAGCTCAGCTGAACAACAGAGGCAAGAGATTTACAAATATGAAAAACTCTCACAGCTGTGGACACAAGAGCAACCCTCTCCTCTAATGGGTCTAAGCACTTTTGAATTTTGCATTTTTGAATCAACATTTGAAATCAGAATCCACATGATCCATTGACCCCAAGTTTGCACAATATGCAGAGCAATGATGCTCTGGGTCCAGCAACACAAACAGCAACCAATAAAATCTAGGAGCATTAAAAGGGAGCGTGAGGCTCATATTCAGATTTGGCACAGTATTGCCAGTCATGTAGTAGTGCTGTCACTGGAAACATCAACCAAATAAAATGCAATTCCAGTGCCTGAGTACTAGATGGTAAATTCATGACAAAAACAGAGCTGTGCCTCAGTTTCCTTATTTTTATAGGTAAGTGTAAAAACACTTGACTTAGCACCTCTTTATCTTTCTTGAGTTTTGCTAGCTGAAGCTCCTTCTGAGGCCATGCAGGACTGGAATGGAAGATTATGTCACACAAAGGCAAACTTCTTGCAAGAGTACTCTCAATAATTTGAAAGTGCATCATGCCAAACTCAGGATTACTTTCTCTGGTCAGCTTCAGGGTGCACACCTTTTAAAAAGAACTACAATGTCAGTCTGGAAGTTGTCTCTCATGACTGGGATTGGCAAAAGACTGATGAGATACTAGCCCATAGCCTATTTTGAAAAATACTCATCATGTAAACAAACAGCAGTCTCTTCTCACACCTAGTTATCATCCCTTTGAATAACTTTTTTTTTTTTTTTTTAAAAGTGCAAAGGGATGTCAGCAGAAGGATGGGCATCATCCAGAGGGCATATTTGAGCCCCACTAGCTTTCAGTCTTGTCTTGCCCCTCTATTGAAGAAAAAACAAAACCAAACACAACACAAACACACACAAATATGTGCATATACCAGAGATTTTGGGCATTACTATATGAACAAACCAGAAATCCTACTTCTTCCCAATAGGATTTGTTATGGAAACAACACATAATTTCATTCCAATACCACAAATTTGCCACTACATTAAAGAGCATTACTGTTAAATCAACATCTTCAGCTCTTCAGGCTACAGCTCTCTTCAGGGGAATGGTGATTTTGAGTGTCCCTTCATTTCAGGATATAAATATATCCCATGAGAGAAAGAAAGCTGCTGAGTATGGAATGCCTAAACAGGAACTTCAGTCCAAAAAACTTTGTTATATCAAGTTTGTTCTTGATAAAACTTTGTTATATCAAGTTTGTTCTTATATTAACCTTGTCAGGGACAAGAGAAGCGGGGAAAATGTGCTTCTTTGTATATTGATACTTTCTACTTACTGTATATTGATAATTTCTTGATTGGTAACCATGGCATATCAATCACCCAGACTATGCTGTAAAAAAACCCCATCTAAACCACCTGGAGCAATGGACAGATTTCCTTTTAACAGTAAACCATTTCTGACGCCCCATGCAAAAGACATCTTTGTATCTTATTAATAAAGCATCTGAAATACCATTATGTGTTGAGAAATCAAATATAAAAAGGTGGATGAGCCACACAGATAGCACTACAGCATTCAGTGATGACTGTGACCTTTGTAAATTACTGCCCAGTGAAGGGTCACAGAAATTGCAACAAAATTTTTATAGCAAACCAAACAGCAAATAAGAAAAGCAGGGGGTGCTCTTTCAACAGATTTATGAACGTATTGCACTCTCTAGTATATTTATTAAAATAACCAAGATTGAACATGGAGATTTAGTTCTGAAAAAAAAAATCCAGAGAACTGAAGGGGATCCATATCTTCTGCAAATAATGAACCGTAAATACTGACATTTTACTTCTTGTAAAAAAAAAAATTGCATTATTCACTTTTGAGAAGTATTTTTAAAAATTGGTCTTCCCATTTTCAGCATAAATTCAACATCTCTGTTACAAATAAATGTGTTCTCCCACCCATAAATAGATCACATATATTGTTGCAAGAAAACAGATAACCCAAAAGGGGTGAAATGTAATTATACACTCACCAAAAAGAATTCCATTGCAACGAAAGTGAATGGCTTGTATTTCAGGTCATTAGCAGAGTACTGACCAGCAGAATTTTAATTGCTAAAAAACCCTCCCAAAAAGGAGGGAAAAAAAAAAAGAAAAAAATGGAGGAAAAAAAATTGAGAAAAATATCCAAATATAAAAAGCAGGAACTATGTTTGTGTAAACAAATTTTAAAATAATGAGAAAACCCTGCCCCCTTGTCTCACCTTAGAGAAATTCTGTTAAGCTTCCCTTACTTCTCCATGGCTGTTCATGCATCACGATTTGAATAAAGTAAACAAGCCAAAAATCATCTGTATCTGCCTCCAGATCTACAGAAAGAAATGCTTTACTAGCTTATAAGACTAAAAATCAAAAATCAAGTTTGATAATTAACCAGTCTTTCCTAATAAACCCACATTTACTGAATGGCACTTCAAACAATGAATTACAGAAAAAAAGGGAAAAAATGTATTGTGTTGAAAGGTAAAGAGTGTGTGTACTTTCCATTAAGCTGAAATGCTTCCATGAACATTTAACTCTGGATTAACCAAACAGTCAAAATTCAGGAAATAAAACTATTTTACTCACTAAAACATTCTGACAATATTGCAGCATAATTTGAGTGTCATTTTAAGCACTGAGGGTTTTTCTTTTAATTTTAATAAAAAGGAAAATGAGAAAAAAGGCTAAGTTGTGAGAAGTCTTTTCTGCAACCAAAAAATAAAAAAAAAAAAAACAAACCAAAACCACAAACCCCCACCAAACCCACCAAAAAAGAACTGGTGAGCTTCTTTCTTCTCCTGCCATATAGCAGATCTCTTCTTGGATTTCACACCACTGACCATACCCTGTCAGAGATCTTGAACAGTTTACATTACTTCTTTTGAAGGATTAATCTAGACTGGCCCAGAGATAAAAAACAAAATGCACAATGAATTCCTACACTGAATTCCAGCTTGTTACTGTAAACTCAACATAAGAAAAGAAAAAAGGAATCCCACACATCTTGTAGTATATACACTGCTTTCACACAGTATGAGTTAGAGGAATACGTAAAGGGACAAGCTACTTTTGTACAAAACCTCAATTTATTTCAGAGAAATTAAAAATATGGTATTTAATATATATAAATTTCTATTCCTCTATAAATATAGATGATCTTGTGATAATGAACAGAAATAAATGCATACCAAATTAAAATAATTTTGCTTTTCAGGGTATGGTAGCCATAGATAATGTTTATGAACCTAAATACAGGCATTTGTAATATAAAAAAAAGTTTAAAACAATACAATCAGGAGAGAAGCATTCTGCTGTTTTTCATACAGAGGTCTACATATTCAAATGCATCTGTTGAAAGTTACAATTTTGTCTTTAACTTTTTTAACATATTAGAAGCACAAGCCCACACACCCAGGAGCATACAAGGTAGCTGATATACTGCACACATGGTATCTTATCCTTGCAGTATGCAATGTTATTTCTGTACCGAAAAAACAGGGGAAAAAAGACAGCAGAGGCTCTTGCAGGTCTCACATCTCACCAGAATGCTTAAGCATCCTGCTTTACTGTTTTCCTTTACATTGTTTTTACTACTGGCAAAAATCATCACACTCTCATAATGTGTAATGATTTAAATCTCGATGAATTAAAATTCAGAGGAATGGCAATGGCTCCAGTGTTTCCCATATGAAGAGCCGGTGTATGAATTTAACTAGGAGGCAGGGAGGAAACAAACAAAAGCCCCAAACTGAATGCTGCGTTTTATTCCGATTAAGCTCTTTTCACTGAGCCCCTATTTCCTGATCCTGCTGACCCCAGCCGGCAGCAGCCCGGCGGGGAGGGACCGGGGCAGGCGGCGGTTAGGAGCACCCGCGGGGCGCCCCCGGACTGGAGAGTGGGCTTGGAAAAAAACCCCAGCAGGAGGGAATTTCAGCGTATCTCTGCCGCCATCCACCTCCTGAACCATCGGAGGTGCTACAGGTGCAGGCGGGGTGAAGCCCCGTACACCGAACCGGGCCAACTGCTGCCGAGCCATGCGCGGCACGGCCAGCCCCGGCAGCGGCCGGGCACCGCGAGGGGCTCTCCCCGCTCAGAGCGGCCCTCCCCGAGCACGGCTGCGTTTGTACCCCCAGAGAGGCCAGCGGGGCCGGGGTTCGGCGCAGCGCCATCCCTGCGCCGTGCTCGGGCACTTCTCCGTCCTCCCCGTACGGGACCGGGCGCGGTCGGTGCTCCCCAGACGGGCCGGGGCCGGGGCCGCGGCGGGAAGCGGCGCTCCTCCCCATCCCCACCTCCACGCTACCGCGGCCCGGCCGGGCCCGGGACCCAACCCGGGTCAGGAGGCGCCCCCGGCCGCAGCCCCGCTCCGGGCCCTCCCGCTCATGCAGCTGAAATTCCAAGCAAAGCCATTACAAAACCTGTGAGGGGGAGAAGGGGGTTTGTTTTCGATTCTTTTACCGGTAGCTTTACCTATCCTGCCCTACGAAATAAAAATCCAAAGCCTTTTTTTCCTTTAAATTAAAAAAAAAAAAAAAAAAAAAAAAAAAGAGAAAAGCGGGGGGGTGGGTGATAAGCGAGGAAGTAAAATCCGCAAACGGGTTAGAAGTGTCCTAAATAATTAAAAAAAAAAAAAAGTGAGCTTTTTTTTGTAATTTAAATACAAATATACTTACAAAATCTTACAGAGGCTATTTACATCCCTCTCCCCCAACCTGACAGTGCGTTCAGCTCCTACAGGAGACAGCCCGAGCAGCACGGGGAGGGCAGAGCCCGGAGATCCCAGGCACGGGGGTCCCCCTAGCTCGTCCTCCGCTCCCCACCGCCTGCGGGAGCCACTCGCAGTCCCAAAAGTTTGCCCAGGCTGGATAAGGAGCTGCTTCCCGAGGCAGAGCCTCAGTCCTCCGCCTGCGCGCAGCTCTCCCTAGCCTGGCAAGCAGGGGTCTCAGACCGTGGTCTCGCCCTGCTTGCTGTTGGTGAGCCTGGTGTAAAACTTCCTCCAGGAGTTCAGGGTTTTCCCAGACCAGATCCAGAAGCCCGAGGTGATGCCCACGATTAAGGTCATGAGATACTTGATCATGAAGACAGTGAAGTCGGGGCTCATGGGCGGGTGGTGGCCGCTGTGGTTGTTTGGGCAGGGAATGGCATAACTCTTACAGCTCTGCGTGACCCAGCTCCTCTCCCACTGTTCCCTAAAAGCTTGCTCGTAAAAATAGCAGGCAATGACGATGGTGGCCGGCACCGTGTAGAGGACGCTGAAGATGCCTATCCTCACCATGAGCTTCTCCAGCTTTTCTGTCTTGGTGCCGTCATGTTTCATGATGGTCCGGATCCTGAAGAGGGACACAAAGCCAGCCAGCAGGAAAGAGGTGCCGATGAACAGGTAGACGAACAAGGGGGCCAGCACGAAGCCCCTCAGGGCATCCACGTTGTTGATGCCCACAAAGCAGACGCCGCTAAGGACGTCGCCATCCACTTGTCCCAGGGCAAGGATGGTGATGGTCTTGATGGCCGGCACGGCCCAGGCGGCCAGATGAAAGTACTGGGAGTTGGCCTCAATGGCCTCATGGCCCCACTTCATGCCAGCAGCAAGGAACCAGGTAAGGGAGAGGATGACCCACCAGATGGAGCTGGCCATGCCAAAGAAGTAGAGCATCATGAAGAGGATGGTGCAGCCCTCCCGCTTCGTGCCCTGCGCCACGGTGCGGGAACCGTCCTCGGCAAAGCGCTCGTTGCAGACCACCCTCTCCTCCAGGAGGAAGCCGGCGATGTAGGCCACGGCCACGGCCGTGTAGCAGCCTGAGAGGAAGATGATGGGCCGCTCGGGGTAGCTGAATCGCTTCATGTCCACCAAGTAGGTGAGGACGGTGAAGAGGGTAGAGGCACAGCAGAGCACGGACCAGATGCCGATCCAGGTGCGGGAGAAGCGCAGCTCCTCAGGCCCGAAGTACATGAGCCCGTAGAGGCGGCCGGGCTCGCAGGGCGCCCCGCAGTCCTTCTCTCCCAGGAAGCGGTAGTTCAGGTAGGAGGGCACCTTCAGCGCCCGCGGGCAGGTGAAGCGCCCGCGGGGCTCGCCGGGCCCCGGGCCCCCGGGGCCGCCGCCGGCGCCGCCGCGGTGCGGGTTGCTGGTCCAGCTCTCGGGGCGCAGGGCGGGCGTGGGGGTGCCGCGCTCGGAGGCGTTCTGCCCCACGCAGAGCTCGCCAGCCCCGTGCACCGGGAACTTTTCGCAGCGCAGCGTGTCGGGCCACTGGAAGCCGAACTTGTTCATGAGGGCCTCGCAGCCCTGGCGGGCCCGCTCGCAGAGGGAGCGGCAGGGCGGCAGGGCCTGCTCCAGCACGGTGCACACCGGCGCGTACATGGAGCACAGGAAGAACTTGAGCTCGGCCGAGCACTGCACCTTCACCAGCGGGTAGAACTGGTGCACCTCCAGCCCCGCGTCCTCCTGGTTGGTGTGGCCCAGCAGGTTGGGCATGATGGTCTGGTTGTAGGCGATGTCAGTGCAGAGAGGGATGGAGATGGGCTGGCAGTAGCCATGGTCAGGGATGGAGATGCCCCGCTCGCCGTTGTACTGCGACGCCGGCAGCTGCCCTCCGGCCGGGAGCGCCGCCGCCCACAGCAGCACCAGCAGCAGCGGCAGCCGCGGGCACCGGCCGCTGCCAACTTCCCCGCCGCCGCTCACCGCCGGCCCGCGCCGCTCGGCCATGCTCAGTCGGTGCCGCCTGCCCTGCCGGGCTCCCGCCGCCCCGCCGCCGCCGCCGCCGCCGCCGCCGCTGCTCCTCCCGGCCCGAACTTGCGACTCATGAAGGGAGCGGCGGGCAGGGACGGGGCAGCCCCGGCCGCCACTCACGCGGCCGCGGAGCGCAGCGCGCAGCTCTGCCCGCACCGGCGGCAGCGTCCTCCGCGCCTCCGACTACGGCCGCCGCCGCCGCCTGCGCCGCCGCCGCCTGACCATTTGTGCCGGCCCCTCGAGCCCGCGCCCCTCGCCGCGCCGCGCCGCGCTCCCTCCGACCGGTTTCCAGGCGCCCCGCAGTCTGCTTCACCGGAGGGAGGAGCCTTGAAACCGACGCCGAACTTTCCTGCGTAAGGGACCGTCTCCCAACGCCGCACCCGGGGGCGGGCGCAGGCGGGCGGGGGCTGCCCCGCGCCGCGCACAAAGGCGGCGGGGGCGGCGCTGCGGAAGGGGCCCCGCGGCGGGGGGGTGATCGGGGGGACGGGGCTCTGCCGTGTCGGTCGGCAGCGCGCCGGCCCTGGCTGTCCCGGGGCTGCTTTTGGATTCCCCGCTGATGACGATTGTTGAAGCTTTTGAGCGGCGCACCCGGGCTGGGCCGGAGCCCGTCACCCTCGGTGCCCCCGCCGTGCAAGCGGCCGGGCTAATCCCGGGCGGGGGAATCGATGTTTGGCACGTAGCAAAGGGCAGGGCTGGAGGAGGGATCCGCGGCAGTGCCAGGACTCTGCTGCGGGGAGCAGTGCGCGGTGGGGCCATCTCTGCGGGTCTGAAATGTGGGAGACACGCTGCGGTCACCTGAGGTGCGGGCAGGAGCCGCAGCTCCCTGAAGGCACGGACCGCGATGTCGCACATCGCACACGCGGTGATGTTGGAGTGGCTAAAACTCGCCTCTCCCCAGAGACACAAAGTAACTCGCTACCGAGCTGTTACTGCCAGTGTGTTATCTGCGCCTTCCTCCCAGCGTCTCCGCAGCAGCAGCCCGACATACGAAAATAATCCCGATATACGAAAATAATCCCAACAGGGCTTTCCCATTTCCCTTCCTCCCTCTGCCTAGTGGGCAACTATTCCAGTGTGACTCAAGTCGAATGCTGTGTGACTTGCAATACCACCCGTCAGGTTTTTTTGGAAAATTCTTGCTATATTCTGGGGAGGGGGTGAATGGGCATACAGTGACCGCCAGCAGTAGCCATTTTTACACTCCTGAAGCCCCATTGCACAAACAGAATGGAGGTCCTGTTGGCTCTCCCAAAATGCATAGTTCAGAAAAACGATGGAGGCTGAATAGGGGATTTACTGTACTCATTGGAACTGAATAAGAATAATAAAGTGTGCTCCTGGAGAGAAGAACCCTGCCCTGTTCTCCAGACATTCAGTAATTAAGGCACTCCGTCTTGTGTGCAAATGTTCTCATATTTGTCTGAAGGTTAATTCTACCATTCGGAGCTGAACCAGGCATGGAACTTCTCTCACCAGCTGTCTTCCTTCTCTGCAGCATGCTCCAACCCTTTCTGCCTTACACGTTAATTGAACTCCAAAAATCCATTAGTAGTAAGACGGCTTCAGCATTTATTTTTAGCTGTCAGAGGTGGCAAGGGTTAATAAAAGACATCCGTATTTCTTGGATAGCTACAGATAAAATTTGGACCATGCTATTTAGGCCACTTTCTTTCTCCCAGCAGAACTGTCCCACATTCAAACTAATTAATAGCAAAATCTGTGCTGTGTAACGACTGCAGGAGTGGGATCATGTTTAGAAATTGCACATCCTTAAAAATGTTGATTGCTGATGTCCTCGTTTACTGAGGTTCATTGAGTTCTGTCAAGAACTCTCTTCTCAGAGGACCATAGTTCAAAAATGATACGCACAAATACCTTTTTCCGTCTTCTGCTGAACAGTTTGATTCCTTAAATATTGTATTTCTAGTTTGAAGCTACAGATTTTTCTCTTCAGATCTACATCAGTAATTAAAATTATTAACTTATTTCTAGCACAAAAACCTATTTATATTCAGCCCTTAATAGCAGTATTGTTTCTCTGTTCATCCTAAAAAGACTGAACACTGGATCTTTAGATCAGAATAAGTATTATTCATGCTCTTTCTCATAGACAATGAGTGTGAATTTCTGACTAGTCTTGGGAAGCCTCCTTGGCTTTCTGCCTGTCCTCTTTAGACCTGGGGACACATCACACAGTCCAGGAGAGGTAATTAAGATGGCCAAGTGCATCATCAGTTGATTGAAATTCTACCTACTGGGGTCTGCATTTGAAATATTAAGGAAACATTTCTCAAACTGAAAAACACCATCTCTAATAACCTAGAACATTGTTCTAGGAGAGATCAGTGTATACAGATAAGGTTTGTACATATACATAATAGATTTTTTCAGACCTACTAATACAGAAGGAAAACTAGACACATTTTTGAATTAACAAGCCAACTTTTTTTTTTTTTTTTTTTTTTTTTTTTTTTTTTTTTGGTTCTGAAGCAGTAACTATCTAAATGATGCAGTAATTAGCTAAAAGCTAAACACAGCTTGAGAAGAACTCCTGCAAGTTCAGATGTATCAGTAAGACCAGCTCAGAAATAAAAAGTGGAAATGGGATGAAGGTGGTATTGTAGGGAGAAGAAGAAGGGTGGAGAGCTGGTAAGTTCAGAAAAGTTTCTAGGACCTGCTCATTTTAACTGTTTAGTGATTTTTCACATAACAGAAGAAAATCGTGTGTGGAAAGAATCTTCCCAGAAGTACTTGTCCTACATTTCAAACACCCCAAACCACAAAACTCATCATTAAAGCATAATCCTTTGTGGCCCAAAACACCAGATCAGTTTAAACTGTGTCTGAGCAAGAAATGCAAGATGTGTTTTAATGCCCATCCACTACTACAGCAATGAACACCCCCTGCCATCAAATCACCAGCATACCCTGGTCTTACATTTGATGTTCCAGGGCTGTACTTCATCCAGTGCACATCTGCATTCCTTGTAGTTCTACTGCTGAAAACGACCAGCATGAACTCCTGGAGGCCATATCCATAGACCAAACAAACCACTGTGCTGTTTGTGTGGGAGTCTTTCTCACAAAACAGATATTCTCCCACTCCTTTCAGACCTGATCCTTAAGGGAAACTACAGAACTTGTCTCACAGAAGTGCACACGGGAACTAGGTTTCCTAACTCTGCCCAAAATTCTGCCCAACTCAGTAGAGATGCTAGTCTGATAGTACGTTATAATTTCCTTCTACTTCAACTTACAACACTGCCCCCTCCCTCTTACCCCTCTCCAGATCAACAGACTGTAAGGTAATTGTCCCTTATTTCTGCTTAGCTAATAAATGCTATTTTTCCCCCATCATTAACATCATCAATATCCTCTCTATTTTAAAGCTACCATCTTCTTCCTTTCAGAGCTGGCTTATATACAACTTCTTCATGCAAGCCCAGTACTGCCTATCATATCCACAGGAAATTATTCCTGTGTGTCTCCCTTGTTCTTTTAATGATGCCTTAGGTGTCCATGATAGGTGACAGCTGGAGAGAGGAGACTGGACTGGATGCCACCTTTGCTCGGGTCAATATGACAGTAATCATGCTCTTATGAAGACACACAGTGTATTTCTAAAAGCACAGGCACTCTTCCCCCTTGCCACAGAAAGACAACCTTCCATTCTAAAAGAAACAAAAATTTGGGCATTAAATAATAATAAAAAGGAATTTCAGCTTTTACTTCAGAACAATATGCAGATGTTATTAGGTATAGTAGCCATTAGGGGAACTTAGGACTCTGGTACATAGGCAGAGTATGAGATTTGGCCTCTTACATTCTTTATGTACCAATACTATCCTTAGAGTGCTGGGTTTGTGCTTGCTTTACTTGTTATGGGAGATGGGGGATTGTCTGGGAGAAAAAAAAAAGTAGTTATGTAAATCTTTAATTTTGTAAAGAAACAAAGCAAAAAGTCATCACAGGATTTTCTTGTTTTCTTCTATGTGACTGGCAGAAATAGGATAGAGTGAATGCTTCCATTCCACAGCACTTAAGGAAAACTTGTTTCCCTAGAGGAAATTATTCAGCTTTATCTCACAGACCTATGTTACATACAGACAACCCAAATATAAGCACAAATGTGTATGTAGGAAGGCTAGTGAGTACCTAAATTAATAAAATGTAAACCGAAATGATAACATAAATAATGTTTGTCCACCAAATTAAAGCAAAAGTTATGCTTAAATAATAAGGTTTTTAGTTGAGTCAAGGTTTCATTATTTAGATTTCATATTAATGGTTAAAAGTAAGATCATTATGATTCAGTGGGATAAGTTAAAAGTTGATTTTTGTCTCATGTTGAGCATGAATCTTGGCTAATAAGAACACTTAATATTTTTTGTGTGCAAAGCAATTAGTTCTGAATGGAAAGAAAGGGTTTTTGAGATTTGGGTAGACAGAGGGATTAAAATATGTGAGCTGTGATGGGCAGCAATGTGTATACTAAATTAATGAAGTTTCTTGTGAGTTTCCAAGTGAGACAGTACAGATTCACATCTCAGGTGGGTCTCATTTCAGCTCTGAGTACTGGCAGTACACATCACATCAAGTCCTCACAATGCACAGACAGGGACACTTGCTGAAAAATCACTGCAAGGATTGTAAAAGCTGTGAAATGAAGGAGAATCAGTACAAAGATTCTAAATGCAGTGAAATGAAGGAGAGATGATTACAGTGTCATACATCCCACATTGTAGGGTGAAATAAGGTATACCCTTACATTGCCATATTAAAATTGCCATATATTTGGGATTATAAAATCCTTAATCCAGAAAATACATGCTCCTTAAAGGAAGGTGTTTGACCCTAGAAGTTGACATGGAGGTCTACAAACCAAAATTCCGGAGAGAAGGTACCTGGACGAGTCTCCCAAGCAGCTTTAACATTTGCATGGTAAGACTTCTCAGTTTGCAACATGCCAATGACATAGGCATCTACCTGAGGACCATGGGCATAGTGTCTCGCAGGCCTAGTCTTGCCAGAAGAACAAATTAAAATTTAAAAGCCTGCCTTCAACATTCCTTGGAACATCTAGAAGACTCTTGGAAGTATGCCTGTGCTGACAAAAATAACAAACACATGCAGTGATTGGCAAAGAAAATCAGTAGGAGCTGAACACAATGCTTAGGGATGGTTCACTCAGCAGCCAGCATACTTTCTGCAGCAAAGGATCTCAAGGCTGTACAGCCAAGAGCTCAGAAAGTCACCTCAGTGCAGAGGCAGTTGTTACTAACAGGCATTTGACAAGACACCAAGTAATTCTCTGACCATTGGGTGGCCCAGGTCAGCTTACCCTCAAATTCATCCCACTTGCCTCTCTATATGCCTTTTGTTAATTGGCTGTATTAGTTTGCAATTGTCAGTTTAGGTTAAAAATTGTACTTATATTTCTATTTGGGGGTTGTGGGAACAAGAGAAATAGAATTTATTCCTGCTGAGTGATACCTATTGTAACATGGATGTTCTACCTGGTAGCATGGGCTAGGAATAAAGAGCAATTTTTGGCCAGCATTGGTGTAAGTCAGGCCCCCATTACAAGCATTTTATGTTTTAAAGAGGCATGAAGAGAAGCAGTATGCACAGTCAAAGCAGACTACAAAGAATCTCTTCCTCCCAATACCCACAGCATTTTTTTCCTTAATGCTGTTTATTCAAGATAGATGGAGTATGTGGAGATTTGATTTGGTTTTCTTTTCTGTTCAGAAGAAATGTAGATGATCCCTTGCAAATTAAAGCCGTATGTTGCCTGCCTTCCTTGACATGTTCTGCGCTGGGGTGAGAGGCACAGGGGCTGCAGCCCGGCTGCTGCTGCCAGAAGTTTTCCGGAGAACAAGAAAAAGTCACAACTCTTAAAAGGGCAATTGCAGATCACAGCTCATTTTGTTCAGAGAATGTGAACATTTTTACTCTCTTTTTATTTCCCTTTCTTGAGCAAGTTCTTCTACAGTTACATACAGTGCCTGAAAACACAGACTCTCTCTTGTTCTTCAAACACAGAGAGGCTGATTTAAGGGCCTAAGATGGCAATCCTTACTCCCAGGAGTAGACCTGCTGATTTCACAGATACAAGGGAAAGGAGTAGAGCTTCATAAGGCTGTGATGCAAGGAGAAATTATGTGATGAGCTCTTACTTCTGGCCTCACGCTGCTCTTGCTGTGCTTCAAGTACATTCCTTTTAAAGAAATTACTCCCCATTTCCACTGATGTAAATGAGATTCAGATCATATTTGCTGCATTACTATTTCAAGATACACAAATTGAAAAGGTGTGTGTGTGTGAGGTGGAGGAAAGTTGTTTTTCTATGCCTTTTAGCTGTGTGTGTATTTTCCATGAATGCTATTTAGAGAGTGAGCAGGATGAGATCAGAGCAGGAGGATTTCTCAGCCTGCATCAGCCTTCTTCTGTGGAATGCAGCTTGGTACATGTTAAAGGACAATCTTGACTTTCCCTTTAGAAGGAATTTTTAGGCTTTTGCTTTTCTTTGTAAAGATAGCTTTAATTATTTAACCAGTGTAAACAGAGGCAGAATGCCCAGCAAGACTGAAAGGAATGTGCCACAAGGATCTGCTTGTAGGCACTTCTCCCCTATATACATTCTTCATCATACAGGAGGGGTCAGCTGTATTTTGAAAGAAATTGTTTTTGGAAAATTTAGGCTGTTTGTGTGAAAGGAATTATCTTGAGGATGGGCAGGAGTAGTGTTCTAGACCTTCCTCCAATTCTGCCACTGGCTTTTCTAATTAGCATTTCCACTACTCTTTGACCCTGGCTGCACAGAAACTGCTCAACACTGCAGCACTCCAATATCCCACGTGGGCCCCAGATAAACCATCCTTAGCCCAATCCCATAGTCTTCAAGGAGGAGAAAAATGAACACTTCATAAGAATCTCAAAGTTCACAGTAAGGAATGTTACCTTCAGGATGATGGAATTTAATTTCCTATTGTCACAGGTTGTCATTCTGTAGTGCTCAAATATGCAACCACAATGTTTAGCCCAACTGCAAATTGTTCAAGTCTCTCCTTCCCCAGTATCCCTATCAGAACATTAACTTATCCCATGACAGTGAGTGCATCTGGACTCTTTGCTTTTGGATCTTGTGACGTCTCTGTTTTTATGGGTGACTAATAAGATTGCATCATTTTTACTGGATTTGGACTTATCTATGGAAATCCACACATTTGCCATTTCCAGGAATGACTATTGTAATTCTGTCTACTTTCATATGATATTGAGAAAAGTATCTGAGAGTTCTCAGCACTGAAGACCATGAGGATAAGCCATGTCACCTCAGTGTCCCAGTCTTCTGTTCCCCTCAGCTGTCCACATGCTGAATACAGAGCCTATAAAATTTTGCTTCCCTATCTTAAAATGTTACACTAGCCTGATCCCAGTCATGTCAGGGATGGCTGGTCCCAGCAGCCACAGCCCACTGCAGCTGTATCCCACTGCAGTAAAACCTCAGCCTTGAACCTGCTCAGCAGGAATGAGCCCATATCCAGGAGACACAGCTACTGCAACATTTGGCTGACTGGATCTCTGACATCCAGAAGATTCTGACATGTTTATGTATTTCTGTATTTTCAGATGAAAACACCTCCTTTTCCCACTTTGACTCTCAGTGGCAGTCACACCATTGCAAACAAGGTTCAGCATGCCCATCCTTACATATTCTACCTGGAAAGTGAGAGAGACTTCATGGTTATTCTTCAATTTTTGGAGCTCTTTAATTTATGAGGAAGGATATGCATAAAATATGAACACTGAATAGAAAGCATTAGGGAGGGATGGAAAGGGAAAAGACAGGATATCTAGCTTCTGGTTCTTATGTGTTGATATCAATTAATGTTGAAATCATTCTTAAATCTCAGGAAGTACTTTGCTGATGGTGATTCTTTCAGACATTGTCTGTTCCTCTGCCATTTATTATAGCTAGACAGCTATAGTCTAGCTATTAGGATAACTATTAATTAGTTAGTATTTCTGCAAAGCCATTGTGGTTTCTATTTCTATTTTTTTACAGTTGTAGAGCTTCTTCTTTGAATACATCATGACTTTTAAAAAATGCAGACTGTATTAAATATTTACTTAAAAGTCTTCAGTGTGCCTACACTTACATTCATACAAGTACATTTGTGATTGCAATTCAGAGTTGGAAGTCTGGGTCTTTCTTTTAGCAGAGAACGGCTAGGAACAGCTCATCCTAAACTTCATCCATACCATTGCCATGGCAAGCAAATGCATCCACCAAACTGGTTTGGGAGGCACTTTTCCTTCCTTCTTACAAGTAATGTATTTGTGACTTCACAGTGGCAGCTGGCCTGCCATAGAAATTAGGCTGCCATGAAACCACAGCCTTGAACTCACATCTCTGGGATATGTCAGCATTGCTTGAACATTAAAAAATGTGACAGAACCATGTTCCCACATATTGTGTTCAATAGCAGCAGGCTTAAAGATGCTTCAAATCATAGCAAGCCTCATTGTGAACCAATGTAACACTCTGAGTACCAAGGACAGGCACTAATTGGTTTTTGCCATGTCTGCTATGCCATTTCTATTACCTTTTTTTTTTTTTTTTTAAATTCACAATACATAGCACTAGGGATATGGGACTTAAAGGCTCGTCTTAGTTGGGGAAAAAAGAATGCCAATATTAAACTAATCCCTTGTGTAGACACTCTTATTTCAGTTTAAAAGTGCCTTTCATGGCATTAGCAAGTTGATTCCTTGCTGACATAAGCTTAATCAATATGAGGCACTTAGCCTGATATAAATTTATCTCTATGATGGGGTTGCACCAATTTTTCTATGTTGTGCCTTTGAAAAGCCATTTAGTTAAATCAGTTGTTTCTTCAAACTGGCAAGTTCTCACTCATTGAAGATTTGCAGTACAACAGTGCAGCCAGCTGAAAAATGAATCACTTCGGTAAAATGAAAAGAACTTTTTGCCTTTGTATGGTGCTACCCATTAAAGCTCTGAAAGCTGCAAATATCAATAAACTTAGAGCAGCTTTGCATCTATGTTCTTAATCCCCGTTTTCTAAATGCAAGAACTTAAACACACAGAAATGAAATGCGTTTCCAAGGTCAAAAAAAAGAGTATGTGGTAAAGTGGTTTCTGAATGAGACCAGTGACTTCGAATATCCCTGGTCCCAGCATCTTTCAGACACCTTATATGTAAGAAATACTTGTACCTGTGCTTTCTGGCAATCAGCCCTTTAGAATCAGCTTGCCAGGGTTGGATGATGTATCTGAGAGTAATCTCTCATTTGAGTTTTGTAAATAAAAGACTGACTTCTTCTTCAATGAAGATCTGCCATTGTAATTTTATCACCACCTTACTAAATATTTACTTCTAGTGGTATCCTCCTTTAGCTATAAACATAGACATTCTAATCTCAAATTCTGAGGCAAAACGGATATTCTACTACTTGTTATGGCTACACCAAATGTATTTTTTCAAAGGATAAACATTTCAAATCTTATGCTGCAAGCAGAGCTAGGAAGAGGATCACAGTGACAGTATTGATGCAGTACTATCACACATTTCTGGAAAAGTGGTTGTGGTCCAAACAACCACCCTGTCTGCTCTGTGTTAAAACAAGGATATTAGCTTGAAGCCCTGTAAGTGATGGGTCTGATCACAAACAAAACCACTCATTAGCTCTGCTGGAAAAATATGACAATGTCAGGTCAGATGAGCTTGAATCGATCTCTGATCAGGCAGAGGTTCAGATGGAGCAAGTAAATGCTATGGTATGACTAATTGAAAGGTAACTGCGTGTAAAATAGACCACATGGCATGCTTGCTTTTCACCATGGAGTGCTTGCTCACTCTGTTGTTGAGTGATGCTACTAAAAGTTACTGAAACTTGACACACAGTGAAAATGCTTTTTAAAGCCTGAAAAAAACACTTCCATCTTTTGCTGTATATCTCAGGTTTACACCCTGAATTCTATGATCTGGAATTTAGTTATACCAATGATTTGCCAAAAGCGTGGATACTTACAACATGTTAAGCTATGAAGACCATAGTTGTGCAATACAAATACTGTCTACAGTTACTGAAATTAAAAATAGAAGCTTGAGGCAGAAGCACTTTAAAAATATTTGTAGACCTATCAAAAGTCTTTCTGTGCTCCTATTCCCAGAGTACCTGGGCACCTCAGCACCTCAAAATCTCTAATGTGCTTGTTCTAAAAGATAAAAGTACTGCTTTTTCTTTGTTTTGGAGAAGGAAATCTAAGGCAGAGAGAGATTAAAATGACCTGTTCAAAGTCAGGTAAGAAATCTGTGATAGGAAAGTGAACTTAACCTAAAGCTGGCACACACATTCTTTTTTCCTGAGGCCTATTTTTCCTGGAAAGCTTTGGGGGAATCACAGTTGTTTTAAGCCCCCTAAGGGAGGTGGTCCCACACCTTACCCACTCCTGTTGTTTCTCCCACAGAGGCACCTGCAGGGCAGTGGAGAGAAGCAGAGCAATGTGCTGGCCCAGCTGAAAGCTAACCAGCAAAGCCCACTGTAGTTCCAGTTGCAGCAATTCCCTTCTCCAGCCCTTGGCATGGCTGCAGGGGTGTAGTGCCAGCAGAGGGGAAAGGGAAGGAAGGTGTGAGCTGAAACACAGGAGAGGAGGGTATGGTTCCTGTCAGCAACAGCCCAGCTTTAATGGGCATGAAGCAATCATGAAACTGCAGCTCAGACTGCACCTTTCCAAAGAAAATTTAATCATTAGTTATTCTGACTTGAAATAAAAAAATCTAGTCATGGCTGAACCAGCCACTGAGGTAGCAAATATGGGGAGAAATCTCTGTTGTTTTGGTCCTTCCAGTACTGCAAAGGGAAACTGGGGGCTTGGGAGTAGAAAAGACCTTGATTTTGAGTCTCCCTGAAAAGAGGGGCAGGACTTGAGGCCATCATTTAACACCTCCCCCCTGCTATGTATGTTGACAACAGATTTATTTAACATCACACTATTAGTCCATGACGAAGCTATCACCTTAAACTCTCTCATAGCAGCATGCAAACTTCCTAATATCTATTCTCTTACCTGAAAAGCAATCAAGATGAGAAATGAAGTTTATGTATTTACTTAACTTGCTTCATCACCAGTTTCCTCTCCTGGCCTCCCTTTTATGCTCTAACAAACATCTCTCTCAGCATGCCATTGTCAATAGTAATTTAAATTAGGCATCAGACCATGCGAGCAGCTCACATGTTATCAGTTAATATGAAGGGAAACTCCAAGGACAGTGGTGCACAGCAGTCTTGCCATCTCTACCAGTGTGGGTTGCAGAGCACCGTTTTTGAAGGGGCTGTACCCTTCTGTTGCTGTGAGGAGACAGCTGCCTGCCAATGAAAAACTCTGGGCTGGGCATATGGACTGAATTTAATTAACCAGATAACCTGTGCTACATCTACTGTGAAAATATCTCCCAGTGCCACTACTCACGCAGTAGAGCAGCTCTTCATGGGATAAGGAACAGCCGTCGGTAAAGATGAAATGGTGCAAGAAGAGACACAAACTCTGCCCCTTTTATATTGTGGGTAGGAGGCAGAGAGTCCTAACTGCTTCCTAACAAGCCTAATCAATGAAGTTGAGAACATGCCATTATCAATGGGTATTTGTCATATTGTGCAGCAAATCCTCAATGAATACATAACTTAAAAAAGGCCTCTATAAAAGAAACTTGACCAGAGACAGACGGTTAACAATGATGATCATCAACATGAAAACTCAGGTGTAGGCTGAGAATTTGAATCCTCAGGATTCAAATTTAACTACATTGTAAAATATTTGGAGTAACTGTTGGACAAGGACTTAGATATGGAATTGTTCAATTAAAAACAAGGTTGAAAAACCCCAGCATTTTAACTTTGCTGATTAGTGTTGGGTGCTTATTTATCTCAAGCTGGTCAGAGAAGATTTGGCTGGGAGTTGAAGTGGAAGTTTCATAGATACACAGCCTTTAGCATATGTTCAAATATTTCACTTGCTCTTCCTTTGGACTGTGTATAAACAATGGCACTTGGACTGTTTCTGAGTGCACATGAAAATGAGATTTCCTTCAGCATGTACTTTGCTTTTAAAAGGATTATCGCTCACTTTTTTCCCCCCCATTTTTCTAGACCTCAACAGTGCAAGAGACGCAGATGATCTTTTAGAAACAAGAAGACAAACCATGGGGAGGGTTATTTATGGCAGCACTTGTAATAACTGCTTTTTGACTAAGGTGAAGCACGTGACACCTAAAATCAGCAAGACTATCTTGCAGAAGTACCTACAAGCCTAATCCACAAATGCTCTCTGCAGGTACATAGTTATTATTTCACTACTTTAGTTTTTTCTTTAAAAGGTCTCCTTCTCTCTTTTCTTAAAGCAGTAAAAAACTAAGGAACTCACGATCTCATGCTAACAACTTTTAGCCCAAGGAACATAATCTGCTTTTATATTTTATCAAGATAAATTCCAGACATCATTTGTTTTCCCAGACCCAGCTCTTGGCCTGTATTTCTCACAAGTGGATAACCACCCAATAAAAATAAATAAAAATGTCACCCTACCAAATTAATATCTGACATTGCTCATAGCAAACATTGTTCAGAGACCCCTTTTGCATCCACAGGAGACAGCCATGACTTTCTCACTGCTGCCCCCTGACCAATTCTATGCAGCCCATGTAGCGTCTGTCTCTGAGCTCATTATGCATAGCTTTCTCATGTTGTTGTAGACTAATGATAAAGAAATTGGGTGTGTGGACATTCCCATTTTGTAACCAGAATCTATCCTGTCTTATAACAAGAGTCATTATAATATAGACTGTTAGTATCCATGATTACAGCTTATTTCCATGCCATGCTGAAGGAGAAGAGAGATCTGAGGTTGAAGGTCAGAGCCTTTAAAGAATGAAGAAATGTCTCCTGCAGGTGCTTGGTTTATAATTGCCCAGGACAGAGCTGCTGCTTTTATGAGGATTGTTGTCTCAGTAAAGTTCCCAAGAAAAACAGAGTGGTTTTTCTTTTTTGGTTGGTTGGTTAGAATTCTTTGTCCTGGCATCTGTTTACTGTCAGTCGAGTCAGTGGACGCCCACAGCTGTAGCCAGGAGTATGCCTTCACTTCTGGCCTCTGATGTGAACAGCTTTTGCTCCGGCCCCTGGGAGCTGCTGGGCAGACAAAGCAGTAGGGAGCAGGCAGCACCCCAGGTGATAAAATGTCCAGTTTCCATTCTGATGTATGGGAAATTTTAAAAGCTTTGATGTCTGAAGGCATATGCACTCCAGCAGAGAAAACTTCACATCTCATCTCTCCCTAGCCAAGAGTAGATTTTTTCTATAATATCACAAGCAGCCTGACAATACAACACATAAAAATTGGAGCTATCACCATATCAGATAATGAACCAACTTTCCTGAATGTTGTTATTAAGGCAATTCTTAAGTGAGATAAAAATTGGTAGCTTAATAAGTCTCTTTAGAAGTATGTTAAGCATACCCAAAATAAGGCTCAATGCAATTAATTTGACTAAGCAATTCAGAAGAAAATATATTAATGTAAAAAGTATAATGGAGGAATTACCACATGAATTCTCTAATTGACTAGATTCTAAAACACATAAGGGTATCAGGGACCTGGCAGACACCAAAATCCATAACTTCCACTATCATATGTTTCTGCAGTAGAAAGTAGAATTAAGTAAACACATTATTTAATTAAAGGAATGTACACTCTTCTAGATAATAGTCTTGATAGTGAACCAGAAAGCACGGCTCTGTTCACACACTCAGCTAAGAAAGTGCATTTCCTCCAGGGAATATACTGTGGAACTTGATCCCCTTGGTACTGAAAAGGTAGAATATGCTCTCTCACAGAGCCACCCCACATTCATCCAGCATGGAGGCAGAATATGTCCTCTCATTTATGCTCCTCACAGTTCTGTGCTCGTGCCTGGGGAACAGTTGGAGTTTGAACTGCCCTGGTCAGAAGATGCCCAGCTGGAAGCAGGGACAGTGGTACTGTGAGGCTGAGCGTGCTGGAGCTTTGCCATGGTTTGGCTCAGAAAGCCTGGTTGTATTTTGCTGGATCTGGGCAGTTAGGAAGAGCAAGTAGAAGTCGTCAAGGAGAATAAATAAAAACATGGGGATATCTGAAAAGCTCTTGGAAGGAGCATCTGCCTGGAGTTGTGCATTCTACAGGCTGCAACTCTGTAGCTGTGTTGTGCTCATACACACAAAAAAATGAACAACTGTCTGCAGTCCTAGGCATACAAGTTTTTACAGTTTCATACCCCTGTTTCCTTTGCACTTTCTACAAGCAAAGAATGAGCAGATACCACAGATCAGCAGCTGTACTGTAACCTATAACCTGGTTATACTCTGGTAGCTGATCTGGGCATGCAGTTTCTCCATCCAATTTCAATTAGGGTTAGAACCCCTGGGGAGAAGAAAGCATAGATAGTGCTGTGAGCATTTTAGCTCTGTACATCCAGTGCCATGCTGGCTTGCTTTTTGGAACACCAGCAGAAGGAGAGAAGCAGCAGCTATTGGAGGTTGCAATGGCAGGAAAGGCAATGTATGCAGCAAGCTCCTATCCAAAGAGTTGCTGCTAAACTGCGGGGATCCACAGAGCAAACTTGATGACCTATGTTGGCTTTCAGGCTTCATAAAACTGCCTGCAGCAGCAAAGAATTATAAATCTGGCTGCATAACATTGCATGTTAATGCATATGGGATGGGTTTCGGAAACTGTGCCCTCTCCCATGAAGATGGAAACTTGGGCTTTAGGGACCACTTTGAAGAAATCACACTTCAAAAAATAGCATAAATGTGGCTGTATTAGCTGTGCATACAGCTGTGATGGGCCTTGGTCCAATAATCCTGATTGTGTTGTGTTTTGTTTTGTTGTTTTTTTTTTTTAAGTACAAAGTATATTTGCATCACTGACTTGAAAGGTCCTGGTAGCTATGTTGATTGTTTATTTGTTCTACTTATTTGCAAACAAAGAAAAGTGAGTAGAACAGCAAAGTGGTTAGAAGTGGGATAGCTGCAGGAACAGAAAAGGTCATGGTCAAGCAGTTGAAAGCTCAAGTGCAAGTCACAGCAAGTGACAGCAAAGTGCAAGTGACAGCAAAGAGGCCAAAAGAGATATGTAAAGGAAGACAAGGAGGTTGCAGGCAAGCAGCTATAGGCAATACCTCTACCAGCTTCAGGGAAAGATACTGCTCATCCAGCTAACTACAGAGACCTTAGTCACTGGTGGAAAAAAAATAATCCTGAATACATTTACCAACAGATTAAGGCCCAGAGGAAGCAGATGGCCAGAAACAGTGTGACTTCACAGCAAACACAAGCTTTATTGATCAAATTATCACTCTTGGCAACTGATGGGAGTAATAAAAATGGGTTAAAACTTTTGGAGGAGAACAACTGGCTTGAGTGGATACAATGTAGAGTGTGGATACATGGAGTTTCAGGTAACTGTAATCATAAAAGGTGCGTGAAGTGGTGAAGTAAGAAATGTCAAGCAATTGGGTAAGTCCAAGCCTAATTTAGGAGCAGAGGAGCTGGAATCACACTCATTTTCAATCGTGAAGATGAATGTGTCTGTGAGATGCCTTGGAGGGCATAATTTTGAAAGATCCATAGCAAAGCTTTTCAGTAAATATAAATTATATGTGATTACTGGCAAGTTTGTCTGGTTTAATGAAAGCATTTTTTGCCATGTTGGAAAATCGGTTTTGTAGACTTGAACTTAAAACTAGTTCCAAGAAGGTGAGATGGCTGCATTTTGGAGAAGAAAGAGTACATACAGTGCTGACATGTAACATAAGGGAAGTTACAGAGAAGTCTACTCCTACATGTAGTTATATCCACATCAGCATCAGTTAGTTCAGCATCAGTGGTTCAGTAAAGATGAATTAAAACAGTCATGTACCTTAGTCAGAAATGCTGCACAGTAGGTGATGAGATTATGGATCAATAAGGATAATACATCTACAATCCATAGGGGGTTTTTCTCAAATTTATTATAATTTCATGGACTAAGAACAGTTCCAGTAGGAGATAAATCCAAATGAGACAAAATTGTGAAAAAGACTGGAGACAACTCTTTCAGACATTGCAGTTAGAAATGGAAAACATTTCAAAATATCAGAGACTGAGTTAAGAAATCAAGGCAGGGGATTGACTTTAATAAAAAAGATTGGCCATACCAATACATAAGAAAAAAAAACCCCAAAAACAGCAATAACATAGTGTTCCCCAGATCTATAAGGACACGCTAGAAAGCCAGAGATGAAAAGGACCATTTATCTATTTTGGATTACAATTAAAATACATATGTTTTCTACAGCCCTAAAATTTATCTGTCTGGCTACAGAAATAGTCATAAACAATCAGAGAAATCACCATAGAAAACCTGTAAAAATGCCCCACAAATTCAGAAGTTATTTCAAACAAAGGAGTCAATGCAGATTCACTTACCTATATATTTAGCACATGTGCACATACAACACACACATCTGCACAATAAGAAGAGAGAACAGATAAATCAAATACACAGAAACTGCAGAAATATGATGTGCTTGCCAAGACTCAGACACAAGTCTTCACAGGAATCTGTTTGTAAGCCAATTCATATTTGAATAATTGAAATGACATATAATGGAAATTAAATATATACAATAAAATAAATGTGTGTATTCATCTTTATGACAAAAGTATTAATAATACAAAGATATAATATTGAGATTGTCTAGGAAAACATCTTGTCCTAGAAAATATAAGAGCTTTCTGTTCAAAGGATTTAGAAAATAAACTCCCTTTCTGTAGAGCCCTGCCTGTTGGGATTTGGCATAAGAAAGAAAAGAGAATTTCTAAGAAATATCAGGTTTTCTTTGCTGGCGTATTTTTTACTTTGTTCTGAATGGAAACAACTTGAGCTCAAAAGGTAAATTTCATTGACTGTAGATTTTACTAAGTGTGAGTTTAGCAGAGAAAGCAAAAGAAATCGAAGGATGTACTAAATATGACTGCATTTTACAGCCCCTTTCTTCTTCTGCTTTTGATAAGCACTTAAGAGAAATCTATTCAGTGAAAGCTGCCAATTCTTATTTTTACCATATGTACAGATCGAGGATGTCAGAGGAAATGTGTATGGCAAATTAGGGTGAACTCTGTGGCCTGAATGTTAAATGAGAGGGCAAATTATGCAGGATTTGTCTACCATTTTAGTGCTCTCATTTGTGATGTCTTTGGGCAGGGCACCTTTATAAGACTATCCTGAAGATATTATCATAATGGAATGTTTTGCATAATGGAAAACACAGTCACCTCAGATCTTCTTTTGCATGACAAACCCTTGATTAGAAAAATAATAGGATGGAAATGGAATTTGTGTTTATACAGGCAAGCATCAGAGCCAAGGAGAATGGAAGCTGACCTCAATACACTGGAGAACTGTCATAGGCAGATGCAAAACCTCTCTCTTTACAGTAAATTTAGCCTGGAAATAGACTGAGAAACAAGCACGAGTCATATAAAAGTCTTCTTACAGTGAAAAGTTCCTTATTCATGAGAAAAGTATCTGTGATATGCAAAGGATATTACATATTTTTAAATGACTCATAGCTCTTGTTATACTGTAAGGTCCACATTACACCCCTGTGAAAACAAAAATGTTCTGATATTTGAGAAATTGTAAATGTTTTAAATTTTCTATTACACATCTGATTTAGCTTTGGCAATTTACAGTGTTTAGGTCCATTGATGTACGGTTAGAAAATGGAATTAATATCCTGCCTTAAATCACCATGTACATAATTAGGAGCTGGATTATTATTTTCAGCATTGAATACAGCCATGCTCCTGTCCTGTACTCATCTGAAATAATGCACACATCTGTATATATGTTTATAGGATTGCTGCTGATGTGCATGTGCCATTAGACATGTAAACCTGCTGGTTCTATTTAGTTACTTAGTATTAATTACAAAGTTTATTCTGCAAAGAGAAACATAGAAAAAAGTCTCAAAAGTGTACAATAGTTTGGGAGACTCTGTACCTTCAGGGAAATTGTAAAATCAAAAGGTAGATTTTACTAACTCTTTCCTTCTTACTGTCTAAGAATGTAATGTGCTATTGCATGACTGGATTTGACGTATGTTCAACTTAGAAGAGAACACTATTTCATTACTGTCAGTAATCCTGGGAGCACAAAACTGTTTTGTTCTCTGCCAAGATCATATTGCACACAGGCTGAAGTGGATTTTGGGTGATAAGAATTCCAACACAGCTGGTTTACCAAAGACCCCAGTTAAACTGCTCTAAATGCCTAGTCTAAAATATAGTACCTGGGAAGATAGTGTTGTGATAGTGGGAGTTCTACCTGCTGGGACAGTGTGCTGACTGCAAATGTGCTCATGCTTATTTCTATGGTTGCCCTGAATTAAAGAATATTGGCCAGTCCTGATATTTGATATAGCCTGAGAAGAGAATCAGTATTTTGCTCTGAGGCACCTCACCTCTGTGTTATAAGGATAAAATCTTAGCCTGCCTTTGGTTTTCTGATAGCCATTTCCTCTCTGTCTTCCTCACTGTGATTTATTGAGGTGATCTTAATCTGATCCAAAGGCTCTAAACCACCCATAATTGCCATTAAAAGCAGCAAGGATGGGTATACCCAGCATCTCTCAGGATCAAGCTTATAATTTTTAGCTGTAAATATCTGTATACTAGAGTTACATGTGTCAGCTTTAAGGTAATGTCATGATTTCATTGTGGTCAAATATCTGGAAAGAGGAAAGCATGGCTGATCTCTGCACAGCGTCTGTTCACATTTATTATCTTAACAGTAAACTCACAGCTGATTGCATTTTGGCCCTTATCAGTTCTTCCTTCTAGCAACATACTAAATCATTTCAGCTTGTTCAGGAACAGATCAATCTTAAGACATATCTTTCAGAGAACTGACAGATAATATCAACCTTTATTTTTCAGCAAAAGTAATTTTTGGTGTAAAAAATTATGCGCAAGTGGCCACAACATTCAATATACATATATGAACAATGGCTAATAAAATACAGGAATTTCAATGCCTGAAGAAGCAGATTTAATACCTGGGTTTAGTACTGCAGATTTCTTAATGTGGTTCAGAGTGAGCTGTAAATAGGCTGGTTGATTAGAAGACTAAAGATTACCCAATTTAATGATCATACATAACATGCCCACCAGAATCCTCCACCTGAATAGTCCATTAGTTACTTTCTTTGAGGAATACTTCGCAATGTATTAGAGAATGAATCTCCCCTTTTCTTCCACAGCAAGAGCATGCCAGTCAGACAACCCCCTGCTAGCAGTCTGAACCCAGAAGTATATGTTCCCAAATGCTGCTTAATTCACCTTCTCTAAAGTGCTATCAGTAAGTCCTGTACTGAGGCTGCAAACTTAAGGTCTGTATTTGTTACCCTGCTCTGCTTTCCATTAATCGATTACTGATTCAAAGCTGCACTTAATCCATTATGACAATAGTTACATTTGTAAAAAAACCATTCTGAAGTAAGAATCTGAGTTGTAGCAGAGTCTATTCAACCCATGCTCTGAGACAGCTAGAGCATGCCCCCGGGATTATTCCCATAAAACAAACCAAAGCCAGACTCTGTAATGACACCACTTGCAAATGCAGCAGTCATTTTTTCTACTCTCCCCACTTCCAGTAAGCTCATCCTGAATTCCTTTTAGCCAGCCTCAATTTTGGTGTCTCTTCTATCTAAACTAGTGAGAAACACACAAACAAATCCTGTAAGGAAGGGCAGGAAGTTGTGAAAGCTGTTACATGGTTATTGTTACTAGGGAAACCACTGCCTTAGTATTCATGTGTTCAGCAGATCTGTCTGGCTGTGTCTTGGAGTCCCAGGCAATATGATGAAATAAATGGCAACCAGGAAAATAAACCCAAACCAGCACAGAATATATTATAAGTGTCTGTGACACTTAAAATCTTGTTTTGGTAAATGAAGTCTAAGGAGAAATATCTCCCATAATATGCTTTTATAACAAGGGTGTGTGTTTTTGGAAGAGTATGCTATATTCTATTCCTCTTTTGCTGTACATTAATAAAATATCTGCAAAAGCAATCAGTACTGATAGTCTAGAGTTAAAATGCTAATCCCAAACAGCTACATATTTTGGCAGCTGACCTTAGCTCCAATTTCATGAGCAGTATCTATATCCAAGCAAAGGATGAGTAGAGTGAGTACTTTTCTTTGGAAACTAGACTGCTGTGTTGGGACTCATCTCTAAGAACAGATTGTCCATGCTCCTACTTTATGGGACAATTTTCTTCTTTGTTGGCTTTTTAAAGATGCAGCTTGTTTCTGAGTTCAATCACAAAAGTGTGTGACTTACAAAACAATCAGTAGAAACATCTCGAGCAATCGCCATGCCTCTTAATGTTCCCTGTATCCCTTTTAGCATAGTTTAAACAAGCAGTAACTTTCCCAGATTCAGTCAGAAATTGGGACTGGAAGGGCTCTCAAGAAATCAGCTGTGCTGAGCAGGTTGTCTTATATCTGGTTTATACACAGACACCACCAGTTCCTTAATTTCCACAGTGATAGGGATTCAGCACATTTCATCCTCAGTAGGAATTCCACAACTGATTAATTGATTTTGCCTCTTATCCATCTCGCTGAAAATCTCAACTGAGTGATAAAGCCTGAAGAGGATACACACACCTTTCCTAGAGCACTTCCAGCCTCAGGCTATCTGTTCCAGTGCTGGCTGCATTGCAAAACCAGCTTAGTATTACTGCTCTCCCTGATGGACTCCAGCACATAGCTGGTTTGCTCATTCACCAAAGGTTCAGGCACTGCAGAAAGTTCCTGAGGATCTCGATAACCCCAAGCCCAGCCAGAAACAACCATCTCAGTAGGTTAGTCCTTGCTTTAGAGTGCAATGAATTGCAGTGGGGAGATACAGTGTGCAGCATAACTGAGTATTGCAAAGTTCACTTGCTGCTGGAGAAGGACTTCTCTAAACAGGCATTTCAGAAGACAACATACATGCACAAATGTGACCAGAGTTACAGGCAAGACTGCAGCAAGGATAGTGGTACCTGTTTTTCTGAAGAAATGGAGGTGAGAAAAGCAGCAGAGAATGAAGTAACAATACTCTAGTGGGCAGTAACCATCTGATAATAAAGGACAAATGATTAACAACTATTTTGGCCTCGCTGAAGCAGGTTCACAAGCAGGGTTAGGCAAAACAACCTATAAACCTAGATAAAAGCTTAACACAGTAGATTAATTAAAAAGAGATCTTTTGGACTCTACAAAAATCACTATTATTAAAGATACACAAGTGTTTAAAGTCTTGCTTCCTTTTTTTCTTTTTTTTTTTTTTTGCAGTTTTATTTATACATTTTGGGACTAACTATAGCAAAAATATTTCTGCTTTACCTCAGATAGAGAAAAACAGAGAACCAGGACTGTGGGATTTAGAAATATCCCTGCCATGAAGACCTGCAACACAGGACAAGGGGAATATCAAGGTTCAGAATTAGAGTTCAAATACACGTGGGTGGCAGCTCATTTTCCTCTCAGCATGTTTATGTCTTTGCGTGATCTCCAGCCTGATCCCTAGTCTACAGTACGATATGGGCTTGTGCTATCCACAGATGAAACAGATAATTAGAGACTACTAAGAAGAGGCTTTGGCAATTAGAAATATCCAGCACAAACCAACAGAAAAATTCTGCTCATTAAGTATATCCACTGATGGCACTAAATAAAGAGGCACATGTGAGCTATAGCTGGGAAATACAGGGAACTAGAGATCATGCAGAAAAAAGCTGTTGGAGAATTAAAAAAAAAAAAAACAACCTCTCACTGATGTCCCAAATTAAAGATGATCTAATAAATATGATGTTCCAGGTTTCTTTCAAGAGCACAGCACTACAGAAAGAAGCTTCTATAGTTCAGATATCTGGATGTAAAGGACAATGAGAGTGTCCAAGCCAAGCAGTGTGTTCAGCACGGCTAGCTATGGAATTTGGCACTGAAGGACAGGCATGCTCTGGTTAGTTTGCTGTGGCTCCTCCTGGTGATTTTACCTAGGCTGCTGTCTCATGGGGCAGTAAAAAGGCATTCACTGTCCCCTTACAGGTCCCCACCTCCAGCTCAGGACGGTTGGACACTGTTGAGAGCTGGAAGACTACTTACAGGAGATATTTCTACGGGCTTTCTTCATTCACATATCTTTCCTCAGATACTGGCAGCCAGGTTTGGGGTTGGAGGACTAGAGAACTTTTGTGCTGTGAATTAAGGCCATTTTGATGAGGCAGGAGACAGCCATGGTGCACACTAAACCCCTGGAAAGTGTTGAGTGCTCTCCACACCCATGTGGGCTTGGTCTCTTGAGACTCTAATGCAGTTGGCAGCTGAGCTCTTGGGGGCATTCATAGGAGCATAGCTGCCCTGCTTGTGGGTCTCCATGTGGCAAAGCTACCCCACACAAGGAAGCTGCCACTTCACTTCCAGAAAAACCTACAGTGACTGAGGAACAGCTAAAAACAGACAGTGACACAAGGAGGGCCTACATGTGTGGTGGTTCAGAAAAAGTGGCAGCATCAGGAGAGAGGCAGAAAACCTGCTCATTTGTTGGATGAGGAATGCAGGCAGCAGAGCTGGAAACACCTCCTGTGGTTCTCTGAGAGGGCAAGGGCCAAATCATCTATCTGTCTTGTGCTTTGAGATGTGCTTTGAGAAGTGCTTTGAGATGTTGGAAAAGCACACAGACACCCTCCTCCTAGCTGAGTTCACATTTTCAGTGAGACCTTTAATAAGAAGCCAGGTTTGCAGGACAGAAGAGGATGGGGATCCATAGGGTAGCCCAAATTCACATGTAAAATCCTCCAGTGGGATGTGACATCTAAGTGTGGGTGGAGAGCACTAGGGTGCGAGCAAGCAGTACAGTTTCATTGTTCGTGGCTCAAAATGCCCCCAAGAGATGTATTCATAAGACTTACAATTTGAAGTTGAAGATCTGCCTCTGCCCCCCCTCTACTTTCAGTATTCTGAGAAGCAATGCACAGCAGTCCAGTAATGGATATTGATAGTTGCAGGCTGCTGTTCAATCACAGGATGGCTTGCCTATGACTGGCCAGGAGGGAAAGCAATGCTGATGACAACATTTTCAGCCAGGAACTGCCCAGAAGTCAAACCTGTCAAAAAGCCATTTACACACTCCAAGTGAAAACAAAGTAGCGGCAGCTTTTAGTAACACTGCTCAGAGATCAATTGCTACCTTTTCTGCAGATTATAGAGCAAATGAAACATTTGCCAGAGTAGAAGATATATATAGACAACAGCTATTTGATGAGGGGTTTGGAACAGGGAGACTGAAGTCACATTGCTTTACAGCCTCAGGTCTTTATCATGGAAACCAGTTCGCTGGAAAAGTGAGTACAACTGCATGGCTAGTATGTCCACCCATCCCTGTGAAGCAGGCTGTGGCTCCATGAGGGAGTAGGTATCTTAAATGCTCCCAAAGCAGAATACAAGGAGGGTGAACTAACAGCAGAGCTCAAGCCAGAGCTGAGCACAGACTGTGCAAGGAATCACTTAGTCACAGAAAAGTGCAAACACTTGTAACATCAAGTCAAATTTAGTCAACACTTTCACCGGACATAAAATATAGAAATTATTATTTTGGTGGTTTGGCAATAGTTTTTTGCTTTGACTTTTCATGTAAGACTTATAAACTGTCTTGAAAACAATTTTAAAACAATAGAAAATGGGAAAAGAGTACTGTATGCCACACCAACTACATCTTGTGAAACTGGACGTAAAAATCCACTCATTTTCCTACCTGATTTAAAACTGGGTCTTAGACTCATGGGCCTCCTACCTCCTTCACAGTGATACTGATTCTAGGTAGGACAAGTTCAATTTTTCTGCCTTGAAGATACTTGGAAGCAGAGAATGGAAAATTTAGATGAGTACCCTAGACACCAGCCCAGACCATAATCATCACCTATTATCTTACTCAGTGAATGTTCATGAGTTACATGAGGTTGGACACATCAGCATTCAAGAGAGGCTCCCTTTGTATCTCTGCAGCCACAGCGAATTTTCTTCACCACAAATACCAATGCCTTCAAGTGGCTGAGACCTCTACGTCTCTCAGAACACAGGGAGCAGGGCTGGGTTGGTGGTGGAGCAGGGACACAAGGCAGTGCACACCACCACAGCTTCTGCTGTCTTACCTGTCCACCCCACATTGTACAGGTTTCTCAGCAGCCTTGAATCCAGCAGAGCTATTTTCTCAGGCAACATCAATTGCAGAGGTTTCACTTGATCTGCCCGTGTGGCATGGTTTGGACAGCCTGGCAGTTAGGACATTTTTTTCTGAGAGGAAAACCTGGGGATTACGGAGCAGTTGGAATCTCTTACATGAAAAGTCAAAGTTCGCACCACTGGGTGCAGCAGAGGATATGCCCTCCTCAATTTTGTGAATATTGTTCCAGTCATCCTGAATGAGTTTATTTTTACATTGCTTTCATGCCCTTTAGAGATGTCCCAGATCAATATGAAACACTTATTCAACCTGTAAAAAAGCCTTCCTTATCTGACAGTCTGAAAAACTCCAATTTCATGTATATCGAAAAATATTTTTCCTTTTTTCTTTAAAACATGGCCAGCACAGTTTTCCTCCAAATAGAACCAGTCATTCATGCAGGTCTGGTTAAAAAAAGAAGTATTGCTATTTTTTTGCTGAGAACATTAGTCTGGTTCCTCAGCATTTCTACTTCCAAAAGCTGTTGCCCAGAGTAAAACTGTTGCCCAGTTGTATTGGGTCTGGCTGAGATGGAGCCCATTTTCCCCAGAGCAGCCCTGACAGTGCTGTGCTTTGTATGAACACTCTTGATGAACACTCTTTGGCTACTGCAGAGCAGCACTCACACAGCATCTGCACTGCCTCTCCAACAATCTGCCTCCTAGAGTGGGCTGGGAGCAGGCAAGAAGTTGGGAAGGGACACAGCCAGGACAGCTGACTCCAAATGACCAAAGGGATATTCCATACCATATTGCATCAGCTCAGCAATAAAAGCCAAGAGAAAGGGTGGGCATTTGTCATTACAATGTTTGTCTTCCAGAAGAGCTGCTAGGCACACTGAAGCCCTGCTTCCTGGGAAGTGTCTGAACACTGATAAGAAATAGAGAATAAATCTTATTTTCCTTCGCTTCTCTGCATGGCCTTTGTTTTTGCTTTATTAAACTGCCTTTAACTTGACCCATGAATTTTTTCCGTCTTATTTTCTCCCTGCTGCTGAGGGGAGGAGTGACAGAACAGTGTGGCAGGCAACTGGCATCTATCGAATGCCATCCCACCAGTCCTTTTTAACAACTGACATAGGGCACCCTCTTTGCAGTAAACTCTGCACCTTCACTACATTTAAGGGCCAAATTCTGATTAAGCTCCCATTTCAGAAGGATCAGGACTGGTCTAAACCACTCAATTTTCTCTCTCTCAGATTCCCATAGTTCCAGCTTTGGAGATGGAGATAGGCAGTATGTTAGGCCCTTATACCCAAAGTGTGCTAGGCCTCTTTACACCCAAAGGGAAACTTCCGCAAACCGAGATTGGTGTGCCAGGTGAGGCCACAACAGGAAGCACCCTGCAGACCTGCCTGGTTTTTTCCTTACACCAGAAATAATCTTTTTCATTTGTCATCAAGCTGAATAGCATTTAGTCCACTAAATGGACTAAGCTTTCCCGTAAAGTTTGGAAGTGATGCAACAGAGAATTTGCAATACCCCACATCCCAGAGCATTGGATCTGAGTTTAGGTGTGGGTGCCTTTGTAGCAGGATTCTCAAGGACAAACTTCATATTGAGTCTGCTACTGCAAATATTTCTAAGTAGAAGTAGAATGTAACTCTGGAACATCTGAAAAAAACCCCACTCTTTTTCAATATAAAAATACAAGAAAATGTGTGTGCACAATTGTTTCATTCCTTAGAGTGTTGTGCACATAATCAAAGAAGAATCACTATGGACTGTGGCACAGAGGAATAGAGTGCTCTGCCTTTATGAATGAAGCACATACAGCTGAGCAAGTACTATTTCCATGGGTAAAGACTGCTTTCAAGGATAAATAGATGGCATCTTCTCTGCAGAAAAACAAGAATCAGCCTATTCACACAGCCAGTGTTCAACATTATACTTAAGAGCAGTATTAGACTCAAAAGCACCTAATTTCACTTGAGCTGATCTAAAATGCATCTTGGTCTGTCTCAGCTATTGTCTAATCCTTTTGTTTGAGATGTTCTACATTAGTCAGACAGTTTTGATTCATGTGCTAACAATCCCCCTCAAGGCAGGTAATTCACAGACAATGTTCACGATGTGCAAAGTGGCACTCCAGTTCCCACAGACAAAAGTCAGTAAACTTTAAATCCCAGAGCCCCTAAACTTATTTTGCATAAATTGCCCTCACAGGAGGAGAGCGGAGATCTGTTTATATGCATCTCCTGTATCAACGTGAATTCAAATCAATTTTTCAGAACAGTGGGAATGCTGATTAGAGACAAATCACAGCAGAAAGCAAAGGCTGCAACCAATTTTGAGTACAAACAAAATAAATGTGAATGACTTTACTTTAACCTCTATGTTCTCTTTCAGTGTCTTTTCCATTAAAGGTTTCTTAGCACAACAATTAACAGAATGGAGACATATTTTTGTTAAATAATGACCTCCTACAGATAGCTTTTATTTTCCTTTGGTACTGAAGTTACACATAATAGCATTTACTCCTGTAATGAGAACAAGTTTTAAGCCTAGTAGCTGTTGATTTTGCCAAGACAACAAATGGGACCTTTATGCTAATGAAAGTTAAGATTTGAATCTTTCCCCTATGATGCAGTTTCTGTCCTCAGAAGATCTTGCGATAGGGTGCTGTTTCAAATGATGTAACACCAAGCATAAAGCAGAGTTTGGATTCCTTTTTTTTGAACTGCAGTACTTAGACAATCACATTCCTTTTCCCCAGAAATGCATATATCTGTATTCATAGCAGACAAAAAAAATCTGTCATCACCTCAAGGTAAAAAAAGAGAACTGTGAAACAATGGTACCAGTAAAATCTGTAAATATGTTAAAAACGGGGAAAATTTACATTTTTCCATTGGTAAACCATGTAGCTGTGACAACTTATATAATTAACAAATTATAAGGCTATCAAGGGTGACTTCCTACTTGCATAAGCCATCAACATTCACAAAATGGAATCTAGACACAACTCCAATCTGTGTTTAAAGTGCTGCGTCTATCTTAGCAAGCGATCCTGGACAAAGCCCTACTGCTACTAAAATCAATGCAAAAAGACAAAAAAAAAAAAAAAAAAAAAAAAAAGAGATTATTTCAGGGTTTCCAGGATTACAACAGATCTCAAACCCGATTAAAACCAGTTCTCCCCTGCCTAAATGGTAGGATGAGCTATCAAGTCATTATTTTCTTAGTGGTAGTCTCAATTTACCAAGTGCCTTCTCCTACCAGTGAAGCTTGTTATTCCTCCTTGATAGGTTTCATAGCTAATGATGATAAGTAATTCATCTATGGCAAAATGTTTTCTAGAAACCCTTCATTCCAAACTAAAAGCAAAACCCTGAACATTGAAATATGGTGTCTAAACTGAAATATCTGGAAATGGCAGTTTGGAGAGTTTCATGGCAAAAGCCCGTGGAGTCTGAAACCAAAATAGTCAATGATTTCTGGCATCTGCAGTGTCCCATTGCTGCGTACACTGGAGAATTGCATTGGCTCCTGGCTCTGTGGCAAAAATCCAAAAATCCCTGAGGTTTTCAGCCCCACAGTCATTCAAATGGAACCCTGTCACTGGGCTGAGAAACCTGAGCTCCTGGCAATCTGCAGGTGAAAGAAGTTAATTGAAAGATAAGTCTTTTTCTCCTGATAAATCAGTGGGTTTCAAAGCTGCTGAATAACCTCGCTTTGTTACGAAAAACTTCCAACCAGCTCTAATCAAACAGTCACAGATTAAGTTAAGAGAAGCAATTTAATTGAAAGAAGGTGCAGGGAGAACTCTGGGGGATTTGTGCAAGTGCTGAGGGACACTTCAAAAAACTAAAAATAAAGTGTGTATGCTGCTACAACCCCGATTTCTTTGTTGGGACAGTATAGTGCTAAGGTATGAAAGAAAAATAATCAGTGTAGATTACCCCATTTTCCTCTTGCATTGCATCCTGCCGATTGGAACAGTACAGGCTGATAATCTGTTAATCAGTTGTTTAGGTGATTACTACCAGAGAACAAAAGAGATCGTGTGTGTGAAAATAAGCCAGGCAGAGATTCAAGAGAGATTAAACAACACATTTTCTTTCTCTCTTTGTAGTAAATGTCCAAGTTAAGAAAAAAAAAAAAAAAAAAAAGCCAGAAAAAAAATTCCACCTAAGGCCATTTTCTCTAACTCAGGCTCCAGAGATATCTTTAAAAGAACTTGGTTGCATTTTTTTCTCTTTCTGTATTGAAGAAATTAATAAAAGATCAGCATCTGGGGCAAGTATGAGTTTGATACTGTGTTTTACTGATGACAAACTCCAATTCCATCTTCAGGTATTCACACACCAGTCCAAAGCCCAGTTGCTGCACCAGCTGCTGCATGGATCTGTCTGAAGGCAGATTAGGGATTTAAGGCAATACAGTACACAAGACTGAAGGTGTTGCACATGAACTGATGGATGTAGCAAAGTGCTTTCAGATGTGCTAAGATGGTGGAACAGGCTGCCTGGAAAAGCTGGAGCTGCCCCATCCTTGAAAGTGTTCGAGACCAGGGTGGATGGAACTTTGCACCTGGTCTAGTGGAAGAAGTCCCTGCCCACGGCTAGACGATGATCTCCAAGGCCATTTCCAACCTAGACATTCTATGATTCCGTGAAACCCTGAGGTGGCCGCGTTTGGATGCCGATGGGAAAGAGGCGAGGTTGGGGCTGGGGTCCGCGGCCCCAGGGACGGCGGGATGGCGAGCAGGAGCAGTGCTGAGGGCCAGGCTGCGGCCGCTCGGGACGCCGTGAGGGGAGCGAGGGGCCTGGCTTGTCCCAGCATCCCGCACCCACTCTGTTCCATAGCCTGGAGCCGCGGCTGGGAGCGGGGAGGAGACCCCCCCCATCCCCCATTGGTAGCGGCATTTCAAGCTCCGGAAAATCTCAGTGAGAAGCCTGACCGTCCCTGATCCCGCCACTCATGGCAGCACAGCTGCTCCGCCGCGCCAAACCCAGCGGCGGCCGCACCCTGCCCAGCTCGGCATTCACTCAGTGCTCCTCCCGCTCCGCAGCGGACACTCCGGAGCTGTTTTTCCCTCGCGTTGGCGCCAGAGTTCCCCGTTTCCCAGCGGGCGCAGACACAGCCCGGCCCTTCTCGGCTCCGTTCTCGGCGCTTCCCGCCCTGCGCGGGCGGTGCCGGCACGTGGGGGTCCCCGGAGCTCCCTCGGCAGCCGAGCGGAACCGGGCAGCGGCAGGAGGGAGCTTCACCTCCGTGGGACTGCCCGCGAACGGTGCTTCGGACCTGGCCCTGGCCTCCCACCGGCCCTCCCCGTGCCCGCGGCGCCTCTGGGGAACGAACGCTTGTCTGCGCGCACCGGGCATCTCAGTGGTGTCAGCACAGCCAGCACCTGAATGTGCTCCTTGTTCCTTCCTGGCACACCCTCCTACCAGACAGATTCCTGCAGTCAAAACATTTCGGTGCAAAGCAGCTCAGCAGCTTGAGTTGCAGGTGCTGGAATCACCGGGCCCAGTGTTTGGAAGGGTGCTGTGGTTTTCTCACCATGAAGTTCCTGTAGAGCTAACACAGCCTGTGGGGGGAAGGGGCTGGGAGATCCCAGTGAGCCCCTGATGGTTTGGTGTTTTTTAGACGCAGCACTGACAAAGAGCAGGGGACACAGTTGCTTTGGCTTCAGTCTTATCAGGCCTTCAGTAAGAGCTGATGTTATTCCCGGGCCCCTGCTCCTTTCTTTGCCTGGTTAAACTGGTGACTCCTTCAGCCCACCTGGCACTGCTGCCAAACGGGTTTGTCATGAGCATCCCCTCCCAAAAACTGAATATTGTTTACTTCGGCAGCGCTGTCATAGGGAGCCCTGCTGGCTAACACTGCAGAAACACACTGGGGTGTTCAAAGCTGTGTTATTACAGGTGGTGAATGTATAGTACACTTCCTCATATTTAGGGGCTTGTGAAGGCTCATCTGAAACCCTCTGAGATTCTCCCCTTTCCTTTGATAAATTGGTTGTCCTAAATCTAAACTGCAAGTGCTTGGGGAAAGGATATCCAAATTCCTGTTTCTCATGTGTGGGTCATAAAAGAAAGGCCCAGCTAGTGGTAGGGTGAACATGTTGGAAATTTCTAAAACAAGGGAATATTCTAAAACACCAGAACTTGCTTGTGACCATATCCTAACCACTGCCAGGCTCATGACCTCGCCCCCAGACGGCACACATATCTGTCTCATACCCTCTCTCCTGCTTCCTCCACCTCCAGTCCTGATGCACCAACAGATGAATCCAAGAAGAGCAGAAGAAGTTGGAAGTGGCTGAAGCTATGGAGTAGCAAATCCTCATTCTGCTCACTCACTGCTGTCTCTGGACTGGCAGAAGAGTGGGCTACCTCTGGCCACTAAAGGAGCTGCTCTCAAAATTACAGGTTCCTGCTATTCCACGTTAGTCACTCTGTGTGCATGAGCACAAACTGAACAGCCAGCAGTGAAAACACGTATGCTGCCCAGATGTAAACAGGCATTTCTGGAGAGAACCTAGTGGATGTGGGACACCAGAAGTGCAGCTCTTCCATGATTCACATCCCCACCAAGGAGGCAGTTGTGTTCCAAATTACCCTGTGTAGAGTTGCTGTAGATTACAACCTTTCATGCAGAAACTCACTTCTCCTTTGATGTCCATATTGTGTGTTAGGGGAAAAAAAATGAGATTATTGAAGAACATCTGAGATGGTCTCTGAACGTTGTGTCTCCTGATGCAGACAAGTGGCAGTTCATGTTTACAGTATTTCCCAGTGAATGCTGGTACATGCAGTTTCTCCTGCTCCACACTGGCATGATGCCAGGAATTTGGTCAATGAACAACTCTTCACAGTCCTGTTAGAGCACTACACTTTGGCATATCTTTGGAGCTGTCTCTACTGTGAAACAGGACTTGATTTGAACACAGAAGTTACACTTTATTGTTGCAAGAAACTGTTCTAAAAAAGTATCTTCACTGTTCAGTCTTCACCAAACACCAAGTGAAATATTCTTTCAGGTGTTTTTGCCCATGCAAAGTTTTGAAAATAAAAAAACTGAATCTGTACCTTGGGTTTTGGGATGTGTTTTTTTTTTCTTCTACAAAAATAGGGATCTTTACATCTGTATGGTATATTCCAGAGCTGTGTATACAGTTCATTTCTTTGATGCATGAGTATCTCTGAGTTCCTCAGGTGAAAGCTCAGAACAAATTTATAATTAGCTGGATTGTAAGATTAACACCTACCCTGTAGTCCTATATAACACCTACACTATAGTCCTAATTCTAGTTGAAAGATGAGGTTGAAATGTTTCTATGATATCATAAATCTCCTTAGGCTTCAAGACTTTACTGGGATATACAGCGCTGCAGTATCTGGTATAGCACTTAGAGCTGTTACGTCTTTTATGTGAATCACCATATGGGTCCGTGAAAAATTAATTTTAAAATGTTTGATTTTAATTTAGCAGTTCTTTCAAGGTAGTACAGCCCCAGCAATCACTACTGGGTCCTCTGGGAAACAAGAGAAAAGGGGAAAAAAAAGAAAGGAACATTTCTGGAATCACTTTCTTTTGCCCAACTCTGTATCAGCGGGCAGAAGCAATAACGAAGGGGCTGCAGGACTGCTCTCAGCTATTATTGTGCCTGGCTTGCTCTCAGCATGACTCACTGCAGACAATATATAACACCACTCACAAGGGAAATGAACAGTAAATACTTGGCCCTGGATATTTTTTTTAACTCTCTTCAGTTGGTTGGGTTTTTTTTTTTTTTTCCCCTCTCTGATTTGTATCCCTTTATCCTGGTCGATGTGCTATATAGGCCTCTCAAATCTAATGTCCATAACACCACCCCCCACTGGTAGCAGCAAGCCCTTCCACTGCTGTAGGGTTTACTTTGCAGAGGTTTACAAGAAGAGGCATTATTGAGAAAATGTGTGTGTTAACCCAGTGGCACAGGGTTGCTTCAACACCTTCCCCTCTGGTTTTTTTGTTTTGTTTTTTTTTCTCGGGGAGGGATGGCTGCTATTCTAGCTAAATTAATCTCTTGCTTTGCCATAGCAGCCAGGCTAGCTTAGGAAGAAAACCTTGGGGCTAAACAGGCTAGGAGTGCAGCCAAGGGGGTCAGGAGACAGCTTTAAGGATTATACTACATAATTAAAGGCTGACTCTGAACATGCTTCCTGGTACCCTGTGTTCAAACATACAAACCTTTTTAGGTAATAATTCTTGGTCCTCATTTGTATCAGAGGGATTTGTAGGTTAAAGTTGCCATACAGGTAATGAGTCAGCATTACAAATTATTCATCCAGACTATAAAAAGGCAACACCTTCCTAAACCTGTCCTAGCCAGTGAGAACTGAGGGTAAAATATAAATAGATGAACATGCATGTGTTTTCTTTGTTTGTTTTTGTGCAATGCCCTCTGGTTGCAGCTGATGTCATTCTGCAGCAACTTACTAGATTGAAAATGAGGATTCTTCTTCTGAAGTGCTCTGTGATCACATCGGGGCCAGCACATTCTTCTACTGGATAAAACCTGAGACACTGAAGACCCACATTCAAGCTTATATTGTGCTAGCTCCAAGGAAGACCCTTTTATCTTCAAATATTTCTAATCAGCTGGAGCCAGGACTAAAATCTAGGTCCTCCATTATTCATATTCGAGGCTAGGGCTGCTGCCCTGTCAGCCTACACAGTTCGAGCCCTTGCTCTCCAGCTATGCCCCATCCCAGATCAAAATGAGTCCTATAGACTCTTGTGTTTGCTAAAACAGCATATTCTAACATTTCAGGCAAATATTCTAACGAAGTCTATGCAAACTGCATTGATTTAGCATTCATTGTCTAAAAATAGGTCCTAGCAAGATGATGGTAGCAAAAAAGCTAGAAGCAATGGAAAGGAGGAAAAAATACTGAACACACATATTGATAATATACAGTGTGAGCAAGCACTTGCTTATCTAATACTATGATGCACAAACAGACAAAGAGTCAAGGCAGCATATGTTCACTGATTAAAATACATAATCAAGTATAAACAAGGATAAATCACACTTCCACATCAAAGTTGTGGAAAATGTGTATTGTATGTTTTGCCTGATTTTCTACCAGAATTATCAGTTTTCTATTTCAAGAGAAGTTGTAATAAGCCAGACTTCATCTTCCATATAATGATATATTTAAATCAGACCTGTTGTTTTGGGTTTTTTTTCAGAATACTGGCTTTTTTAGTACTTTGGTTAAATTCCAGTGTGCTGTAAAGAAGTCCCTTGTCACATATATAACAAAACGGAAAGACACGAAACCATTCACGTACTATTACAGACACAAATGCAGAGAATCTTGCCCTATGTAGTGAGCACTGCCTTGTAGTTTTGATGAAGCTCATGTTTGACTGAATCAGTGCCTAATCTTTTCAACATATTACTGTCTAGTGTCTGCCTGCTCCCAAGTACTTTTCATCCCTTAAAAATCTCCTGTTTACAACCATTTCCTTCTTTGGTTTTTGGAGAACAAAGTTTTATTCCTTGGGTTAGGTCTAGATCACACATACAAAGGAGAAGAGAGATTCTGCTACACTTTATTCAGTATGATGTTACAAGAAAACAACAGTTACAGCAGACAAACCATTACATCTTTCATAATACAGACAAATTACAAGGTGTAACAAATAATGCGACATTTATTTTACTGTACTGTTTACGATGCTGTTCTTCTGAAGTATATATATTTTTAATTACATTAACATTGTTTTCATGTACCAGCCCTCCCCTTTTTATTTGTTAAAAAAAGAATACCTCTTAGTGCACCATACAAAAATCCGCATGGAAGCTGGCAAGCGGGAATTTTGTATGCAGCACCACGGAAATGCATTTTGGGGGATGGGAATTATTAGTGCATCCTTTACTTTTAGATTTTTTGCTTATGTGAAAAATGCAAGGCAGTAACATATAGTCACTCCACCTAAATGCTGGTAGGGGAGAGTATTGTTATGCTCAGTAATGCAACCTACTTCTGTTTATAGGGGGTATCTGCATTTTGCTCCTTAGTCTGTACAGCCTAGACCTTTTATATAACAAAGATTACAAACCCAGTAATATTCACAGATGAATATTTTATATATTCATCTTTTTGTATATCCATACATTGAGCATTGACTACACATTTGGTTGTGTGCACTGACACGGGGTGTACATAACCCACCAACCCACAGGGTATATATTTATTTATCTCATCTTCTCTTCCCAGGAGTCTGAAGTGCAGAATCCCTATGCACCAAAGAGAAAGCAAAATCCCCTGTGCCTCTGTCTACTGCAGATTGAATTTTCACTGTTGTACTGATGACTTGTCCTAAGCCATGGTTCTGATTAAAAGTAAGAGTGAGAATTAAAAGGACCCAACTGATGTAGGACCCCATACAGTAATGTAATGTCAGAACTATTGGAATGTCCTGTCTGGGGTGATGCCTGCTGGGTGTGGATTCGAGTTGAACTGAACCCAGCATGAGAGAAGACTGAGCAATCTCCAGCTGGTTGACTTGTAAATTTAGGTTCTGTGAACTTAAACGTGTAAGGACTCTCTGTTTTGTAAGGACTCTCTCCTTGTAAGGATTCTCATGCAGACCATATCTATCACCATCTTCCTTCCCTCATTCACTTAATATTAGATCCCATTGAGAGTTAGAACATGCCCTCCCACTTTTATCTGCCTGCTATACCTGCTGCCCTGTCGCTGCTCTCCCATCTTGTAGCAAAACCACATCCTCTCAAGTATCACCAGGACAGATCTGCTGGATCTCAGCCAAGTGGTAGGAAAATGCAAGTTAAGCTGCTGCTGGCTACTAACTGAGCAGATCCCACAGTTTCTCCAGGACTGTGCCTCAAAGACTATTGGTCACTGAAGCCAACTTTTGACTTCAACAATGTGAGAATGTTGACAATGTGAAACATCACATTCCAGGCACCCACATCTGGAAGGCTGGGCTACTTCTTGTGTCTTTGAAGATTCTTTGGGGAACTAATTTCAGAAGGATGAGAGAAAAAGAGAGTAACACTACTGATCTTTGCTGAAGCAAAGATCAGTCTCAAGAGCACTGATAGGGTTTAAACAGTCCATTCGCAACACTGAGAAGAGCTGTGGTGAAACCAGCTGGAGAGGTGGGCAGCTGTCTCATGGGCGTCAGGCTAACTGTGCAGGTAAGGGCTCTGCTGGAAGGGAGAAGAGTGAAATAAGGCTGTAGTGTCAACTGTTAGTTCCCTGGGCAAAGGAGCTTCTACTATCTCAAAAAAACCCTTGGTATTTCCCAGCAGATTTGATGTTACAGAAGATTAATTTGCAGTGCTCATGTGAAAAGCACCATCCTGCTGAGCCTAGGTTGCCTTCATGCTAGGAGAACGTCCCCAGGTGTCCATGGGAGAGTAGCAAAACCAAGCCATCACAGGCAGTCAGGGTGCCTGGAAAGTGGGTGCAGAAGTAAGAGACCCTGGTCACTCCTTAATAATCAGTAGGTGAGATAACTTCATTACTGCTGAAGATTAATTTGCTATTTAGAAACCTAGATATTTATGAACTTTCATTCAGGCAGTTAATTGAGTTTGTAGATTTTTGGATCAACTTTATTTCAGTGGTTGCTTAGAAGTGGGAATGGGGCAGAGAGGATAATCTCACGTGCACATGTGTGTTCACACACATTCGCACACACACATATCTTAAGCAAACACTGTACATGAGTCACTATGGATAGTAATATGCTAGGCTTGTGGGAACAACTGGAGAACTACTCTATATTAAACCTTCAGATGGTTAGTTGAGCAGTGTAATTGCTTGCCTTCAAATTTAAGCTGTCAAGTAGAAGCATCTATGAAACTACCCTTATATTCCTAATCAAAATCTTTGTTATGTTTTCAAAAATTCTTCAGATTTTGCAGCAAGTTTTTTTTTCTAAAAATAGCTAATTTTAATCATCAAACTGCACACAATTTAAGTAGCAAAGATAATGTATAAAAGACTTTTCTCTTACAAAAAAAAGGAAACATGAAACCCAAACAAACCACGTCTAAGACAGTTTCAGTGTGTGATAAATTCAAAAGTTCAGTGGTCGCTTTTCCCCCTATAAACACAGGGGAAGAACTGCAGTAAGTTCTAAATATGATTGTGACTGAAAGTGCCTTTCAGATGGCTTTTAGCAGATCCTGAAACAGAGATGACAGTGGGGAAAGTTGTCTTTTAATGGCTGTGCAAATATCAAGAATATTTCCATGGTTCAGTTCTTAGAAAATGTAGACTCCTGTCCTAGTTCATTAAGACACCTTTTGTAGCTGCTTGTGCATTCAAGGATTTGCCTTATTTGGTGTCTTTTTCTTATTAAACACTGCTGGAGTTTAATAAGATGGCAGTAGCACAAATCCTTTTCCCCTCCTTTTAAACACTGAAAGCTAACCAAAGCATTACCACACTTCCTTAAAATGTAATTCAATGCACCCAGCAAGCAAAGGATGTCAAAATTATGTGTACAATAATATTGCCTAGCAAGTGCTTCTGTCCGAGTAGGACTATAACTCAACAGTGATTTTTGCACCATACCTTGCCCTCTCTGAATGCAAAGTTGTAAACAGGGCAGTTTTTCCACACCCCTGAACACAATGCTCTCCCTAACCAAAATGTAGCAGGGGCTTCCTTTTCTAAAATCACACACACAACTTAGTTTCTTGCAAAGTTTGCATTTGAATGATTCATTCAGAAAAGCTATCTAAAGACTAAGGATCATGTAGTGCCTTCCAATCAGCTCAGAATACCTATGGAAAATAACTCAAAAGGTGCTTTGGTGTGGAACAGCAAACGGTCTGGGATGAGGAGAATTCTCCACCTTGCTTTGTTCATGGCAAAGTAACACAGCTAGATTTAATGGCTTGTTCAAAGGAAGTTTTTCTGTACCTCAGTATCTGCCTTGAATTAAACAGAACAGTTTAATCATCTCTGTTTTCAAGAAAATATTCCAAAAAGTAACTAGTGTGAGGAAAATCATATAGATGTTAGCCAAGACCCATAAAAAAAGAAAAATATATTCTTGAAGAGAATAAAACCATAAGGAACTCACTGTGTATCTGTCAGCTGCATACATCTCATAAGTTTTGCTTTGTCTTTCTCACAGGCCTATTTTGAAAACTGGCATGCTACATAGCCTAAGCAGAGTAACCAAATTTAGAGTACTTAATAAACATGCAATTATTGCCATGTTTTTAAATGGATATGAATGGTCTGAGGGGATAATGAGAAAAGAAATAACCAAACAACACTTGAGGAAGAGTGGCAAGTGTTGTAATTGTCAGCTGATCGGACAAGTTGGGCTTGCCCTGGGAAGAAATAGTCTTCCCATTGGTTGCAAACTATGCACAACCCTCAAAGAAAACACACAGTCTTTTATGCCACTGTTGGCTCTTTTTGTACAGTTGTTACTGAAGAAGTGTGAACACCAAATGTGTTGTCTGAAAGTATTTAAGACATTGCTGGTGAAAGCATAAAAATCCTTACAAAGATGCAGCGCTGCAGTGGAAAATCAAACAAAATCAAACACAAAAGATTGAAAGAGTACATGCCATGTATCAGTAAGCAAAAGCTTAATCTTCACATAGTTCTCTGAAATCACAAGGTATCCAAATGCGTGCAAGGTTTTAAATAAATTGCAGGGAAAAACAGGGTCTTGCCAGCTTCAATTTTCTTTTGAATGAAATCCACCATAGAGACAGAAAGGAAACAGGCCGTGGTTCCTTCCTGGTGTCGGCCTCCTCATTAGGTTTTTGTTTCCCTCCTCCAACCTGGTAAATTTAATCCTGTAAGGAAACAATATAAATTATAATAAGCCTCATGAATTGCAGTTTTTTTTTCACTTGGTAAAAGATAGGTTAGGCCAAAGCCAGTTATGAAGATGCCAGCTCAGAGTGAAGGGCAGACTTCCAAAGCATGTTTAGAACTGGTACCTCAGGAAAATGAACTTAAAACACCAGTGTTTTCAGGGTGGTCGCCTAAGTGAGATATATTAATCCATATTCATGTGTCTGTGCCCCAAGAGCTAATCTTCACAGGTACCATTAGCACTGACATTCTCCATGGAAATTATAGACAGCCGTAACCAGTCATCTCTTCTAAAGGTGGTCACACCCCCTGAATGCAAAGGAAGGTTACTAAAAATGCTGGCAGAGCTTCAGGAGTTTACAAGCTTTTTTTGCCCCTTTGTTTTTTTGCCCCCTTTCTCCCTAGTGATCTCCTCCATAACAATGCTTGTAATTAGTTTTTGAAAAGGTCTTCTCAGAGTTGTTTGGGGCACCCTGAAACAAATCAGAAACATTTCTGCAAATATACCCAGGTTATGGAGCTTCTTGGTGTGCTGTGTCTAAATGTATTTACCTTAATTTCAGTGTATTTCTATTATTTAGGCAGATAATTGCAAACTCTCCTTTTAAATATAAAAATAAACACTATCAATAGCTTCACTTATGTTGTCTTTCAGTCTGCTGATGAAGAAGCTCAAAGCAATGGCTGCACTTGCACGAAGGTATCCTGATGTTTTTGAGGTTTACACAAAACAGGAGGCAAGCTGAGAATGTGGGACAGGAAAACAAAGCATCCAATAACTGCAAGAAGAGCCATGTGAAGGCTGAATGAAGGCTAGATGAACTGGATGAACTGAAGCCACTGAAAGGATTTTATAATTAACATATTTAACTCTTAATAAATCTCCAAGTAGAATTCTATGTCACGTAATAAAGTGAGACTTTCTGAGAAATTCTGAAAATATATTTGTTAAGTTCTCCAAGACTAGAACTACAGACCTGATACATTTTTAAAATGCTGTTGCAGGAAGACAGTCAGATGTGAAGGAATTTCATCCCTTAAAAAAAGAATGCTGAAATATTCATTGAGCATGGAACTGGTTTGTATTAGCATGTCCTAAAACTATTTAAATCAAACTGGATGCAGGTGCCAGTGAATCTAGTCTAGTCCTCATTTCAAAAGCAGGAAAAAACCAAGACATTGGTTTTGAACTGCAGTTTCAAGCACAGCACTTTAATTGTGGCTTTCAACAAAACACCCCAATGTCTATGCAATATCTTAACTTCTGTAATATCCAGGGTTCCTGTCATGATTCTTGAGAGCTCTTCTTCTATTCTTTAAGCACCAGGATACCTGAATTGGATTTAAAAAAGCCTGTTCTTAAGCATCTTGGGCCCTCTTGGAGCTTGGTCTACCACCTCTAGAGTCCTTCTTGGCTTGTTTTCTAAATGTGTCTGGAGCTTGTGTGGACTGTATTCCACATGAAAGTCCCACTTTCCCCAATGTCTAGAAGCTTGGCTAAAATGCCAATAAATCTTGTTTCAATGAATACATTTGACCTGATATATTTAGTTTACATTCAAAAGCTTAAAAAGAAAAGCAATATTTGGAACTTGCAGAGATTCACAACTGCTCAGTGATGAAACATCAGTGATAATATTCCCCAAATTCCAGATTTCCCTTCCTTCATGAGCACATTTCAGGGGTGTTCTTTTTGGAACCTCCTTCTTGGAAAGGAGCAACTAAACTCCCAAAGCTCCTTCCAATGCTGAGGTTGCATTTGCCCCCACTGCCACCTACACTCCAGTTGTGGAAAGCAGGCTTGCAATTCAGAAGCTACATCTGCCCAGATCCAGAATAGCTGGCCTAATTTCAGGCTAAGCCCAAATTACTGGAGTTCCAGAGACTGGCATAAGCAGCAGAGACATCTGAGACAGTAATAAAATTATAAGGATAGCAAAGTCTCTGGATGCATGTTTTTCCAGTAGTTATCAAATTGCTCAGAGGGTCATTGCTCATTTGAGAATAACTGCAGTTTAATTACAGAGAACTTTTCCTTTCTATCACTGGACCTCGGGACAGTATCTAAATGAGGTAAGTATCACACTTCTCCTAGGATTATGCTACAATTTCCCAGTAACAACACTACATTGTCTGGTTTCAAGTTTGGCTTTGTAGGCAAAGCTGATGGCACTTTCTCCAGGACAGGGCCTGAGCTTGTGGAATGGGGAATACCTTCATTAGAGGCTTAGCACTTGCAGAATCAAGCCCTAGAACATTAAGAGATTCTTTAGAAATTAATAAACTGAGAGGTGCTATTATATAACACAAGGGGGAAAAAAAACCCAAAAAACCTTGCACACTGGACTACTGCCAGCACCAATGCACACTGCAGGCAGAACACTGAAGACTAAGAAAGGGTAGCAGGAGTTACAGGCTTCCTGCTCTGGCTCAGTATAAGGCAGATCACAGTTACAAGATCACAACTCTACAAGCTCCAGCTTTGCTGGATCCTGCCATGCCAGGGCTGTAACTGGTTTCTTGTGAAGCTTAGAGACTGTGTATGGTGGACAACACCACCCTCAACCTTCTGCACAGGCTCCAGATTTAGATTAGATCACTGGAAAAGAACATGATTTGATGATTTGATGCCACATTTCACTAATGGTTCTGTCTGGGGAAAGCTAGAAGACACAGTACAGCTGGAACCCGGGAACAGTATGGTGGTCTTAGTCTCTCTGCAGTGTTGAAATGTGCAACACACCTGGTTTGGGAAGCCAGCCTGCATGACAGACCCACTGCTCACAGCAGTGCCAGAATGCACAGGGTGTTCTGAACCCTCAGCTCTGCTTGCCAAGGTGTTTCTCCTGAGTATGAAATCCTTACATGACACAACAAGTGTGGTGGTTAGGAATAGATGATGTTTGCATCTGAATCCCTAATTCTCTGAATGTGTATTGTCAATTCAAAAATGGAGTCAACAGGTGAAGTCCCTTCCTCTGCCTCAGAGAGCTGTCGTGGAGTGCCAGCTTTCTCTTATGCTGAACACAGATATGCCACTTGTCAGAGGAGTGCTGTAATCATTGTGGACTTACTCTTCACATTTAATTTTGTTTAAGATGAGACATCAAACAGACAACCTTCCTAAACTGGAGAAAGAGGAGACCGTCTCTTTATCCACAGCAGAAAATTTATACTAAAAAACCCTGAAAATTTTAGACTGGTCTGAACCAATCTTTTTATTTAAAAAGCATTGTTTCTTCAGAGTGGCTCTTGAAATGAAACATCAGTTGTTCACACAACAAAGACTCAAGGCAGGGCCCTCTACACAGTGTTGCCATTCAGTTCCCAGATGGCTTCGTATTCCATGTTTGCATTTTTAAAGATATATTTTAAAAATATCCTTGCTTAGAATATATATATTTCCCCCATCATACAAATCAAAGTTTTGCCTGGTGACTTGGCAGATTATGTTTATGGCCTCTGGTCACAGCTTTGCTTATAAAATTGTAAATTGTTAAATGGAGTATTTACAACTTGTGATTTCCCAAGAGTAAAATAGTGTTCATTCATATCTCCTTAAAAACCAAACCGAAACAACAAACTCCAAACAAACAAGCAACAACAAACCCTGAAACATTGAAGACTGCCTTAACAATGAACTTTTTTTCACCACAGATCCGAGTACTTCTGGTTTTCATGACATCTCTCCTAAACTTAATACCTTTCTACAAGGAAGTTAATGATGTACTTGAAATATTAAGTGATCTACATGAAGTGACTAATTTCTATGTTTGTTACCTAGAGGAAACTTCTGCTGCATACATTTTGTTTGTCCCAGACCCCGAACGGGATAGAGTGTTAATCCACCTTAAAAACAGTAGATGCCAACTTTAGAATGCAGTAGCTGTTGATGTTACAGTGGTTCTAGAAAGGCACACCAAAGCCTGTAATTTAAACATTAATCATACTCTCAAGACATGAGGCAGAGGAAGGTGATTAAATCCCAAATATTTTTCTTTATTTTAATTAGTGAAAGAACATCCTGTCCTGTAAAAATACCAGTTCAATACATGTTCCTTTTCGCAGCATCAGCATCCTTCTCTAGGTACTTTTAATTTCTGTATAAATTATCACATCGGGTGGAGCTGTGCTCCCGCAGAGTCTTTAGCATGCAAAGCACACTCAGAGTGCAGGTCTATTTATGTGGCAGCTGATGCAGCAGTATTATAAGAGTATTCCAGTTTTAAAATAAAAATATGAGCTGACAACTGGAGATACTGTATTCTTTATGAGCTGAAACATGGAGGTATTTAAGATCATCAACAATAATACTCTTTCTGCTTCTCCCTCCACCACACATGCAGACACCACAGATACTGTTCATCCTCTCTGAAAAAAAAGTACAGTATTAACAGGTGATTTTCCCCACACCTTTTATTCCTACCTTTGTTAGAGAAATCATTTAAAAAAGCCAACCAAACATTAGCAATACTATTTGCACTCAGATAATATCTACGTGCAACTTGTTGCTATAAATATTAATTAATTGGATCACCAATACCCATAATGCAACTTTATTTTGACCTACATGCCCTATGAACTAGATATTTTTTGGATTCAATTTCCTTAAAACCAACTGTCAGCATCATGTGATGGAAGAGATGAAAAATGAAAATGAGCGTTCCTGCTGTGCAGGTGAGTGACCTGTGGGAGACAGCTCTGCCTGCCAGGATTTTTACACGTACCATCAGACACAGACCAATTGATTAGATCATCTTATACCTGCCACCAACTAGGCTCAAGAGACTAATTAGAGAGAGTACTGCCTGCGCAGGCACCCCATTGACACCTAATTTGCTCAGCCAAAGCCTTTGGGGAGAATGTATTATCTCTGCAGCTGCACTTCATGCATTTCTGATTTGAGGCATAAGCAAGGAGTACTTCTTCACTCTTTTGAGCAAACTGAGTATATAAGCCCTTAAGTGCTAAATACAAGCAGACAAATTAAATCTGGCCAGCTGCCATAAATCCTTTTCCCCCTTCAAATATATATACACATATGCATGCATACATGTTTTATTTTTTATCTATGTCTATGATATATGTGCACAAATGCAAACATACAAAAAATGTGTATGTATGAGTTTGAATACGTGTAGAAAGGATGGGTATATAAAGGCATTTCTATAAATATATGCTTTAAAATATGTAATTGTCACACTGTATAGTCTGCCTTCCTTTACGGGGAAGTTTTACTTCTGTGAAGTTTAAAAGAAATGCATTTGTTCTTATATATGAAAAATAAATGATCTGCAGTGTTGTTAGCTCAGGCTCAGAATTACCCCATGGACAAGGCTCAGTAGATTGATGCCTATAAAGTTGCTCTGTGTATCTTCAGAGGTGCTAGTTCAAAGATTATCTCAGTATACAGCCTAGCTTTGTTGGAAGCTTTTCTTCGGTGGACTATACCTTGTTTGTGGTTTCCTGAGGAATACTATTCACTAAGGCTAAATGTAAGGTTTCTTAAATTGCTTTCTGCTGGGCTTTAGTTTTATCTAGTTATCCATGCCCCAAAATACACAGGAGAGGCAGAACTTACGGCTGCTATTAAAAATTTATTCAGAAAAAAAAAAAAGGAAGAAGAGGAAGAAAAAGAGACACTCTAGAAAAACTGGGATTTTTTTGACAAACTGAGAAGGGTTTGAAGAAAATAACTTCAACTATAGGCTGGTTAGTGATTCCTGAACTCAGAAGCCTTATAACACACAGGAATATAGTGAATTTGCATCAGTCTTGAAATAGCACTGAAGCCAAGTATCTTCTTCCCTGTCATTTGTCTACAAAGCAACTTTCAGGAACTGAGAAAGGCTGAATTATTGCAGTTTAATTTCAGTTTCTGTCAAAGTCCATGTTCACAAGGTCAGTTTATAGTGTCAACTCAGGCTCCTGCACCCCTATAACTAAAGAAGGAAAGAAGCTGTAGCAAAATATGTGCAAGTTATGTGTGTGGCCAAAATATCAGGTGTAATCTCCTTTGCAAAACACACTCTAAATGTGACTTCCAGTCTTCCAGTGACTTACAGTCCTAGGATGGGGCGTAACTCAATATGGAGAGAATATCCTCACCTTTCTCCCCTCACACAGGCCACATCTTTACCAATTTACTTAATATTTCTTTAGCTATTTAATATCATTTAATGTTTAAATGACACCTCTAGATTATCTTGGCAATTGTTGGCAACTACTCTTTCACAGATGCAGCACTGTACAGGATACACATTATAAGTGCTGTGAGTACTCAGCAGTAAAGCATATTTGACAAATAAGTAGCACAGGATTAACTGGTTAATTTCTTCTGTTTTCTTCTCTTGTGTCTTGGTTACTGCACTGGCATTCTTATACACAAGGGATTTCCCAGACTCTAAAGTGATGAAAATTGCTGTATATTCTTCACAGTTCTAACATATAAGTCATAATACAGATCCTTATGAACATATTGCTGTGTTACGAATTCCTCTCTCCACAAAGAATTTTTCACAGATTGACTTTGCCTCTAAGCAGAGCCCTGCAACTTGAAATAGATTTGTGTGTGGGAGTTGACTGCAATTCCAGGGTGGGTGCGAAGAGATGACCCTAAAAGAAGTGAGTGCTAGACAAGGACTGTAAGCTAGTAAGAAAATAAAAAACCAGAATAGTAATATGATTATAAACTAAGTTATTTTATGAGCATACGTTAAATAAGTAACATAATCTTTGAAAGGTGAGATGCCTATGGCACTGCGGATATGGGGCTGGAAAACAGAAACCAAGATTTTGGCTTTGCTGCTGAATGTGACTGTTGGCAAGTCATTTCATCACACTGCAACCTGTTTTGTAACAAGGGCCCTGGTTTATGTCCCAGCCTCTGGGTTTAGTGTCTCCAAAATTAGTGCCCTGTTTTAGCTGGAGCCACCAATGCTTCAAATTATGTAAATATAGTTAAATTTATCAAAAATGCAATATTAGAACAGTTGCAACATTGGTAGTACTTGAAATCTTTACTTGGACTGTGAGTTTTCCAAATTGTATCTTTATGCACAGTATGAGTTCAAAATGAAAGTCCTGCATCACCTGACTTGGGGCATGTGCACCCAATCGTCCAGTGTGGGAGGCTGACTCTGAAGAGGCAAGGCTTACCCTTAAATTACACACTAGCTGCTAAGTAGCATATATGCATATCAGTAATTGCAAACCAACTGTGCATACTTTGCACACAGGTCTCTACAAAATATTATCATGAATTCCCTTATAGTGTGTCTCGTGAGGACAAAAAAAAAGGAATACAAGCCTGATCTTTACTGTAATATATTTTATTCACAGTATTAATTTCCAATGTTATTTGATAATGTGATTGGTTTCACAGTTGATTTGTAGGTATACTTTTAACTTTTGAGTGGCTGTGGTAACTTTCAAATTAGTTTTCTACAAGTCTTTCAGCAAAAATTCTTTCCTACCCTATCTGCCCACAGCTGAAGCTTTTTCTTTGAGTTGAGAACAAAGTCCACAAAGCCCTTCACAATTACCATTTGAATAAGGCTTCACATGAAAAGTGGCCAGGACTGAATCTACTACATGTCTTCTAGTTTTTGAGAATAAAGCACAGCCCTCTGTGAGTGAGCTCTGGGAAAACCAGTACTTCAGATGAAGATACTACAAAAAATAGCAGTGTTATTGAGCTTAATATAGTTTGCATGCAAAACCATAGAAACCTTACTAAAAACAAAAACAGAAATTGAAGATTTTGGTACACATCAAGAATAGAAAAATATTAATGCTAGTGGTTTCCAAGAATATACTTCTCAAAACTGACAAACATCCAAATCCCTACAACTTCTTCCAACCTTTTTCTACCTGATTAATGTGATATGTCTAAATTGTTATGCTTCTCACCCTGAAAACTTACAAAAAAAACTGTAAAGAGGAATTGACTGAACGTGAATTGGAGAAATGCTGTCTCACTGGATCTATAATGAGAGAACCTAAACTTACAATTTTTGCCAGTGTTTGACACAATGAGATCCTTATCTCAGTGGTAGCACCAGCTCTCATCTCTGAAATAGATAAGTAAATGCTATGCCTGAACAAAATTTGTAGATACCTTAATTAAAATATCTGAAAGCAAAAAAAAAAAAAAAAAAAAAAAAAAAAAAAAAAAAAAAAAAGCAAAGAAAGAAAAGTCTATCTGTTACAGTTGTATGTTGTATATAACAGAACTCAGAAAGGAAACCACTACTTGTTGGAAGATGTTATAAAGGCATTAATGCCCTGGTTAACAGGTTTATTACTGGTATGAACCCATCTCTGAGAAAAGGAGCTCCGGAATGGCTGCTGAGAGATCTGCTCATTGCTAAACTGTCTTGCAGAGCTGAACAGTCAAGGGATGGGAGATTCAACCATGAGCAGCTGGGTGTGAGTGAGCTTAGCTGTGGTACCCTTCTACCACATCTCACCTTTGTGGCAGAGCCAGCTTAAGAAATTCCCACTGCTGCAAACATAATTCCTTGTTCCTGCCCTGCCACTTGTGCCCGTCACTCATATTGTAAAATTTTCTGTGGAACTCTCTGTCCATTGTATCACTAAAGGTATCAAAAGTGACATTTTTATGTGGAACTTCATAATGAAGTGATCCAGTTAACACCAAACTTCCAACTAGCTTCATCACAGCTAATGGGATTGAAAACTGGTGAGGGAGCAAGAAGGAATTGCCTGGAGAGAGCTAGACAGAAACTTACCACACTGTTCTTGTTTGCAAAGACAAAACGATGGAATAACATCCTTATTTTTAATCAGCGGCATTCCCCAGTGCATTACGAAGAACAAAGCTTCATTCTAAAACCTGAAGCCACCTCCCAACTCACAAATGACTAATTATTTTCAGGTATCTGGAAACACTGTGAAATCTGCCTTAGCCAGCCACTTAGAGGAGCAGACAGAAGTTGTCACATAATGACCTACCAATTAAAAAGGAAGAAAACCATACTCAAAAGCTCTGGGAATACCAGCAAGATGGCCTAATAAGGATAATCTCTGGTACATGTTTCAAGGGAGCAGCAAACAAGAGATGGCTGAGAGCCCATGCCTCTGACTGGAAGTTCTTTGAATTTTTTTGGTTGGTTTACATTTTTTTTAGCGGCAAAAATATGTTGGCCTGCCAACATATCAAGGAGATGCTTAACACTTTGTGAAGCTTCAAGTCATATTTAACCAGAATTCAGAGAATTCAGATGGGATAGAAAAGCATCTGATTCTTTATAGGTCACTACCTAGCTTTGAATGAAGAATATAACCCTAGAGTTCAGGGACAGCAGATCAACTGTGCCCTCCAAATACCACAAATGAAAGTTATTGACTGCCAGTATCAGGAATGATGGTAGCTGCTCTTAACTGTGCTATTTATCAGCTCCAACCTAAGCTAATATTAAATAATTAATTGATATTAGCTGCAACACAACAGCTGACCAACTGAGAATCCAAATTAGATGAAGTGTTTGACCCTCTCCTTCCCCTCCGCCCCATCTAACATAACAAGTACATCTCTTCAGAGAACTTAATCAGAGATTTATTCTTGCTTTTCTCTGTCATGGCTTTTATCCCCAAAGCGAAGTCTGCTGGACAAAATGACATGAGAAAGACTAAATACTTGCCAGATGACTCATCAGCATTTACCTCCTCCCAAAAATTAAACCCTGCCTCATTGAAAAAAGAAAGTATCTGCAGGTACTTCAAAATAGGGCATTTTGTATACATGTGATTGTTAATATTATTAGTCAAGTTGCTTCTTGAAAGCTAAGTAGTCTTGGAACAAATTTAATGCTGCTGGTTTAATCAGTGCAGAGTAGATGTGGGATAGTCTAGAGATGGGTGTGGACCATTTTGCTCTAACAAAGATTCCTTGGAATTTAAAAATGCCTCTGCAAGGGATCACAGCACTATAAACTACCTCAGACCCCACAGATAAATGCTAAGCATTAAGAAAACAATGTGTGAATGTTTATCACTACCACAATCATTCTAGTAGCCTGCAAGTACCTACAGGCAGCTTGGAATTAAGTTACATCTTTTTTTTTTTCTTTGAGAAGAGAGGGTGACTGTTCAGGTGCAGAAAAGAAAAAAAGAGGGATGGGTGAACAAAAGAAAAAAAATTCCATTTCTCACCTGCATTTTTATTTCCATTTGTGTTCTTTCTAGAAAGTACTTTTCAAACAAGCAAGGAATTTTTAATCTGGAATGTGAAGTTATGAATGCCTTTGTTTTAGCTTGACAGAACAGATATTATTGCAGCTGCGTTCGGGATAGTAAAGATCCTTCTAGCTAAACACCATCTGGTTATGCATTCTATTTGCTGCTGTGACTTTTGAGAGACTGACAATCATGGCAAAATGGTCATGTCAATTAAAATACATTTTTTAAGGCAGCACTGCAACACTTAAGCACATATAAATTAGACAGAAAGCAGACCTCACATGCTGAAGCAGAAGGATCTTTCCCATTATTATAGTACAGTATATTATATTAATGGCAAGTTTAAGAAATAGATGTATTTAAATTTTGGAATACATTTCCAAATATGATTATGTCCTAAGCTCTTAATCTGTGTGTCCATCCATACCATGAATGCCATAGAATGGCATTTTTTGACAGAGATATCAAGAAGTCTTTGCAGTTGACATTTTCAAGCCTCAGTTGTTTCCCAACCTAAGACTTCTTAAGACTAGAATACAACAGAGGAGAAAAAAATCCCAGTTTAGGAAATGCAATGGTGTCTTTATGAGATATTGCTTGTCTTCATGCTCATTCCCTAGAGGGTGTATTGATACTTGCTGAATACTGCTATGCAGTCCTTTCACCTATGCAGCTCCCACTTGGGATTTTTGCTGAAAATCTGTGACATTAGAAATAGTTACTGGCAGCTTCAGGCCAGCTGCTTTGTTCCCTGCCAGTTCCATTTTTACATACAAAACCATATGGAGCACTGAAACAGAAATATTTCCCCAGTGCAGTCTCTGTGGCATTAAATGGAAAAAATGTTCCAGAATTAGCACCTTTACAGAGCATCACTACAGCACTGAGGATATTCTGTCTAGTACATAAGGAGATCACAAAACAGCTCAGTGATTTTATTTCTCAGAGGTCCCACTCTGGTTGGGGTAAGAACCTTTTCCACATGTATGACTAAGATGCATGGTTTGGGAAATCTAGCATGAGGTTCCTCCCAGACACAACTTTTAGAAACCAAGCAGGATCTACACTCCTTGAAAACCAGACCTCTTTCAGATATTACAGAGGCTTCTCCCTTCCCTTTTGTTCTTTAAAAGACTTAAAAATGTTTTTAAAAACCAGTCTCACACACTAGAGAGGCTTGTGGCAGAAACAGTAGATGTCAAATCAGGTGCAACATACTGTGCATTTTGTGGTATGCAAAGACAGGGATCGTGGTAAGATGGAGCACTAAAGGCTTTTCTTTCAAAACTGCTATAAGCATTGGTTTTCTTGTAACTGCAAGAAATACTTAATCTTTTTTTTGAAGCTCCATTATAAAAGTAAGGTTTTGCATAGCTCATTTAAATAGTTTAAATGACACAAGGTTAAGAACAGGAAAGCCTTTCACCAAAGGTGGTTAGTCCTTTTCAAAGATTTCATATTATTTGAAGCTTACTTTCACTGCATTCTTTTACCTTGGCTGCTTCCCAAGTGGGTATAAGTTAATTAAATAGGATTTTGACCCTTTAACCTTCCCTATAAATTGCATCTTTACCTAACTCCATTTAAATAAATCAGATAAAAAACCAATCGTAGCAGAATATATATTTTCACAGCTGCGGAAAAAACAAACATGTCTATTAAGCTTATTTGTAACTACTTAGTAGTCAAAACAACAGCCAAGACTCATGGATGATTTTAATTAAAATAAATCTGGGTGGGCACATAAATTCATTTACGATGTTTTTTCAAATGGAAACTTCTCTAGCATTACTAAACTACAGTAAATTCTTGTTTGTTTGTGGCAACTGAAGCTCAATCCATCTGATTAGCTTGTAATGTAAAGAATAAATTGTATCCACAAAAATATCAAGGATACGAGGCTGAAAATTGTTACAGGAAAGAAGAGAAAGAAAGTGCAGAACAGATAGATAACCCAGCACCTCTGTAACTGACATGCTCTGGGTTTAAATATCAAAAGGAGGTGAAATAGATGCACCAGGAGAATGCTGAATTGCTCTCTACAAACAGACAGTGTGGCTTTCTGTATCTCATTAGCCCTTTTCACCTTGAAGTACAGGCTCCTGATTATTAGACCCCTCCAAAAATCATTTTAAGTTCATCCAGAAACAAAATACAGTTTGGGTATGAAGAATGATAGCAGTTATGTATGAAGAAATGAGTAACTAGTTCATGTATAAAGAATTAACAAAGAACTAAGCTGCCTCTTTGTGCCTAAGTGATATCCTCAGGTCTCTGCACAGGCAGTAACAAGGGCACGGCTACTGGATTGATCACATCTCTTACCCCCAGTAGGGACTTCTAAAATTGAGTTCATCACAGGAATAAATCCTTCCAAAATGCAGACCTTAACTTGATACATTAATAGCAATACCATCTAACCACCTCACTGGTACATAATGTTCAAATTTTGCAGCCATTGGGTGATAAATACACACCTTTTCAAGAGTGCTACTTATTGATCATTGATTGGGGCATATTTGCCCCTTTCCTGACATTTCTCTCAACCCATCCTCGCTGAATAAACAGCAGGAAGATGGCAGCAATAATCATATAATGTATAAGAGGCTCCCACTGCAGCCTGAGCAGAGACAGGCACAAGTAGGAAGACAGACCTGTGCACCAACTCACATCTTCCAATATGCAACACATCTTCTCATTTAAGTGCCTGGGGGTTCGTAATGGCATCATGCTTTGTCCACCTTTGTCAAACTGTTTTAGACTAGGGCTGTTACCAGGCATAGGCTGTGACAACAAGGACTAACAGGAATAAGGTTTTCTGTTTCTCACATTGCACAAAAGAGGATCACATACTCCCAACAGCAAAATTTCTCGCAAGATTTCTTCACTATCCCCAAAACAAAGCTATCTAAAGTAATATGCAGCAGTAGAGTGTCCAAAGGGGGAAAAAAAAAAGAGCATAGGAAATGCTGGAAATTCTAATAAATAGTTTAAAGGCATGTCAACAGCCTGTAACTCTCCCTTCTCAAACATTTTTATCCTGTCAAGTAATAACCAACAATAACAGTACTGTAAACTCAGAAAGATACTTTCTTTGTGCTTTGAAAGGGCTTTACATAGAGTTATTTTAATTATTTTCCTTCTATAGTAAGTAGAGGATGAAAAAGATTTCTGAAATAAGAAATGTTATTGTTAACTCACTAATCACAGCTGAGGGACTTAGGGGCAGTCTGGTTCCTGAAATATCTTTGAGCTTATTTTACAGAATTGACTTAGTTGGTGGTATCCCTGTCACATGGATTTCAATGCAAGGCACCAAAACTTCCTTTCTGCAGAACTGCAATAGACAACACTGGACACTGAAATCATATCCTGGGAAACTCTAGATCACTAATACTTGAAACAGGGAATTTTTATTAATTTTAAGAAGTTAATTTTTCATTTGTAAATGCCTATTTATGAGGTGATTGAGTTTTGAGTCAATGTGTAAATTACACACACGGTTATTTATTTTTCAAACATAAAATACATATCCCTGCTGTTTTGAGAAACTACTGACCCTTAAAAGTCAAAGCAAGGGCTTGATTCCTCTCCTTTGATTGTGTGGGTGCCACAAATGAGAGGGTTATGAGCTTCCCTATTTTGCTACTTGACACTGGACATGCTTATGGCTTGGGACCAACGGAGTAGCTGGGGGCAACCCAAGCATCAACACATAGGAAGAGTTGCTAAGGGGGCCTTGCAGAAATGCTGAGACGATGGCCAAGGAGCCCGGTGTGGCAGAGCAGACCAGGAGGGGAGCCTGCAGCCAAAGCCAGGCAGTCACACAGCTACAAACTATGAGGTTTCACAGCAGAAGCTGCTATAATATGGAAATAGATTCTTACCCTCTAGGCCCATATGTCATCACACCAAGCTAAGCTGAAGCTGCCAACTAAAATGGGCAATTTCACATGAACTTGGCAGGGTGACTGCCAACACAGAGCTTGTTTTCCACTGGTGCCACCCACTCTGCTAATCCAATTCTGTCTTCTGACTCGTTTTTAAATAATAATGAACAGCAGATGGGAGGGGAAAATGTTGCTAGCTGTTAAGCCAGCATGCGAGTGAGGCTCTTTGCTTTTCACATATCTTGTGCAAACTAACTCTGAATGCAATGTTAAGTGATTAATAGTGGTTAAACAAGAAAGCCAGGATTTGCCATGTTGTCAGTCATTTAATCTTTGACCAGGACAGGCAGGCAAACAAAACAGTCAGAAGAATAACATGTTCAAAGAGAAAGAACCAACTTCCATAACATTTAACTTTGATAAAGATAGGGATGGACTCTTCTTCCCATCCTTGCAAATATCATTTTGGTGGGTTTTTTTGGGCAGTGGCATAATATGGGGTTGCTAAGCACCAGAGCAATATTAAAAATACTTTTCAAGTTAAACACACAGTAATCAGTACAGGCATTATTGAGCATAATTCCATGGCTGACTCCTTTTTGATAAGGAGAGAGGAAAGAGGCTGAAGCACCAGGTTGGGGAATAGGGATGTGACTGTCAGGAAAAAGGGCAGAGGGAGGCATGGAGAGGCAGCGGGCAGGCAGCAGAGAGCAAACAGCCAGGAGGCTGCCTGTCTCTTCAGCAGCAGCAGGAGGACCTATTGTTCCTGGGTCATACAACATTATCTCCTGCCCAACAAACAGCAGGTAAGCTTGTTTGCACAATGCACTGTGTTTTCTCTTGTGTCAGCCTGACACAGAGGATAATCACCTCCTACTGCTGCCTACTGACCTCACACTGAGGGTTGAAAGGTAGGAGTCCTACTGGGAACACATCTTGATGAAAGTGAGAGAAGGTATCAGTATGATTCTGTAAACCAAAACCTCTTCCACTGTATCAGTTTCTGAAAATTCAGGAATTTAAAACTCTTGAAAGGAGTTGAAATGCTTGCCCACTATATCTAATCCCTTGTACACCTGTAGTAGTCTTTAACACATGGTCATTTGCTTGTCCCCAAAGAAACCTTTGTCACATTTGCTGCTCAAACTATATGCTGCTTTTGTAAGACAAAGGGCTTTATTGAAAATAAGACCCTTGATTTCTTTATTGTGGAAGATGGAAGGTCTCAAGTAAGTTGAATGGACAGACAAGAAAAAATAACTAAGTTTCAGTAGATGAATGCTTGGAAAGTTGCATTTGAGTCCTGCTTCTGCCATAGTTCCTACATGGTGCTAGAAGCTAGAAAACTATCATCAGAGCTCCTACAATACTAGAGAAGTTAACCTTTTTTTAAAAAAAAAACCAGAAATTCACTTGGCAGCTCCGATTTTCTTTGTAATCCAAGATGGATCCTGGCTGGGGCTGCAGATATACTGAACATTCGCTGCTCCAACTGAGGTCAATGCAGAATGAAATCGAATCTGAACATATTCAGCACTAAAGGATGCAAGGAGCTCTGAAAAATCAGGCAAGAATAATTGATTCATTTTTAACAATTGCCATTTTAATACCAGTGCTTTAGCTCCTAGTGCATAAAATGGACACCTTCATACCGTGTCAGCTCATGGGGGTACTGTGAAAGTGGCTTCATGATGCTGGCAAAGAACTAAGATAGAATGCACATCATGAAAAGCCACCATGGAAACTAATGATTCCATACCTGGTTCAGATTATGGATGCTATAGCCACAATGCATAGGATGAAACACTGAAAGATGAAGATGAAAGGAAACATTAGCTATCCATCTGTGTTCACAATCCATTATCCTACAGAAAAGTGATTTGAGGACCCAAAGAAATAAGAGTATATGATCCTGACAAATGAAAATTGTAGATGAGTGCATAAACCACAGGTGGATGAAATTAAATTTGAAACCTTAATTTTGGTATTTCCTAAGTACTGTTTGAATTCACCACTTTAATAAATTTTTTGAAGCAGACTTTAGAAGCAGACAGTATTGCTAAGAACTAATGGCACATCTTCCCAGTTAGTCATATACGGGATGGAGAGATTCCTAATAAGAAACATAAGCTCATCTCAAATTTACTATCAGTTTCTTTGCCTTTCAACTGAAATATTTTGTCTGGTTTGGTGTTGCAAGACCACAGTAAAATAATTTGAGACAGCAACCTTTGATAATACAGGTTAACAGATATTTCATTGTGTAAATGTTACAATCTCTGTTTTTCCATCTAATGTAAGGAGTTTAGCACATGTCTTCTAAAAACTGAAAGAATTTCATACAGGCATCTGTACTGGCCTGTTCTTTGTACTAATTAAATTAGTTTCCTGTTGAGTAAGTAAAGCACTGGCAGCCAGGAACAGTTGGGGAGACAGCTCAGAGTCTTAAGCACTGAACCATGAACTTTTCTGTTTACTACAACATTAAACAAGCAGACACTCTTGCTGACATTATGGGGAATGAAAGAGCATTCTGTTAAGATTGTTGTTTCATTACTGTTGGTGAACTACTGATCTTCGTAAAGTGACATTTTTAAAGACACAAAAGGTATTTCATTTGATACAGTTAACTAAATAAACTCATTATTTGTTTTAAAAATATGTATGTCAAAGTTAAAGCTGAATTTGAACTTCAAATAGAAGGGGTCAAAACTCAGAAGGGAGAAATAAGTCAAAGTGCCACCCAATAACCCAGCTGTGTCTCTGGTTCTGCACCTCCACTCTAATGATCACAAGATGAAAACTTTATATGACACACAGATCTTCAGCCCAAGCACCTCACAAGGAGCATTGACACCTTAAAGGAGTAGGGCAAGAGACATCATGTCTCTGATCTCCTATACTAGTGGCTTTCAGCAACTGCTGGAGAGTTTGCCATTTGTTTAAATAAAGCATAATGACAAGGAAGCACAAGCAGTGTATGAATAGAAGACCTAAATAGCTGTTCTTACTTCAGTTCAAGTTTTCCTTGTACTGTAAGACCTTAAAATATTATAAATTGTTTACATTAAAATATACATGCTTACCACAGTGCATATACACTGAGCCTTTGTGTGCATGTATTTAGCTCAAAGCTAATCTCTGAATAAAAGCCCTTTCTGAAAATAGAGATTTATAAAAAGAAATACTGATAAACTTTCAACTATAGGGACTCTAGTGGTCACTGCATAAACAGCATTGCAACACAAAACCTGTGTGATTTTGTGGATCACCCCATAAATCTTCCTTTGTCCCATGAGTTTAAGTCTTCAGCCAAGAAAAACAACATTCTTCATAAAATTAATGAAAACAAGCTGCTCTTTGCCTACAGAAAAAGATTTTTCTTAATTACATTTTTTGCTTTGAATCATATATCCTGTAGTTTGATTAAATTCTCTTAGAAGTGAACTAAAAATTAGAGCTTTGCAGCGTGAACCTCAAATGTGGTGTTTACTTGGAGAATATAAACCCACTGTGCCTTTGGAAGGTGATATTTAAAGCAAGAATAAGAGCAATATGCAAGACAGTTTTTATTATTTTCATTTTGTCACTGCATAAATTTATTTTCAGGGCTCAGAGTTTGCAGAGAAATATGATCTGGCCAATGTATTTATTAGAAATAAATGGTCTGTGTAAATGAATGTAGATAAAGCAAGAATACTGGAATTCTGGTTAATCCCTTGAGGCAGTAAATCAGGATTTCTAAAGCACTTAATGCAAAATATCTGCATCAAGGGGTTAAATATATAAAATATGAAAAGTCAAAGACAAGAACTAGATTAAAAGGTTACATGGAGACATTGTTGAAAAAACTGGTGCCTGCTGCTAAATAGATATCCAACAGGCATTTATTTAGGTTCACTGGCTGCAGCAGCCGCTGGCATACTCTAAATGAACTCATACAACAAACAAAAATCAAATTCTCATGTCAGTCTTTGATCATTTAGTAGTACCATAGCAGAAAATTTCATAGAGAACCAAGCTATGTGGACATGATTAGGCTAATGCAACTAATTGCCCTAACTGAAAAATAAAAATGCCAGCTCTCTATACCCTTGCTGCATCCTCACTGACCCAATACTTCAGATGAGCCCTGTATCCTTCCCGGCAGACTGCGCCTAATCCCCAGTAGGGACAGCACACAGAGAAAAGACATCACTCATTAATTTAAGCACTAATTGAATCAGTTCCTATTCAGCTGAAAATCTCCCTCCACTCCAGAGTGAAACCGGTCCCAAAACCTAAGTCTTTGCCAGGCCTAAATCATAATTCAGACTGAAGAACAATTTTATTTTTCTCTGGCTCTCAATGCTTTCATACAAACAAGACTTAAGAAGACCTTCTGTGTATGTACCACTAAGTAAGATCTACTTTAAAAAACCCAGCCCCAAATTTTAACCACCCTAAGGAACAAAAAATGAATAATATATTATTATATATTATATTCACTGCTCATTCAAACAGCAGTGCTCCCCGAGGTTCTCTGTGCAGCAGATGTATTCCTAACATGACTGCAGCTATCACCCATGACCAGTAACTGTTGGCTCCAAAGCTCAGAGGTGCACTTTGTTTTAAGGCAACAAGACATACCTTTATGTATACATATATATACACATATATATGTATATGTATATGTATTTCTGCTTTTATGCACACACATGGATAAAACTGACCTTTTTTTTTCTTTAACTACTGTAGTCCTGACCCTTTCAGGGGCTCCATGCAAAGAGGCCAGTACCCACACAGAGCTTGTTTGAAGCCAATGTGGTTTTCCCAGTGGGAGACAGGAAGAGATGGGAATTACTGAGTAAAATTTGTGTATTGGTATTTTCAACATAAATTAAATATTTGCAGCTAAAGCAATAAATACTGAAATCCTACTACACATTGATACCTTTTAGATCTCTGGAAAGGCAAGTGACCTTGGTCCTACTTCTGTCATTCTAAACTTTAAAACTGAAAACTGTAAAGGAAATTTAGTCCAGATTGAGAGAAGGATTCCTGGTCCCCACACTGGCACTCCAGAAACTACATTTGCTTCAGTAGGTCTTAATCACATCCCTAAAGCTAAATATTTTTTCAGCTATGTTCTTAAATTGAGTTTTGTATGAACATCAGAATAAATAAACCTTTTATATGTATGACGAATTACAGTGCTCATCACTTTTGTTCAGCAAGGTCTTATCAAATACTATTTCACAATTCAAGGAATGCATTCAAATTCCTATGAAGTGATCCAGAGGATTAGCTCTTGTACGTGTCTTTTCCTGTTTGGGACAAGGCTGACAAAATCTGAATGCTGAAGGCTGAAATTCTGAGCATGGTGAAATATACTTGTTAGACCTTATAACCTATTATTGATAGCAAAAACTAGATGTTGTAAAATCTGAGCCTTGCTGAGCAAGCTTTAGGGCATTTTCTCACTTGTTATTTTGCCTCTTGATTATCACTCATGCACAGAAAGAAACTACCAGAAATGCCCAGGGAATGGCTAATAGTCTCAAAGCTACTATTTAAAAAGAAGATATTGATAGAATTAGCTAGCATATAAAAATGTTTGAACTGTGATTTGTGCTTATTATGCACACAGTTTACTTGTAAAAATTGGCTATTATGATTACCATGCATTTGTCAAACTTGATTGCAAAACGGCATTCTTTAGACAAGCCAGTTCTACAGTGACACAAGTACTAAATGAAGACAACATACAAGTACTTACCTGGGAGAAGGTCTTGAAAATGAAGGACATTTTAGTAATTATTTTTATTCATTTCGCAAAGCCGGTACCTTAACTCCCCTGGGTCTCTGAATGAGTGTGTGAATATCCAGGGAACATGCTATCACAGCATTGCTAATTCATCTGGATTTGACCTCTGAGGAACAGTTTGTATAATCATGGAGCAAAAGCTCTGGTAAAACATTTGTCTAGATAAAAGACCTCAAGCAGTTAACCTGCACAGCAGAGGCAATGCAGCTGGGCACGAGGATAATGACCTCTACCCAAATGGGGAAGGTACATCAATGTAACACTACGACAGCAAGACAAAAGATGACGGCAGCTCAGCAGGAAAACATTAGCAGTGATATAATTCTTGGCACTGTATGTGAAGAAATGCCTTAAGAAATACAATGCCAATCTGTTTTTACCTAATAATTATTTAAAGTTTTAATATTAAAAAAAAGATTAAACATCACACCCAACTTTGTTCTTCACTTTTATTTTAAACTCTTGCTTTCATTCTGTTTTATATTTTCCGAAATAAAAATCCTGATAGAAGTAAATATCCCATGTGGGTAAAAGTTACAATTCAGATTAAATAAACTTTCCTCATTTGATACAGGAATTATTGGATGGATGTTTTTCTGACTGCGGGTAGTTATGACACCGTTCTTAAATATAAACCAGAAGAACTTGATGAGCCTTGTTTAGCAAGTCAAACCTGTCCTGACAGACAGATTAACTCATTTCTTATGCAGATTATTTACACTTAGGATACCTTTCATTGTTTATACTGAAGTTTTTTCCTTTCTGTTTTTAAAAGGAGACACTGTGTCACATATCCATTATTTTTACCAGGCAGAATGCCTTGCATATTTAGCTACCACTCTTTTAGCACCACACCAATAGTTCTGGGTTTAAACTATTTATTTTTAAAGTAGTAGCATGATCAGGCCTGCATGCTTATCTAAAGATCTTTGCTTTATGAGGGAGATTTTAGTCTGTGAGGTTTCCTCTACACATGGCAGGCAGCTGTCAACAGCAGTGAGCAGGGCGAGGGGTCACTGCAGCTGCTCTGTGAAAGCACAGGGTTCCATCAACATCGCAAAAATCCTGCAGAGTGGGAGCTGGGAGACCATGGATTAGAGTACATTGGAGTGTGTATGTAAGGTCACATCATGTCTATCAAAGTGATATCAAACTGGTACGCTGTACAATACGTTTTACTGTGTTCTGTGCTCAAAGAAAATAAAAGGAGAATGGACATGTGTGTAGCAGACCACGGTTTAATACAGAATTTCACAGTGTCCTTTTAAATAGATGGATTTACTAAGTTCACAAAGACATGTCGAATATGTATACACAGTGGAGATGCGTTGGCTTGAGAGAGAACTAGATTTCATGAATTCTTCAGGTCAGACAAGAATGAGATCAAAATAGTTCTTATTAATTAAATAGTAGAAAAGACTATTAAGAGAAACCAGATGTTCACATTTCCTGAATCCTACACACTAATACAAATAAATGTCTGTCCTTGTACACATATGTCAATAGTTTCCCATGAAGTCCTTTTTCATATCGCCTCATGAAATTTCACTTTGGTGAAATCGGTTGCTGTATTTAAGATAACCCTAAAATAAGGATAGACAGGTAGCAAACATGTAATTCTGATTTGTGGGTAGCAAATCTGTCTGTTTCAGAGGAAAGTTACAGGATATTGAATGTCATATATGTCATGTTGCATAGAATCCACAGAATCCAGAGATTTGTAATTCTCATTGTTAGGGGGCTTCAACCTGATGGACAAAACTACGCTTTCAACAACAACAGCAACAACAACCACAACAAGTTACTGACCTGACATCTTGTGTTAGGAAACAAGGAAATGGGTAGGGCAACAGAGAATTTATTCTGGCTGAAATATGCAACAAAATGAGATGACTAGACACTAAACAATGTCTCCTATTTCTAGCAATCTTGTGCAAGCTGAAAGCTAGCAGAGGTATTCAGGCAACAAGGATTCATCAAACTACATCTGTCTACAAAGTCAAACGGTCGATGACACTGTAACAGTATTATCCTGTTTCAAAATTGTTTCTACAATTTCTGGTAATCACTTTCAGTAGTATAAAATAAGAAATGTAGGTGCAAAGAATAAAAAAGGAGAAAGCATCCTATTTGCAAACAGTACAGTTGTGAAGTATGAGCTGCTGAAAGAATCCAAATGGTGTGATTTAGACTAAAGCATCCCAAATATCTAAACCAGCAGGACTCTGTGACCTTCAAATTTCCTCTGAAAAGTTCTGAAGTTTTTCTGTTCATGGGGATCACTTTAAAAAATTGCTGATCATGGCAAAGATTGCAAAACTGTCAAAAAAAAAAAAAAGTTACCACCTTAAGCACAAGTAAATTACAAACCTCCCTTTCTCCTCACCATAAATACCAACACCCACTTGCACAGTAAGCCCTTTAATCTCTTCCTCACAAAACCCTTTATGCCTGGCATTCACTTACACATGCATTTGCAGTTATTTTTCACAGCCAATTACCATCCTGCCCTAACCCAGTCATTACCCAATCTTCCTGGACACACACATTCACTTGAAGACATCCTCCTCCACTTCAGCTCTTCCCACACTGAAGCCCTCTCTTCTTAACCACTGGCCCAAATACACCTGAGCCACTGAGAGGTTTCTGAGCCACCAGAGCTCAGCATGAATGGGCTTTGTCTCTTTGGATTTCTCCAGTTTTGTTTTATTTTAAGCAGAAAATCTTTGATGCAGGACCATTTCTTCCCGCTTTCCTGGAAAAGGCTTCCCCTTACACTGGACAGGCAAGAGTTGCCAAGACTGAAGAATAAACACGGATGAAAACCCCTGGCAGTGCCCAAGGTCTCTCCTTAGCTTCACTGCTGCTGACCCGGGTCTGGTCCCCGACTCTGGCCCCGCTGTCTCTGCAGTTTTCTACATCTATATTGCTGCTCAAGCACCAATGCTCCTCCCTCCCACAAGTGGGAACACCAAGGCACCCGCTGCCTTAAGTGACGTACTTACGATCAGAGAGGATCACACGAGGGCTGCCTGTCTTAGTCTACCCGTCAAATAACACTTCACCTGCTTTACAAATGGTTTCTCAATCTTAAGTGAATTATCTTTGTGCATGTCTGAATAGATGAAAAAGATTAAGGGCAGTTGGTAGCAGACATATGAAAAAGTGGAAAGTTTCCCATGGCTTTCAGCCTTGTGATTGCTCTTCTGAGCCACAGTCTTGGAGAAAAAAAATAATCTGCAAATGCTACCTTATTTTCTTGTAAGAATAGGACCACAGCTTTATCTTTGTAAAAAAAAATTTAATCCTAAGCACTGATCTTTCGAAGGAAAGAAAAGTTTCTGAGAAAATGGAAGGGGCGAAGAGTCATAAGAAAAACATATCTGAAAAAGAATTTTTCACCAGAATTACGAGAAATTCTATCACCCATTTCACTTTGAAATCCCATTTGTCATGTACTCTATTGCAAAACCATGGTATAGTACATATTTTTCTCCTATCAGTTCCTTCTTCTCGCATTATTCACAGGTTAGAGATCAGTTTCCTACAGCTTGTAGCGCACAGCAGGAGCTGAGAAGAAGTGACAAACAGACAGCCCTAAGTCTGCATATCTGAATTCCCAACTTCCACAGTTTCTTCTGCAACATTACTGGGCACATGATAGATGACTCTTTCCCTTGTTTTCTGTGGGGCATAACCACTTTTCCACTTGATAGGTCAGCCAGCTAGAAAATCCATACATGCAGACCAGTGGGCCCCAAGAGTCATCCTGTAAGCATGATAATTACATCCAAAATGCTGTAATTAACAACCACGCACCACTACGAGCTCCACTTTTCAAGTGACCAGAGTGATGATTCAGAGCACAGCCCTGTACAAACTCCCATTTTAGGCTACAGAACTGGAAAATTGAGAACTCTTCAATAATTCTATGTTAAAAACACTCTGGTTATAATTATTAGGTTATGCTGGTAACAGGATTTCATGTATAATTACTGGCCCATATTAGAGGAATAGGGCAACCAGGAGCTAGCTTAGAGTAGTTAACTTGCAATTAGCTCATAATGATTTCATTACTTGGCACATTGTTTTCTTACACAAAGCTCCCATAATTTCTTTTCTAAAATTACAGAGAGCATTGCTGATTAGGAATCTCCACCTGAGCCTGGAATTTATGCACTTGTTTAATTTCAAAAGAAATAAAACTAAATTATATGCTTATGCACATATAGGCCAGGCCTACTGAGATCTTCAGGAGAAACATATGCAGGCTTTCAAAACAGAGGTACAGACATTAACAAAATAATTTCCATCTGCAAAACAGTATTTCCTTCCCTTTACAGTATTTGCAATAATTTAGACAGGTAGCAGAATATTTTCACAGTAATCTTAATCTTTGTAATACACTGGAAAAGTTCTTTGTGCTTCTAATGTGTTTTTAACAAATGAATAGCTGTGGATTTGGAAAAATTTTGGAAAATGTATTGATTACGCAAAGAAAAAGCTAAACCTTTGATTCTATATTCTTTCTAAAAATGTTGATCATATTTGCACATATGTACAAATCTTTTTGAAACACCCTTCAATATTTCTAAACAATAACAAAGAACCAGAGTCTTCATGTTTCCCTTCTTTTTTTTGTTACCCTTTGCATTCTCATCTTCTGCTTCCCACTGGTTCCCCTATCTGCTCTTCTGATTTGCTAAGAAATCCTGCTGCATGTCTGGGAGAGTTAGGAAGGAAAAGAAAGTCTTGCAGTGACAGAGCTGCTCTGCAGGCTGACAGCTTGAGACATGGCTTCTAAATAATTCAGTCTGGGACCAGACATGGCAATTCTGTCTATGCAGAAATACCTCAGAGTCGAGGTCAAACACTTCACGTTGTCAAGAACAAGCAATTAGTAAGTGGAATTTCCACACTTTGAAATGGGCTCATCGTTTGCTTTCAACTATATGGGTAGGAAGTATTAGTATGAGTGGACTCAAGTTGCCATCCTTAAAAAAAAAATCCAACAAAATAGTCTCAACTTTTGTGATTTTAGATTATTTGGGAGTTAGTTCATTTTCTTCTGCAGAAGAAGTTGGAGTTGATGTTGCCTGGTCAGTACAGTGGTGAGTTCAAGGCTAGAGGTGTTACCATCACAAACAGGGATGGTTCTGTAATTTGCAAATGGCAAGGCAACCAAAAAGGTAGGTTATGCAAAGACAGCAGTGCAAGGCCATGTGACCAAATATTTAATATTTACACTTCACGTACACATATAATTAGCTTTTTTTCCTGAGTATACAAACAAAAGCACGTTTCTGTTTTCACCCATACACTTTAGGGAGACTAAACTGTATAAATGCAATAGATTATCTGAAGGCTGAGTACATCCTCTAGGTGTGTGCACACGTCTCTGCACACGAGTTTCACACAAAGGAACTTACTTGGTTCCTTTGGCTTTACTTACAGGAGAAGAGGATTTCTTAGCACAGTTCACTGTCCCTTTTGCACTGTTAAAAAACAAATGCTGATGACAGCAATAGGAATAATACTTCCAAAAAAAGGGACTGTTTAATTAAAGACTATAGAATGCAAATTCATCATGCTATTCAACATGAAAGTTCTTTCCAGCTAGATAAAGAATTTTTTTGAGGGGTTGTCTTTTTTAATTTTTTTTTTTTTAACAAGCTTTATGTCTTAGGTCTGGAAGCAATCAAACTGGATGTGACTGTGAAGTATAACTCTGAAAATGCTTGCAACATAACTCTGGCCTATTGCAATGTTGTTATTATAGTTCTGGTTTCTGCTGGAGCCATGGCCATGAAGCTGCACAGGAGTCATTGAAGAGAATTCACAAAAATACCTCGTTCCCCCACCATCCCTCAAGCAGCATGGATTAAATAACTGTTGCTCAGCTGCTGTCTTCTAAATAAAAATATTCTCTTCATTGTACATGTAGCAGTGGCAGGTTGAAGTACATTTTGCCTTTGTTTTCTTTTTCACTCCCCAAGTCACGGATCACCAGGCAGGACCACACTGAGATAGGGTTTGGCATGTTTTACAAATTTTCCTTGTTTTCTTTAAGTACAGGAAAAAAGCTGCCCAGAGGAACTTCTTTTCTTCTTGTTTAACATGGACAAAAAAGCATCAGAAAATAGTAATTATTCAGATCAGACAGAAAATATGTGAAATCATGTCACTGTTTTAAATGAAAGTTCAGGTGTTTCCAGGGACATGCCCTATGCCTATTATAAGTAGGAAACTTGGTACTGTTGGTTCATGTTACTATCCAAAACATTTTTTCTTTTAAATTATCCACGAACCATTTTATTCTCAAAAACGTGTTTTTTTCCTACAGAATTGGAAGTACTGGGGAAAAGCTTAGCCCAGAGTGTTAAGTGGGTCAGAGGAAGACAAAGAATAGAAACAGATAGGTTTGGTAGAGGATGTGAGAATGGTTATGTGATCTAAAAATCTCCAGATTCAATCCTTGGTGGTTTCTACACCGAAGATTTCTTGTGAGGCAGACTGAAAACACAGTATTATGTATTTGTGCTCTCCTCTGCTCCTTTCCCTACCACTTGCCAATGGCAATTGTTAGGGACAAAACATTCATCTTGATGGACTTTTAGTCTGCCTAAATATGGGTGTTTTCATGTTTGTAGGATCCTTGAAAACTCCAGTTTGGGAGGCAGCTAACCCTGAGATCTTGAGTGTATTCAGGATAATCTACCTGCCCTGTGAGCTCACTCAGCTATTTTTTGAGAAATGTAGTTCTTAAGCCTAGAACATTATTTTAAAGTTGTAGTGTACTTCTCTACAGGTACTTTTATATTAAATTTCACGTTTAATTGTATGCATTTTCCTACTAATCCTTTTTTTTTGATATTTTTGGAGCTGGAGTTCATGAACACCTTGACAATAATGACTAATCAATATCTAATCCTGTGATTTGATTCAACATCAATTCGTGTCCTACAAATTGTATTTTTTGGCATTAAAACACAATACTTTATGAAAAGAATGTGTATTTACCATAGTAGATAAAAAATCTTACAGCACTATACAAACAAGGAAAACTGTTCTGGACATCTGTGACAGCCTCTAAATCCATCATCAGAAAGAAAAATATCTGTCAATAGTAATTAAACATTTTCCAGTAGTGTGTTACGAATCTCAGATGCCCAGTTATTGCCTTTGACTATCACAGATGCTATAAAGTGCTTTCATTGTTTATCTAGCTGGCCGATGGTTTCCAGTGTAGGTAGGTGACTCAAACTGCGCCCACAGCACCTCCCCATCCAGGGGTGCTGGAAGAGTACCACGTGCAGAGATGTCTGCATCTTAGCCATTCTCAGGAATGTGAAATATTGAAAGCTGAAGACAGAGTCAAGACTTGGAAGCAATGTACGAAGCTTAAGTCAATTCTTCTACTTATATGGCAAAGCTGAGAAAGCAGCTTTTTATACATATTTTCTCCCATTATACCTCCTCTCCTCCCACACCAAGAAATACTCTCACTTATGAGGACACTAGGATGAGAGTGCTTGAGGCAAATGTTCCTATATATGGAAGAGACTGAGTTAAAGATAGCTCTAGATGACAGATCATGTTAAATTCTCATCATGCCCATGCTCCTCCCAGTTACTGTAATAGAGATTAAATGATGAAGGAAAACCCCCCCCTGTTTAATTACAGAGGCTTCTTGACAGGAAAAAATACTTGAAAAACTGAGAAAGAGTCCTAAATTCCTATTTATTTCCCCTTGTGATATCATCCATAATGTTAGTCTACATCTTTCAGTGAACCTGACACCTGAGCAAGCATTTATGTTTTCAGTTAACAGCAATGTAAAGGTGCCAGATAATATTTGTCAAAAAATGGTGCTGTTTTTCATTTGAGAGGACAATCTCCATAGCCAAACGACCTGCAAGATCAGTGTTGCACTGTAACCATAATTCAAACCACAAGCCTAAATATGTGGTTTCTATTGCCAACATATAATGTTTGCTGAATATTTAATAAAGTGTTCACAGACTTTAACACTATATGCAGGCATTTTCCTTAAATGGATAAGGACAGTGATAAGAAATGTGATTGCCATTTTTGTCAGTCCTGAGGTATGTGTGTAAATGTTTATCATCTTTACAGTCTGCTTTTACACAGACAGGTTTTATCCATATATTTTGTAATTTTAAAATTGCATGTGTTTGCTACAACAAATATTTCTATCACATGCCTTCTTCTGGTTTTAGGTTAAAACTTTATCATCTCCTATACGTGACATTTCATGAAATCTTTCTTTTTGTGTTGAATTCCTGTGCCACTTAAAGACATAATGAAGACTTCTCTCCCCAACATATTTTTTAACCTGAAAACTTCTAATAACTGAATAGTAAGCCAAATAAAAGAGGACTGAGCCTGTATAACCAGAGTTATACAAGACTAATCTCACTCTGAGTGACAAACATAGAAACTGGCACAGCTGAGGATCACACTGCTCTGGAGACAAGAGCCTCCTCCTACTTTCCACCCTGTGGGAAATGAAGAATGGCTGGTTGGCCCACATAGCTGCAAACCCATAATTTCTCCTCACCTCCCACCTATCACCCAATCTGCCTCCCAGGCTCTGTAGGTGATGCCATGGAAGACACATCCTTGGTGTACAGGCAGATAACATTTGGCATGAACTCCTCTGCCTGAGGATTTGACTCCTTCTCTGAGTTCAACAGCAGCAGGATCCCTCTCTCCACCACACACTTCTTATCTGGCTGGTAAAGCAGATGCCTGCCCTGTGCTCTACTCATGACACTGGCTTCAGCAGTACTGCCATTCATTGCAATGCTGAATGAAACCTGCTTTCATTCACATTCCTGTCTGAGCAGGAAGAGAGGCTCAGGCTCCATCAGGGGCTTCAAGGCAGCTCCAGCCACCAAGAGCAATGCCAAATGAGGGCTAAATGGGCACATGCAGCCCATATCCCAGCCCTCTCCATTGCATCCAGCTCCTATGGTGGTCTTTCCACAGAGGCCAGCAGTGGGGCTGAAAAACACAGCATGGTAAATTCAGAATGAATATGTAAAGTATGTGCACATGGGCATGCATTCAAGATGTACGCTTCACAGCTGGCTTTCAGAGCTGGCAAAGCCAGAGTGCAGAACATAAGAATAGTTTTCTATGAGACAGTTTCAGTCTTGATAAAGAAACACCATTTGAAGAGTGAAACAGCACTCAGGGACTCCTTTTGAAATTCCTGCAGCTTCTATCCAGAGCCTTGGTTTCAGCTGTTCCCTCCGCCTCTCCATGGTTAATTTTAAGCATCCCATAAACACACATGGTGGGAATGAAGGGCAGGATTGAGGGAGAAAAAATGGGACCAACTTTATTCTCATTCCAGACAAATGGAGAACAAACCAAATAATCCAAATATCAAAGCAATTTACTGTGAAGCTTAGCAGCAGACTGACAGAGACTGATAGTTACTTAAACATACTGTAAGCAGATTAATAATAATTATTTAATAGGAAGCTGAGTACATTGTACCTAGTTTGCTTACAAGCTGTACAGATTGCTACAAGCTGTACAGATTTCTTAGCCTTTTCAGAGTGGATAAAATAAAAAATTACTATGTGCTAGAAGCTTCTTTCTTTGCTGACAGGAACCAACTACACTTTTGCCCCCTCTTAAACAAACCAGTGTACTTTTCACTCCATAAATCTCATATTACTTCCTTCCTTTTCATTTATTTTGAACCAGAAGGAGGAGTTTTTAACAGAAGTGCTCTATGGCAGCAGGAGGAAAACAGCAAATCAGGATGGAAGCTGCATAAGGAAAGTAAATCAAAAGTAATAAAATCATGGAGATCTAGCAAGGTTTGTGGGGGGAAATGAAGTCGAAGTTGACTGAATCCAGAGCTGGAGAAACATTACACATGAGAAAACACCATTAAAAATAGGCTGCACTCTTAACAGATGAGATGGGAAATGAAGTAATAATTTATAACAAAGATAGGAAAAAACCTGCGAGGCTTGCAAATTTCAAATGAGATGCAAGTTTGAATAACAAGTGATAATGAAATGCAAGCACACAATCTTAAGGGTAGAACACCAAGGAACAATTTAATTAAAAGGAAAACAATATGCTGTGCAACACAGGATCAGAAAAACCATACTGCCTGTTGTTTCTGTTCAGCTAACTAGATAGCTGTCTATCCGACAGGGCAAGCAATACGTTCCAGAGCTTGAAAAAATTTGCATAAAGGTTTGAACTTGACCTGAAAAAAATATCAGTAATGACTTAGGTAATTATTCCAATAGGTATTTTCTAAAATTCTTTCATGTAATTTTAAGTGACATGAGTATGAAACAAATGGAAATGTCTGTGGGCATAAGAACTTCTGCTATGCATGTATATCTTTTAAAAGTAGTTTTACTTTCAAAAGCAGAATATGCCAAGAATTTACTGTGATAAATAGGGCCATTTTTTCCCAATCCCTAAGAATGGTCTTAAAAAATTCATACAGTTTGGCAAGCCTTCTAAAAATGAAAAAAACCTCCTACCCTTGAAATCTCATATGTGATATTAAGCAATGCAATAAAAGAGTAGCTTATTTTGTATTGAAGGATATTAACTACAGTATGGGATATTGCAGAAGAATATCCCATATCTGCAGATTTACAAATGAATGTCATGCATGATTTATAAATGCAAATGTGAATAGTAGGTGATAATGAAATACAAGCAAGCAAATACACATGATAGATCAGATACCCTGGGGAGGTGGGGGAAGTGTGCTGCACTAAATGTACATTTTCAAATGTCAGAGTTGGACCCAAATGCCATGAGAACGCAGCATCTTTAGATACAGTGGAATTATAGGAAAATGGCATGTGGATAATACCAAATGAAGGTAAAGATAGAATAAGTGTTAATAGTTGTGTGAGAAAACACACTACTAAGGTGCATTAAAAATAAAGGCATTAATCTTAGTCTCAAAAAAAAAAAAAAAAATACTGCTTACATTGCCCACTAAATTTAGTCAAGATTACCAAACCTCAGAAAGTCCAAAAAAGAAGACAATGTATGTAAGTGAATATTAGCTTAAGTTAATGGATATTCTTGATTTACTATGATTAGTAATATACAAATACAATACCCAGGAGACAGACAAGGAATGCAGATTCAGAGGACAGTAACTGCTCCTGGAGAGCCAAGGCAAAGCAAACACCAAGAGGAGCTTTTTCACTCAAAAATACCCTTGGACACAGGTATTTTTTAGCTCAGGTACCAGCAAATTTCCTTCCATGTAACAATGACAGATTGAAGGAACTAATCCATGTTTTCCTATATTTTGACTGGTTTTGTAGTTAACAATTCAGCTGTTGTTTAAACTGAAGGACTCTGCATCAAGAAATCTTACAAGTGTCTTTTGAAGAATTATGTGGAATTCTTTTTAGGGAGGAACTGGGGTCAGGGTTAAAAATGCACTCACCATATACAACTTTGCCTGACAAGACAGAAGAAGTGGCATACTTTGATAAGGCTGTTAAAAACCTAAGTCAGACACAGCTCCATTAAAAAGAAAAAGCAAAAAAAAAAGAAAGAAAAAAAGAAAAAAGTGAACTGTGTTACATGGGTCTGCCTATTTCATCTTGTCTTGGCATCACTGCAGTAGCTGCCTGCTGTTTTCCTACTGTTTTGTGAAGCTGCAATGATTTTTGTGTTGGTATGCAGAGGCAGAGTTTGATGGCCTTCCAAATCTGTATTTACAATTTAAGAATTAGTCACAGAGGGCTCTATCAATATGTGAATTACTAAAACAGAGCACTAATAAAACAATAAAACATAAAGAGGTTAAGTATCTAAAATTCTCTGTAACCTGTAACATGATGCCTCATGTAAAGCCCATATGTAGATAAAATGAAAGCTTGGAATTTTTGGGCAACTTTGACAGCTGACTTTTTTGAACAGTTTTCCACGAATTAAAATCATAGCTTTGCCTGAAATTGAGCCAGGGTTATCTGGCTTACTTTCCCTTAATATATTCCATGATCTCTACCTGAAGCAGCTATACCATCTCAGAAAATTTAGTATAATGTTTTAGGTGGCACATGTAAAGATATATTATAAACAACCTGAAATGTAAGAACAAGGAAAAAACCTCCTTAGAATGGATATATTAAATATTTAAGTATTTATATACTATATAACAGCCTGTCAGCAGTACCTGGGCACCCGAGATATCTGCAGGATGTTATGAGGGAGGCATTCAGAAAAGAGCTTTCACAAGAGCTGCTCCGTGGCTGAACCTTCAAAGGGTTAATTACACAGCTGAGTGTCTACTCCATTTAGTGATAAGCAGAAAATGTTGTAATTTTTTGGATTTATGAATTGCTGGGGTCAGTCTGTATCTTGCACACAACAGTGTCTGTCTAGCTCTATCCCTTACATGCTGGGCAGAGACAATTCCTCTCTCGCCTGGAACCCCAGAGCCCTCTAAGCCGCTTGCTCTGTAACCTTGGCAGCTGGGGCTAACACAATTCTTCATTTTTGGTTTTGCAACTGGGCCTCTCTAAATAAAAACTACAGAGCCTTGTTAGCCAACAACAGAGCGTGAAATCGTGACATTGCAATCCCCTACTCTAAGACTCAATCAATAATTTTTCATTACAGATTTGTACAGTTAGGTCAACAAGAAGAAAAATGCTCATGGAGCAAAACAGACAAAACAGCAGAGAATTACAAAATCTCTTCCAAGCTGTAAGATAATTTTCATTATAATGATGTAAAAAATATGCTCTGATGTAGTTTTTTAAATAAAAATGAAGGAAACCTATGTTACATTATACACATTAAAGTGATCCGTATGGCCTGTACTGATGCATCTTGGTAGCACAATCTGTTTGACATTCAAAAGGTTTATTATTCCTTTTAAAAAACTGACATCATTGTACATTGATGCAAGTGTAAACATAAGAGACAGTTTTAAACTGCTGAATTTTCTGGATGATATTTTCATTGCATTAGTTAGTAGGAAGGAGGATTAGATAGAGGCACAGGGCTAAGCTGGTACATTTCAGCTTGAGAGTCAGGGGCAATCTGCTCCACAATGCAGTCGCTGCTCTGACCCATTTCCAACAAGTTTTAGCTCAGTAGTATATACTGGACCACTCATTTTCCTGAACCATGCTGAAAATCATGAAGATAGAACTAAACGTACCTGAAATTTTTGATAATGCAAAGGTGGTCACTATAGACCACTAGTAGTTTGCTACTGGGTAAACTAGGTTTTATTTTACCTTCTACAGTTTTGATAGCAGTGTAACAATCCCTAATATAAAGCCTCATGACAAATCAGGATAATTTGGTAACAGAAATAAAGACCATACCTGCATTTTAAAACCTTATTTTTACATAATCAAACATTTGTTGAAATAGTATTTTTCTCCTGTATTTGAAGAGAAACATCACTTTGTACCATCAAATACCCTTACTCCCAGGAATTACAGTTACAATAAGCCAAATATGTGTTATGTGTTAGATGTGAATCTATTTCCGAACAGCTACATTACAATGTGAATTGAACCTCATAGGTATCTACACTCTTGGTGAAAAATCACTTTCACTTAATAATACTAATATGAAACCATGGCCTTGATCTGAAGGACAGCCATCACAGAGGGATTTAGAGGGCTTTTATAATTCTAGTGAATATTTTAATCAAGTTGCTTGCTGAAAGCTCCAAGACCAATTTTTCTTCTGATAGGAGCACCCTTGGAAAGGCTGGCTCTATTACAGGTCTATATTGTTAAACTATTTCTTCTCCTGGAAGAACATCCACTCACTTGTCTAAAGACAGTCTCACTGCTGCGTGGGAATTTGCTTCTTCATATGTTACTTTCACTCTATCTTTCCTAAACCCCAAACAAAGCCTCTGTCCTCCACCACTGTCTTACAGAGTTCAAAAAGCCAAAATACTTAATGATGACTGAACAAACAAGGTCACTCTATAAACTACAGAGGACTAAAGTTTAACTCAGTTGGTCAGAGCATGGTGCTAATAACACCAAGCTTGTGCTTTCAATCCCACTACAGGATATTACTGAAAGAGTTGATGGTCCTTGTGGGTCCCTTCCAACTCAGAATATTCTGCGAATGTTCACGAATTTAAAATGGCTTTTGCAAACTCAACTGTTCTTCATGTCAGCAGCAAATAGAAGTTACTATGGGTTCGAACCACAGCAGGAACAGCCAAGGCTTTCTTGCTGTCTAACAGTAAGGACAGAAAGACTCTGGAACAGGCTACCCAGAGGAGGTGGTGGTATCACTATTATTGGATGTTTTTAAAAACAGGTTAGTCAAACATCTGTCAGAATGACACAGATAGAGCTGATTCTGCCTTGGGGAAGGCAGGATAGACTGGATGACCTCTCGAGGCTCTTCCTGCCCTATTTTTTATGATTCAGTGATTCAGCACATAGCTTTGAAACACCCTGGGGCTTGATTCTTTTCTCACCTCATGTTATTTTTAAACTGGTGCAACTTCACTGACTTCAGTAGAGCTTTTCCTCCCGGTCCTGCAGTAAGTGTGAGAAGAATCAGAACTCACATTTCTTACACAAATGGAGGTTGGGTCTACCCTCCCACTGTGCTGCACTGCTGATTTCCTGAGATAACATTTTTTACCTCTTTAGAGCAGGCAATATCAGTGATTTAAGTCAACCTTTGTATTATTTTAGTAAAAATCTGAGTCCCATTATATGAAGCAAAGGTGAAAAAAAAATTCAGTAGAAACATTCTTCGCAATTTTCAGTAAATGTCAACTTTTTCTCCCAATCTATTTCTCTTTGTGTAGAGATGGAGCTTGGGACTGAGAAAAAGTCCACCTCAGCTACTGAAGGAAGCCACAGTGGATAGCAAAGAGGAGGAAAAGAAACAGGAGGGCCAATACTAAGTATTTAGCATTATCTCAGAAACAAGGACACAACACACGACAGTTGGCTGCAACATCTTGTAGACGGGGTATTCTAAAAATGTTGCAGACTGGGGGTGCGTTTAGCAAGTGAGCTAATAAGTGTGGAAGCTAATCACATTCCCATCCATCAATCTCTAAGGACAAAGAAATACATAAAATATGTCAGAAGCCCCTGAAGCCACACAGCATCTAGAATACTACATATTTGAAAATGTCAGGGTTATCCACATTCCACATGCAGTCAGCAGGTTTACACAGAGCTTCAAATACCCAGAAAATCTGCACTCTGTGCCACAGTCAGTGAAATACTGTTACACTGCACCAACTTCAAACAGAGGAACCACAGAAAACACAGCCTATACTGACTAATTTATTCTTTGGCTATCATCATCCGTAGATGTTACCTATCTAGGGACATCACCATCTCTCTTGTGGCATTCATATATATACATATATAAAATACTGCAAAAGTATTTTCTGCTCATTTGATTTTGCTTTTAATGGATAATAAATTGTCTGCTTATTTTGTAAGTGTGAAGGACATTCAACACCAAGCAGTAAACTATACATTTCATATGTTTAATCTAATTCGAACTAATAATAAAAAACAGAAAAATGGTTATTGCAAATTCACTTCAAAAATACTGAATATAAATATAAATATAAATGTAAATATTGCAGTAATAAAAAAAATAAATATCACTTGTAAGTGATCTTCACTTTCAGAAAATCTATAGAAATGAAGATTTTAAAAAGTGAGAGATTTCTTCTGAAACATGCTGCCCAGGGCTTCTGCACTTTTTAAGACCTTTGGGAGATCCTGTCTTCTGATTAGTTCTACAGTGGTCACCCCTCTTCTGTGCTCTCATATCCCTGGAACAGCTTATGCAAAACTTCGTGAAAAAGATGGTGAAGATATGAATGGAAAAATTCTCACAGGCTGCTAATTCCAGTGGTAATTGAACCTGGCATATTTCCTCTATTCTGGTCTAACTGGGATTTGAATATTTGTTTCCCTCAAGTAAAGGTTGTGAAATCCCCTGAAACACAAAACTATGATGAAAAGGTCCCTGGTGTGCAAAAGAGATTTCATTTACTTGTGCAGTGCTTTGAGATTTGATTCTTCACTTATGAGTACCAGATTTCCTTGGGATGATGAAACATTCTGTAAAACCCCAAGGAACATGGAAAGGTTCAACTCCCACCTCTGGATTCCTTTCATTAGGAAAATGGTATCTGCAGATTTGGTGGAAAGTGGCAGGGGGTGTAAGTTTTTGGCCTGAGGAACAGTTAAAAATTGGTGACAGTTTTCAAGATGTGTTCAAAAAAATAGTTTATATACAATCAGAGAAAAAATCCTTAGAAGCCCTTTAATGCCAAATCACTCAGACAAACCTGTACAGCAAAATGTACAGCCTTGTCTTTTAAGAAGTCCTCTGTCAAGCACCCTCCACAGTACTTCAGAACATGCCTTCTCTGCTTCTGAATTTGAAAACCTGTTTCACCCTGCTCCTTTGAAAAGGCCTACTCTGCATCCAAGTTTATCATAAGGTCATCTTCCTTTCTATGCTTTTTTCTGCCATTATATTTGCTTATCTCAATTAGATTCTGAGCCTTTGAGATGGGTGATGGCAATCAGAGATAGCTGCAAGCTGTCATGCTAGTTACCACATGCCAGCTCATTTCAAACTATCCAGCTCTTCCAGAAATGAATACTATTTACTTGAACAGGAACTTTCTTTAACTTGCTTATTTGGTTGGTTTAGTTTGTTGGGTTTGTTTGTTTGCTGCTTTTTTTGTTTTCTTTTCCAGCAATGCACTGTGCATAATGGACAAGGCTACTCCTCAGCCTGAGTACTAAGCCTTTTGGGTATTTTCTGGGAGAAAAAAACCCAAAGTTACCTCAAGCATCTTGACTTTGAAATCTTTTTAGTATTATCTTACTGGTCAGCTGCCCAGATCTCTTCATAGGTAGGGACTGAAATATCTGCAATAATAAAGACTATATAGAGAAATAAAGAGGCAAAGAAGTGGATATCTTTCTGTGAACCCTCATGACTTAATCAGGAGCACTCTTGCATTCCTGTGTATTCTGTTTTTACTCAAGTTTTGTGCACCTCCTCCCTTTGGTACGGTTCTTTAACCTGTCAAAAATGGTATCACTTGCTGTTTACTCATTCAGAGAATCAAGTCCAATATAGTTAAAACAGTGAATACAGCCTCTTTAACACAGTACTTAAAGCAGGGCTACCTTGTCTTCTACAAATACAAGGACATTTCTGACAGCATTCTCAAAAAAGGGACTAAAATCTTCCCATCTGCCACCTCTCCTGCTCATCAAAAGCAGTTCTTGGCATCAGTGTAGAGACCTGGGCCCTGACTCCCTTCATTGAAAGAGATGGGCAAGTGAGCAGTCTTTACATTGCTCACTAGGAGTGATTAGAAGCAGTATTTTCTAGCCCCAAAAATTTGGTTATATTTTTGTAAGATTTCTCACATAATTAGAGTTAAGAAAGTTCAATAGATGCAATTTACTTCTGTGTCAGACTTTAGTTCTTAATAATAATATGAATTTTATTAATAATATGTATTCATGAGGTTGTCTGAAATTGTGCATTAACATTTCTCCTAAAGCAATACGCTTTTTATCTACATGCTATTTTGCTATCTGTCTGCATAAGGCCCCTAGAATTTCTTTTAAGATACACCAATTCAATAATTACTCAAGACTCTCATCTACAAATTAATATGACTGGAGCATTTAAGTATCATTGAACAGGCAGGAATGAGTTCCCAATGAAAAGGCCAGCCAGTTACCTCAATAAAACCAGATTGTGTGCAGAGGGGGCAGCAGGCTGCAAAGCTGAACACGTGGCCTGAGATGTCTGCATGAAGGAATATTATTTAACATACTATTGCATGGTACTTAGCATGACTGAACCTAGCCTTGCTCTGAGCCAGGAGAGCCACATCCTAAGACAAATGTAAAATAATGACATTTCTCTTCCGCAGTACACAGAACACATTCCTAAACAAAGACCACCATTTCTAGAGCCAAAGATACAGCAAATTTTTAAGCACTGCAATGTCAAGGCCTTATCATGCACTTCAGGCTAGTGACCAACCACATTCTGCAGATAATGAAGAACTTGCTAAGAAAAAGGAATAACAAAGTTGACAGCAAATACACGGACTGATCACCATGACATGGCAACTATAAAGAAAAGAAAACATGAGATTGTATTGGATCAAGTAGTACTTGATAGCAAAGATGACAATATATTACCATATAAATATTGTGGCTGGAGGCGAGTTAATAATGGTCTTGGTAGGTGCGAGTCATTAGGATTTCTTTGTGGTAGCCCTGTAAATTATACATGGGCTTGCTTTTAGGGAAATCACCTTTTTGCACTCCTGGAGCTTTTATGCCAAATTAAAAAAAAATGAAGGAAGCAAGCAGAATTATTCTTGCTTATGTAGCAATTTTGATAAACAAGAAGGAGTCTCATCATTAGATAAAAAAAATTCATCACATTATGTCAAAATTAATCGATGCAGTCAAAATTCACATTAGTCCATTTTGTCCTCTTGCTCCTCAGAAGGCATGCCTTATCTAATGACTGCTGGGGGAGGGCTGAGAAGCTCCTCAATAAACTCACTGACATACATTTTGGTGTATGCCTGGTATTATCCAAGTTCTTAAGAATCTCCCCAAGTTAAGGATGATATGCAAAGCTGTCAAAGTGAAGAACAGCCCATATTTAAAAATGCTAATGGATATTAACCCACATAAATAAATAAATAAATAATATGCAACAATTCTCTCTGCACATTTAAAGAAGATACTTTCAAAGCTTTCAATCCACTCAGATTAGATTATGATCTCTTAAGCAAGCAGTTTTCTCAGCAACCCCAGCTAGAAACCCTTTCTAATTTCCAGGACATCAGGTTTTTCCTATGCGATTCAAGATTATTATCACAATTTAAAAATAAATTATCCAGCAAAATTATTTTAATGTAACCAAGTATTAGAAGATGATTTTTTTCAGTTGAGAGTTCAGGAAAATCTGATTGACAGAAGTATGTGTGACAGGGCTACAAATCCAGCTTCAAAGCTCCTATGATTGAGTGAAAATTGTGCTGACCCAGTGCAATCTAACTCTGTTGTTTCAAATCTGATAAAAACCCCTAAACTGATTGGTTAACCTTGATCCAGCAGGCTTTGTGGTGGTTCCCAGTAACCAGCATGGAGCCACTGTACTCTGCTCAAATGAGATCAGGTATCCATTCTCAATCCAGATCAAATTTGTGCTGCTGGGAAAGCAGGAGTGCACAGACCCCATCTTAATGACTGTGGAACCATGGCATAATTGTAGTAAATGCTGGGAAATCTCTTTGTGCAGTAAACACACCTCTAACAGAGTGTTATTCATACGAAATACATTAAAGCCCTTATAAAAGAAATTTGCTTCCAGTGCTTTAAAAGACAAAATGTAGCACAAAGGAACTCAGATAAATTAACACTTCTTCCATATCTATTTTCTTTATGTCAAATAAAAATAAATTTCACAAAATAGGTAAGGTCTATTTGGGAAAAAAGCCCAAACAACTAAAGGGGATGTCTGGTCTCAGAGATGACCTAATTTAATATATTTCGGAGGGAATTTCTGTCAGCAGGGAAGTAGAACACAACTTTCACCATTAGAAGAGGACTGACCATATGCACACACTCAAGGCACAGCTAACATGGAGGGTTGCCCTCTTCCAGACCAGGTACATTCCCATACCTCCAGAAATAGAACAGACCAAATCTTGACTTCAGTAAAGTCCAAGCAAATGGCTGCACCTACAGAATCTTAACAGCATCAGCTGGGACTCAAATTCTATTCCTCCATGACAGAGAACATGAGCAACACATTTCTGACTGCAGCTTCTCAGAAGACTGCCCTTTGTCCAGTGAGTCCAAATAGCTCTGGATTCACATGACATGCACCCAGCACACTATCACTCAAAAAGGACAAAGAACTACCAGTTAAGTGCAACTCCATGGTTCAAGAGACTCCCTCTTCAGCTTATTTTCTCCTTTGGTGCACTCACAGTCTTAAATTTTTTATTACCCAGTGAAATTCACTCTAAAAGAAACAACTCTTGGAATAACAAAATAAAAAGGAAACAGATTTTCCTCCCTTAAATCAAAACCACTGTGCCAGCCTGGAATCCCCTAATGACAACATGAGCCCAAGACAGAACAATGGCATAGTTGCTTGATAAATCACAGAAAGTGAAGTTAATATTTTATAAATGGGAATGGAAAAGTCTGTCAGGAAACCAAGGTTCTGCCAGGATTTCATTCCAAACCACATCAGAATGAGACACCAGAAAACAAATAAACTGTGCAACTTGTCCTGTGACCCTTTTGGGGGTCCATCTAAGTCACCTGCAGAACTGTATGAAAAGAGAGCGGGACACTTCCTTTTAAAGGAACACTGATCTATTTCCTACCTGCTACGTTATTTCTCAAAGAATTCACGTGAATTTGCAACATGAGAGTTGAAGCTCAGATCTACAGCTTTCCAAGTGGAAAGGCAAGTCCACGGCAACACAAGGGATGCCAGTCTGCATGCATGCATCCCTCCTAACAAATGTTTCTCATTCTCCTTCAGTTGCACCCCTTGTTCTTGCTCAAAATTTCACATCTCTCAAGGATTTGTTTTTCCATTGTATCACTGGTGCTGAAGATTGCACGTCATACACAAGGTAAACAGCTCAAGTCACTTTACAGTCTTGTATATTCTAACATTATGAGCCATAACTGTTTCTTTCAACAATTTTTGCTCAGTGATCAATTAGCCACTGTATAAGCATGGGGAATCACCACGTCCACCCTCCTGTTACTTTCATAAAAAGAAATGATCAGTCCTTTATTCAGCACTTCATAAAGACAGCTTTTGCAATGTGTTTAAATTTTATTTTCTGTATTGCTCTAAAAGGCAGGAATATAGATTTCTTTGGAAATGATTTTTGCCTTCCAATTATTAAAAACTATATTTTATTTTAAATTCTGTTTACATCAGCTCACTCCCTGTTGACAAAAATGTCTTGCTTAAAGCACATTAAAATAGTGAATCAGAAAATGGATGCTCTAATTTACTAAATAAAGTAAAAAATAAAAGACAATGTAATAAAAAGATAAAGCCTTCATAGAGAATTGCAGCAATTATATCTCCACAGCTACAATATAACCCAAAACTTTGCAAACCCTTTGATTATTGAACCATGGCTGAAGTGAATAATTTGGCTTTCACTAAGAAAACAAGCACATTCATTCTCACCACAATGGAGAGAGGCAGTTTTAATTAAACCTTATCAAAAGATGAATAAAGAATAAACTCAATACCCATTCCACAGGATTCTATTTTCATCTGTTTAGTTTAAGCTTGCCATGTTCATGCAATAATTAACCACTGTCCAAGGAATGCTGGAGTTGTGTTAATGTTGGTAAAGATTTAATTAGTTCAATTATCTGGAGAGTATTGAAGGCTCAGCATAGTACCAATTTCTTCAGGCTTTATACATACCTCAGATCAAAATACATTAAACTGAATTATAAGTGAACAAAGAAAATGTACTATTTTACTTCAGCTACTGAATGAATGTGTGTTTAATAATTTTATTGCCCTCGTTTTAAAATGAGGTTTCCGAAAGAGAATATGTAAGCTGTGATTTACCCAGTCTTCCAGATTAGCTGGTGTTTAGTTTTTTTTCCCCCCTAAGTCATCTTATATTTTAAACAAAATTAAGTTTACTTTAGAAAAGAAAACCCGGTGCTTCTTTAAGCAGGAAAAAGCATAGCTCCTTTTACATTTTTTACCCCCACTGCCTACATATTTTACATCTTTCAAGGAAAGTGAGGCATTTAAAAAGCATTGAAAGCAGTGACACAGACAACTGTTTCAATCTGTCAGACAGCATGGACAGACAGTAGGGATCATTTTAGAAAATAGAGCGGCCCCCCAGCGGCCTGACCTTCCTGGTGGGAAAGCGAACACAGCGCGGTGCTTGACAAGCTCACCAACAAAGGAGGATATTTAGTCCCCCCAAATTCTGACACGCTTCTCACAGGAAAAACGCAGAGCGGGATGAGGCGTCGGTGACTGCGGCTAACAAAGGGTGAGCTCTAATTGGAGATTGCACCGTTACTGTGAGACAAAGAGGAAGAGATGAAAAGTGAAAACACCATTTCACTGCACGCAGACTGTAAGCATTGGAGTGAGCCCAGTTTCTATTTTTTTAAAACTGTTCAACTCCATATTAGATGCTATTCAAGTTGCAAGCCCTCTGGATCTGTATGTGCAGCTCCTGCTGCCTTCAGTGGGAACAGAGCCCAGGAATGGGAGCATTAGAAGATTTCCCTCTTTGTGTTACTAAAATATTATTATCAGCTATACTTTGGAAAGGATGTTTGAATAAACCACGTTCATTTTCCTGTAAGGTTTAAATGACATGTTTATTACTACCATGGTCCATCCTTGTTTTCCCAGCAGTGTGTTTGGGAGCATGAGTTCTTTATAACCAGTGAAAGCTGCACAAAGATGGCCAGCACGTGAGAAAGTCACGGGAGTTTATCTCCTAGAGGAGCTAAGCACTGTAGGATGATGCTATCATTTCCTTATGAAGCAATAAAAACTTATGAGTTAATATAAAAGTAACTGTTTTGAGATTGCATACTACATTATACCCAGGCTGGATTCAAGCTGCTTGTCTCTTTAGGCAGTCAAAAACTACTTTACAGATTGCACTGCTATGCTTCCAAGCAATAAATATCATTTGGTAAATAACCCTTGTAAAATATTGCACCTTATTTTCTACTACTCATTTCAGCTGGAAAAAGGTAAATGCTTTAAGGAATGAATTAAACTAATAAGAGAAGGTGTGAACTGCACACTGAGTGCCAACTGATGCCTCAGTTCAGCTCTCGTTTTTACCAAAATTTGATCTCCCCTTCAAGTTTTCTGTAGGGTGGAAGAAAAAGGGAGATGCTGAAATTTATTCAGGCTTTTCTTGAATGCAAATGGCAGATAATGCTCAGCAAGCAACAGGATAGGGCACATTTTCCATCAACCACCTCCCCTTTCTGACACTGATTTTCAAGTTGCACCAACAATCTGAGAACTGGAGGTGCCCTGTGGCCTATTGATTGCACACTTGTTTCTGCCTGTGTTTCTGTGAGAATTTATGACAACCATGTGGGAGAAAATAAAGCTAATAGATTATTAAGTATTAAATGATTCACATTTATCACTAGCTGGAAAAAAAAAGTCTTAGCTGAAACATCAATGTCTGTCTCTGAGTGAACATAAAGAAGCATTTCAGGTTAAAAATAACCAGCACAAACAAGTCAGAGCATGTATAACTGAGAGCCAAATTTCATCATATGTGAACTCATTTATTAATATTAACAGGATTGTAATTTCTTTCCCTTAATTATAACCCTTAAGCAACTGTAAGGAAACACAAATACATCCATACAGGTATACCCAGTATCATTCTTTGGTATCTTAGAAATTGCTTCATCTTCTTTCCCAGAATTTCACCAAGACTTAAAGACAGTACTTGTTTTACTAGAGAAAATTCAAGCTCTATTCAGGCCAGGATATTGCTCACCCTAACACTCACAAAGCATTACCAATAAATACATGTTGCTTTACAATGACTGTTAGTTACAAAGCTGATGAGAAAACGAGCTAAGTATGTACAGACACATTTCTAGAAAAAAATCACACACACACATATATATATATATGAAAATATATTTAGAGAGAGAGCAAGAGAGCATTATATGTGTGTGTGTGTGTGTGTGTATGGGTATATATACACACACACACACATGCACACACACTACTGCCATGAGTATTACCATCCAAATAAATAATTCAGTACTAGCTAAAATCATTAAGACTATGGCAATCACACACACAGAAAAAAATGCAGCAACAAAAAGCAAAAGCCATCTATTTCAGCTGCTGTGCTCTTAGATGACTTATTTGGTCCCCAAATATTAATCCTATCTCTGAGATGATGCTCTTTGTCCCATGTGAAAACCTTGGAAGCTGGCAGTATATATACACTGTAAGTGGATAGTCATTCTAAGGAGGAGCAATTTGCCTGCCACCACCTTTAAATAGTTTTGGGTTTTTTTAAAACACAAATCAGCTGTTTTAGCTGGAAAAGCTCTAAGGCATGGACTGGGTCTGGTGCAGATTAAATACAGAAGAAGTTTGAGGCTTCTGCCTTATCTCTCAGGTGAGGAAAAAGAAAACTAGAAAGTACAGAGGAGATCTTAGCAGAGACACAATACTTTACCCCAACTAAATTTCAAAACATTGTTTTTAGTTGATATGAAACTGTCGACTAGTTAAAAAAAAAACAAAACAAACTGTGCTGGAGAAGGCAGCAAGATTTTGTCTGCCTCAAGCCTGAAGAGTATCTTATTTTTGTGGTCTCTGCATTTTGAGAACATAATTCTCCCTTTTTTCTCTTAGTCTGAAATAATTTTGTTTAGCCAAGTTTAGCCAAGAAGTATTGGGGAACTTTGTCTACACCAAAAAAAGGAACTTTAGGGTATTTTCTGAAGGTATTGAAAAGAACTTGTTCAGGTCTGCAGTGTAAGTAATTTTTACCACAAGAATTCCACACTTTTGTGTTAGCAAAGAGGAATACTTTGAGTCTTTCAGTTTAGGAGATCTTCAAACAGACAACAGTGTGTAAACAACCCCAAAGTACATAACTTTACTAGAACAACCTCCAGTCTGTGTGCAAGGGCTTCAGAAAGGCCTCTTCATCAGATTTCCTTCTGCTCTTCACACCGAACAAAGCCTGGGCTGACAATACCGAAATCTCCTCCTTTATTTGGATTAAACCCCCTTGCAGGAGAAGTATGCAAATGCCATACGTGTTTCTCTTGCTGAGGCTACTCTAACCCAGCTATCTTTTCACTGTCTATTTTCCCCCAGCAGACCATCCTATCGGCTGACAGGGGGACCAGCCTTTTAATTCAATCTTTCACAACACTGACAGTTGGATGCTGGGGCCTGCCATGAACTCTAAAAGGAGCTCATTTAGTCATAATTAACTATTCCCTGCATATTTCCTAAGGTATGGTAATTGTGCTAAAAGCCAACAAGTGAAGCATTCATTCTGGTTTTCTTTTAAACTTTTATTTTTCCACAGCAGTCTCTTTCTCTCCTCCTTCCCCCCCACCCCCAGCCCCCCGCCTTTTTTTTTTTTATTTAATCTTTTCTTTCTTTCTTTTCTTCCTCCTTGGAAACATTTAGAGTAAAGCAAAAGAATGACGGTGGAGATGGGGAGCTGCACAAAACTGTGATGTGGGCAGTTCAAAAGGCAAAGTCTGCCATACGATACAGGACCCCATGGCAGCACTGAGCTATTCAGCTGGGTAAAACATAAAGAAAAATGAAATGAGTAGAATAGAGCTATGTCATTAATGCAGAATGATGGACATCCTATTTGGGTAACAGGGGGTCATGAATATACATTTCTAATTCCTTAGATATGGTGATAAGTGATCTCTGTTTCCATTAGCACCAGAGAACGTGTATTTGAACAACGTAAAATATTCAAGTTACGCAGATGTAAAGCACTTTACACACTATTCCTCCCTCCTCCCCACAACACAAACATATACCATGACCCACTGCATGCAGTGGGGTCTCACAGGGATAAGGTATGACACATCCAGCTCATGTTTATCATTGCTGAGATGGGAAGCTTTGGGATTCTGACATGGATTATTTACCTTAAAAGGCAAAATATGATCTCAATTCTGCCCTTATCCATTTTCTGGCTTATTTAAATGAAGGAAGGGTTGACAGCACTCTCTGTTTACCTATAGGCTTTGCATCTGTTGAAACTCTTGTGTCTTTCAAAAAGTTTGAGACCTCCTGGACACCTTTCCATCATAAATGTGCATACATTTATACAAAAACAGGAGACAACAAAGCTAAGTGTCTCCACATTCCAATCTCCTTCTCATCTGGATGTGCACCAGGAGCAAAGAAATCACTGGCTCTTGCAAAGAATGCATGGCAGGGCCATGGGTGTGTATGTGTGTGCTGGGGGAGGGTGTGTTAACACTGCAGACTCAGCAACTGTGCCAAAAGGGCCAAACACACACAGCACGGAGGTTCCTTATTCTTATGCAGCATTTTGCCAGAGCCACGAAATGTGGCAGGGCCTTCCATGAACAAGGTGAGTAGGATCTGTGGATTACGGATTTTATATTCCATATTTCAGGCATAATGTAACAAATAAAGTCAACAAACAAAGAAAGAGATAAGGAAGAGAGACAGCAAAATTTCAGACAACAAGGTCAGGTAACATCTCATTTTGCTTATGTTCACATATTAATGATCCTGTTTTCCCTTTTTGGAGCATCTATCTACAAATATACTACATTTGCTTTAAGCTTGTAAAATATTTAGGAATTTTAAAACTGCCATTTTTTAGTTCAAACACTGCAGTACAAACACTGTTGTGAAAAAAGAATCTTCCTGTTGAAGAGTAAGGTGGATAAAATGTTTCTAAAATCCTTTCCCCCTCCCTTTATGTTTCTAAAATCCTTTCCCCCTCTAGACTATATCAAATTTGTGGATCTATATGGTTTTTAATGACAGGCAAAAACACACTAAGAGTCAAGCTGACAGGCTATTGCTGAAACCCTTAATGATCTGTTTTATCATCATGGTCTGGGATTTTGTTTTCTTAAGGGAGGAGGTTTGGGGGTGGGGGATGTTTGTTTAACTTCTGTGCATTATTGTGATCACAACACACAGTGGATTAAAAACAGAAATTTAAAACAGAGCATCTCTCAATAGACATGAGCTGAAAATGCTGATGTTTGTTAGCAAGAAACTGTGCTTGTTTCCATGAAAATAAAATGGGAGAGAAACACCAGATAGATAAGAAGCTTTGCAGATCTCATCTGGCAGAGCTCCTGCTTTTTTGCCCAGTGTTGTTTCCTCTAGTTCAGACCTGAAGATGTTTTTTCTAGCTCTGATGATTCTGTAAGGGCCCATGTGTTTAGACTGCATTGTGTTTGCTCCATTCCTTCCCCTGGAACCCATGGAAAGAGAATTCAGTCTCTCAATCAGTCTGTTCCATTGAGGCACATTTCAAACATCTTTCTACATCCCTAGGTGTGTTACAGCTTCTCTGCCCTGCATTAAAGAGTCAGGATGAAGGAGAGATGTCTGTCCTGCTGTCTGGTGACAGGAGCAGTGCTGTGACTCACTAGCAATTCTCCTACTTTCAACACCACAGAAGCTGGTACAGAAAATTGTTTCCCAGAAAATTGTGAGGTTTGGAGATGATTTTGGAGAGAGGAGAACAGCCTACACAAAAAAACCAACTCCAAGACTTGACAATTCAGAAAATCTCCGCTTTTATGTCATCTGAAGCAAAATGGCAAGGGTTAATGATCCAAAAGCAATGTTCCAGCTACTAAGAAAATCAAAATCAAAACATATGCACAAAGTTCCTGGTCAAGGATTTTGATAGGATCAGGTCAAGAAATCTTCAATATGGTCAATCTATCTAAATGAAAGACTTAAAGATTTAGTAATAGATGTAAATAATTTGGGGGATATTTAATACGGGGGCGGGGGGGGGGAAGACTTACTAAAAAAACCCAATGTGGCGGTGAGGCAAAATCTTAGAAAATAATTTTTAGAGATATATCCTTTTACTGCAGCCCAAGTTAACAATACAGATGAAAAAGAAGATGATTAAAAAGTGAATGATATCAAAGTCAAGAACTGCACACAAACATTTAAAAAGTGGTATGACCCAATCCCAGGTTCAATTTATGGATTGTTTTATACTGCTCTATTTAATTTGAAATATAATACATAAAGCAAAAGTTGAAATGCTACTGATTGAACCAGATTTCATCAACACCTGCTCACATTACATAGAGTTATTTAGATGACCTCAGGGCTCACTCAATTTTTCCAACACTCTCAACATATCCACCTTCTAAAAAGACAAAGACAATTCACACAGAAAGTGTTTTTACACACAAGTAATGATAGAAGGAGTCATTGATGGAATATGGACCATGTGTTAGAGCTTTTTCTCACTCAAAAAGTGACTCACAAAGATTGGTAATGTCACAGAATACACACTAGCAACTTCCAGTGGTTCCTCAAATATTTGGGGGAGAAAAATATAAGAATCAGATAATGAATATGTGATTTTCCCACTCATTGCTTCTGCCTGACCTTCCCTAGAGAGTCAATGAACAAACCAGTATTTATTTAGAATAGACAAGTCAGGATTTGAGTGAATGACAAACAACTGCAGCAATAGTAAGTTTTGAGGGGCAGTAAGGAATTTACTACTAGTTCCTTCCGGGCTACTATTCTTCATTAGTCCCTAGAAGCTAAGCAAATACTTGTGTCAGTTTTGAAAAACCAGAAGTTGGTTAAAAAATGAAGAGCAATGGTTAAATTCTTTCTTCTGTTTCAGAATACAACTATTTTTCTTGCCAGAAAAAGTAAATATGTGGGAAATATTAGTTGTTTAACTGCTTTTTCTAATTCTGAGTGATACCTTCTTTGGTCACAAACCTAGGACATACACAGGTCACTAACCTGTGTCACACATAGAAAAGAGCTTATCTGCACCTGCCAGATTTCCTAGCCCTAACATCCTTCTCATGTCCAAGCAGCTGTTGCCAGATGCAGATAGACACTACAGCTACCACAGATCCCTCAAATATACCTCAGGGTTAAAATCTAGCACATCTGTCCAGTGCTTACTGATCCCTGCCCTTAGTCTATGGAGCTAACAGACTTGGAGATTTCCCAGTTTACTCTCTTTTCCCAACAGAAGCCTCATTTTCAAACTCCATACAAATAATTTAAATGCATATCACTCCCCCAAACAAAGTACCAGAGCAGACATTAAGTAATGAATACTTTCTGAAATGTTCAAATTAATTTCCAATTTTTTACTTAAACACTGAAATACTAGTTGGGCATCTGCAGAGCTACCCAAGGTGGGAAAAACTCTACCACAGAATCTGCACAGAGGATATTTTATTCTGATAATCTGCTCTCTTTATTCAGCTTTGCAAAGGACTGAGCCTCTGTGTTCATTAGTGCAGACTACAGCAGCCAGTGTTCACAGTGCCTATCTGAAAGAACTTAACACTAAAAAGGTATCTGGAAGGTAAAGAATGCCCTTTTTATGGTGCTTTAGTAACTTCTTTTTTGCAAACTATCAGGCTGTTAATCTGAGCTTTTTACATGAAATACAAAACAGAAAACACTCATCTGTAAGACTGTACAAATATTTTGATTAAGAAACTCCTTTTAAAAATCTGATTCTGATTCACATTCACTGGAGAAAGGGAAATTCAACAGCCTGTGGTTACTCAATAAAGCAAATGCTAGCTACTCCATTACCAACTTAAAAACTTTGATGGATAGAAGAAAATAAAAGCTGAAAAAAGCCAAGAATCTGAACAGTAAGCAAACATTGCTCAGGATCCAACCAAGAGATTGCTTAAGCATGAGCTCCAAACTTCTGAGAAAAGTATGAGTTTAATATATAAAAGACAAAATTCCTTAACAAGAAGGGCTACAGTTTGAAAAATAGTTCTTCAGAGCCCTTTCAGCTTTTAAGTCCCATTTTCTCAGTCTGAGATGGTATTGTTGTGTCTACGTTAGTTTTGATAAGGGAGCCAGCTCTACTCCCATTGAAGTCCATGGAATACTCCCATTGTCTTCAGAAGGAGCAGAGCTAGACAAAAAGCTGCACAAAGATACCATGATAAAACAGTCTGGCAGGTACCATGACCTCATCTTATTTTCTTAACATTTCTGAAAAAAACTGTGTGTGGGGGGGAGAAAAATCTATGCAGCCATTTCTACTGATATGCAATATGCCTTTTATACTAAAATACAGACCAGTGAAGCAAATGAATGGTTAGCAATATCAATAGCCAGGAGCTTGTTAAACTGCCTGAGATGAAGAGTCTGCCTGCAATTCTACCACTACAGGATATCTTGGAGAAGACTAAGCATTTTGTAATGCTGATGTTTTATATGTGCATTCTTTAAGTCCCTGACAGGCAGCAGACCCTGTAGTCTTCATTTCAGATTAAATTTTATACAGTAAGCCTGAATGCTTTATTTATTTTTAAATCCATACTTTCTAAGGGCATGTAGGTTTTCTTGGAAATAAAATTATATCATGCAACCAAATTGCATTCTGATTTTATGCAGTCCGACTAAGCATTAAAAATGAGTCCTTTTATAATTCAACTTGCAAGAGGAACATGCCTCTTTTACAACAGCAGCTTGCAGTAAACCCCCAACCCCAACTTCATCCAGAAGACAAACCACTGTCCCATGTTAATAATGAATGCAGCTCATATCTGCTGTGTTCTGTTAAATTGCTAAAATTGCCCAGATAAACCATTTGAGAGTATGTCAGGTTAAATTAATACAACATGACCTGATCACTTCCACAGCTGGGAAGAAAGAAGTTGGCATTCTTTAAATCCAGAGCTCAACCTGGAGATTATGCTAAATTGCTTCATTCACAGTCCACACTCCTCCGCACATGTCAGGAGGACAGCATTTGTCCCCTCTAGTGATAAACAAATTATACATGAAATCAATTCCACTTCACAATAATTTTCCCTATTGGGTATTATCTTTCCTCCTCTGCTCCCTCCAGTTAAGCTTGCATCCTGTAACTTGCTAATGAGCTGGGGGCTTTCTGTTCCAGGTGGCACCCCCTGCCTCGAAGTCATGACATTTCCCATTTCGAATGCTGCTGGCATTTTTCGACAGCTCCTGCTAACCAGCCTTTTTGACCTGCACTAAGAGGAACTCATCTGATCGAATGCTCTAACCTGCCAATCACACCAGCAAATTATCTTCACAGTCACTCCCAAGGCAGGAGGGGGAAAAAAGGGAGAGCGAGAGAGGGAGAGCGAGAGAGGCAGCTCGGGAGAGTGATGGAGCAGGCAAGCAGGCAGCCTCTGCAGCCACCTAATGAGAGTACTGTAAGTCTCTGAGACAGCTGAAACACTGAAAAACTGGTGGGAAAATTAGGACAGAACTGAATGCCTGGTGCTGTTAATACTGCTTTCTTTACACCCTGAGACCATTTTGAAAGCAATACCTCTGAGATGTGCCATTTTCAAAAGAACAGAAGTTAATTTTGCCATATAAATAGAAAACAGATATATTTTTCCCTGCCACTATCAATATGCAAACCTCATAATTCTGCTCTGCCAAATGGCGTTCTTTACAGAATTAATTAGGAGCTGCAAGCTCGTTAAATGAGTAGCTTCACCTAGGGATGATTATGAATATTTTTTTGTTGTTGATGTAAGCCATAAATAGCACTTTTAACCTAATTTAAATTCTGGCAACATTTACACCTCTGTATCTACAAATGTTTGCCCACAGATACATAAAACAACAAACACAGTATCTGCAGAGTCTAGATGTCACTTCATGGCTGAAACTAAGCAGAGTCATGATAATGACTCAGTTGTTTTGATTTTGCTCCTTTTATGATGTGACAGATTACTCAGTGCTGAATCTTTCAAGCACACAAGGACAGATTTAATTGTGTGGATTTTATTTCCCTTCAGACTATAAGCTAACTATAAGATTTTGATACACATGCAATGCACAGACTGAATAAGAGAGGTATTAAAAACAATTGTAAAATAAAAATTTCAGGGAGAAAACTTAAATAAAAAGGTAGTGATTTTACTGTTACAATAAAAAAAGCCAGAAAATATAGTGCACAATTAGACTTTATATTAATATCAAAAGAGGATTGCAGAAGTGGCTGTACAGAATTAAAATCTAGGTAACAAATGGCAGAGAATGATCTCCCGTAATTACTCATTCAAAATACATATATGGCCCAAAACAACATTAATAATTTATAACAGACCAAAAATTATGAAAATACTCAATTTTGTTTCCACTTCTTAAAATATCCAAAGATGCTGTTCCAGGGCTATTCTTCTGCATTAGATATCTTTATCAAATGAGAATTTAGTATTTTTTGAGTTTTCCTCCTGAGACTTAATGGTTAACACTGTGAGGGTGTGGGAAAAACATCCATCCTCATCCCACTTAGGGGGCAGAAAAAATTAATATAATTTTTTTAGCTGAGTTGTAAACTATTGCTATATTTTAAGGCAAGACTCTTCCCACAACTAGAGGTATTCAGTGCACATTTACTTTAATGGGTGGTGCTTAAATACCCAATTTTGCAGTGGTTGGTTTAGTTTGTTTATTTAATGGAGAATCAGGCAATATAAGCTACAAATGAAAAATGGCACCACAAAGCTTGTCCTCCACAGAAAAGATTCTGGTATATGGAAGTACAAGATTTCATTTTTTGTTTGCAATTTGGCTGAAAGTAAAATGTTCTGTGAACTCTGAATGCTGCAAATGGTGCCTGAGAGGCAATGCCTCTCATTAGCTTTGCTGTCTCTCTGGGTTATGGACTGTGTGTCAGCATTGGAAGCCTCTGCTTTGTTTGAAAACCTCAGTTTCTCCCCTCCAGTGGTTCCACATTCCTCTTAGACAAAGCCTAACTGAGGAATCACGTGAGGAAATAATCCTAAAGGAGAGGTGACTGTCCATGGGAGAGTAGGGAGAGTGGAGACCCGCTTTTGCCTCCCTCCCAGTCATTGTCATCTAGACATTGTCCTCGGCGCATTCAAATGTCATCCCAGACTATCAGCCCACTGGAACTCAAACGGCCTTTCATGCCTAGACACTTCTTAAGCATGAACAGACCACAAAGACTGTCTAGTGGGAATTGCTTGCTATCCTAATATTAATAATGCAATATAGTACACTTATGGCACAGAGGATTCCGCCTTTTGTCTCCTAAATTTATGAGCAAACAAACTGGAAAGACAGATAAACAGCACTGCAACTGAGCACATGAGTTCATGCAAATATCACTAACATCTTTCCTACCGCATAAATGACTGTAAAATTACAAACCTCTACACTAAAAAATATTTGAAAATGAATCTTCACAGTGCTGAAGGCAAGTTATCATGCATTAGAAATTAACTGAAAATAGGCTCCATACTATGCCATAGTAAAAGGAAATACAGTATTGTCCTTCGAAAAAGTTATCCATAATAGTAGTAACACTTTGTTTTCCTTCCGCCAGCTCTGAAGCTGATTTGGCCATGACACATTACAATTAAAAAAAAATAATGTCAATAAATATGTAGTCACTACTTTCACACCAAATGACATAGAGCATATAACTGCAGGAAAGAAATCAGTATCTCCTAGCAATGGAGGTTTGAAATACTTGTCATACCTGGGGTATGTAACAATAAAACGTGAAGACCTCCCCTCTCTGTTCTTCTTCCTTCTTTCCTTCTTCTTTCCTAAAGAGACTCCCATTATTTTAGAAATCCTGATCATGCCTACTTGTTTCAGTGTGCTTATTTCCAGGCATAGATGCTCTCCTGGGCTTTCAGTCTCCAGGCTGGACAGGCTTTCATCAGAACAGGCGTTCAGCTTCCTTAGCGAGACCATCCTTCCCAATTCACTTTCCTTATCTCTGTGCATTACGTTACCAACTCTTTTTCTAAAGAAAATCAAGAGACTTTGCATTCTACTACTTACAAGGAGCACAATTAAGTGACGGCATTTCACATGACAAGAGACAAGGTGACCTGTTACAGTATTGACACAAAACCACCAATAAACATATTGTCTAAGCCTTATGAGCTCCTTGATTGGGTGGTGGATTTCCTTTACTGGGGCATACCTGGGGACCTGAGGGACAGTTCTTCCATCCTCAGTCCCCACATGTCACTTAGGTCAGATGGGCAGTTTGTACGAAAGCAACCTTGCACTGGACAGCTATTTGCTCAGTCCATTTCACCCACTGTGCAGAGTCCAGAAAATATGGGGGGATTTTCTTTATGGTTGAATAGAGGGCAAAATTCAGCCTATAACTTTCATTTTATATCAATAGAAATAAGATAATAGATATCACAAGGAAAATGTAGACCAATGCCTGGAGTTTTTCCCTTGTGTGTTATATTTAGGGTATATTCCAGCACTGTGGTGATCTTATTCTTCAGTATTAAGTAAAGCACAGCTGGAACAGTCTCATAAAGCCATTATGTTGTTAACATAAGAAAATAATAGCACTAAAAGCACTAGAGAGCCAAAAAATATCTTGGATTCTGCAGTTATCTTTCACAGCTTAATACTAATTTAACATTTTACAGAATTGATGTTACAATTTCAACTCTGCTTAGTACTGTCATTACTGGACTCAAACCCAAATTGCCTTCAGCTGCCCACCACAACTGCATCTTATTAGCCTTTTCAGGAAAACCAATTTATGCAAATCCAGTATTAGTTAAATAATTAAACTGACCCTCAACATTCATGTATAGACACTGTCTGGCACTAAAAGATGCAAGAGAAATTTGAACCTCCCATGTTCAGTGTTTAGGCTTCCATCTTTCCAACTGCAGCAGCACAATGACTGTTTATACACATCTATCTGAATCCATCTATTAAAAAAATGCATTAAAAAATTAAATCGGTTACTGCTGTGCTTTTATAGCTCTGCTTTCCTCTCCCAATCTGGTTTTACACTGAATTTTGAGATTTCACACATATAAAGCACTACTGGCTACTTTGAGCTTTTGATTAAATCAACAGTGACAAAATCTGGCTGATCTGCAGTCTCTCAGTCTAGAATTTCTCTTTTATGCAGACCTTTCTCCACTGTAATTACTACAGTTTTATCCCCTGAAGCTGCAGAGATGAAGACTTAGATGCACAGTATATGGTTTTCCACAGTGTTTTAGCGACACTGGGGTACCCAGAGCAGAGTAAATGCAGGGGAGTAGTGAATGAAAATGATTTTTCAACACTGACTACTGGACACACACACTGCTGGACTACAGCTTCCCTGTGGCTTGACTAGGGCAAGGCAGGCAAAAATTATGCTCCCACATGGCAGGGCTGAAGAGACACCCTGAAACAACTTATAAATGTAAAACCGAGGATGACAAACAGAAATGAAACTATTTGGATGGGGATGCAGCAACAGTCGCCTCTCTAGCTAGCAAAGAGGAAAAGGTAATTTTCCATAACAATTCTGTGCTGCTGAACACACCGAGTCATAAGCAACCAAACAACCAGCACTTTTTGCCATGAGAGTGGCAGCTGTCACCTCGGCAGCTTTATTCTGTTTTGCACAGCTGAGCTGGCCCCAATGACGCCATCATCCCTTCCACTGGCTGGGCTGGTGTCAGTTGCTGGCTTAAATGGACACAGAAGAAAGAATTCAGCACCCTGCGACTGACATTCAGGATTGCTGGGATGCATGTGCATGTGCATGGCAATACAAATAAAGGCCACTTTTTGTTTTGCTTCAGTGAATTGTCAAAGAGATTTAGAAAGCCAGGGGATCTCATTATGGTAATACAGGTTAAATACTTTAAAAGCATATGGTGTTACCATCCTGAATGAAGCTGTCCCGGCTGGCTCCAGGAAGCAGACAATAGGCCAGAAACACATCTCGTGTCTCTGGCTCACCAATGGGAACTGGGGATTATAAATCACCACAAGAAAACATCACGTGCTATCTGGTATCAGATAATGCCTTGTCTTTTCAATTACTATTTGACTCATCCTTTCCAGAGAGGAACAAGCTTTAGCCATGTATTCCACTAGCCAAATGAAAACAGAGCTCTAGCGTTTCCTAGGGTCCCTTCTTGTCTCAATAAAACAGATCTGTAAAGATGCATGACTTTAATATATACAGTACAACTCAACAAGACATGTAGAGATGAGGAATGCTTCCACAGAGAAAAAAATATCAATGGAAACCATCAGGCACAAAATAAAATCATTTTGCTTTATCACAAAACTTTAAAGATCTGTAGATATGGTCAAAAGGCCCCATCTAATTCAGTGCTGACAGATTTTTCTCTGTGTGGTGATGCTCATTACCACATATTTGCTAATTTTCTCCAGTAGAGAGCAGCCTCAGCATTGACTTTGCTAACTCCAAATGTCAGGTTTTTCCCCATGGGCACTGGAATAAATGTGTTGTCTCTTCTTGGAGCCCAAGACAATGACACAGTGTGGTCTACAAAGACCCCATTAGTAGTCCAAGTCTGACAGATGTTATCTAAGTTTTCAGAAACATGTCCTAGGCTACTACTTTTTCAAGTGGCAAGTTGATTTGTGAGTTGTAGACAGGCAGCTGAAGCACTACAGTATTTTAAAGACAGCAGAAATTCTCAGAGATGCACCAGTTTCTCAGGGCTCAAGACAAGCTCTAATCAATAATGGCGCCAATTACAAATTTACTGCCTTTAGTCCCTCTCCTTCACCAATCTGCTAGAGACTGCTGCTCCCAAAGTTAGCAGATGATGTCTCAGCCATTCCTCCCCTAATCTTTTTATCTTCCAAACCCTAAAGAAACATGGATTTAATTCAGTGGGTGCACTATCAGGGCAGTAACATCTAGCAGGTGTGTGAGAGAAGAGCAGGAGGTGATAACTTCTTATCACAGAAAGATTTGGCACAACATCTTTATTGGGTCTCTCAATTTTATTTCCTATTTCACCCCCAAACCAGGGAAATTAGCAGGGGAGGGAGCACGGGAGGAAGGACATAAGACTAGAATTTTCTTCAGCACCAGGTTCTGGAGGTGCTTGAAGATGGTTCCTTGTTCATGTTTCTTTGTGTGTTTCTCTAATAAATTCCTTTACAATATATAAATGCATAAAAATATATTAAAAAAATAAAACCTTTCTGTGTTAGAGGATTTAGTGAGCAACTATCTACAGATTTCTCTCTTTCACAGCTTCCTGAAGGATACTGGAATACCTCAAAATTCCAGCCCTTCCTAACTTCCCTGCCACCTCTATATATGCATAAAGTCAACCCACAAAGTTGAGTGAAACACATATGTGCCTACCTTGCCCAGGAGACAAGCCAGAAACATTTGCTTGCTACGGTTTTTGAGTTTTTTTAAAATAATCAAATCTATTTCCTTGCAATATTTGCCCCTTGTAATTTTTCTTTATCCCACCAGTTGGGATGATATGTGATCATGCTTGTTGACATTTTTACATCTTATACTGTTTGCCTCCATCTCTCTAACTCTACTTGCCTTGTTTACCTATTAACTTCATGGCCCTGGAGAGCTACTGCTATCTTTCCTTTTGCTAGTCATGCATCTTTTTGCTTCACTGAGCCTTGTGAATGGAGATTCTGAGAGAATATATTGTAATAAATACCCCTTCCCTAATGCTATGCTCCTGCTGACTGCAGCTCTAATCTTCTGCTAGAGTGACTGACTCATAACTTATCCATTTCACTGACTGAACATCCTACTTGCCAGTCACCACTCTACTGCTTAAAATCACAGCCACCTGCCACTCACCAGATCTTCTTTTCACATTACCAAAACTCCAGTCTCTTTTTCCCAACTCCTTTCATTTTCCACACTGACTCACACCTCTACTTGCTTGGTAGTCTCAGCCCTTTAAAGGTTTCCACTCATTCTAATAATTCCTCACTCAAATCCATTTCCCATGTCCACAGCTCTCCTGTTTCCCTATGAATTTTAGTTTCATGTCATTAATCCCCAGCTCTCCACATGGTACAAGGACCTCTGTTTGGTCCTAATACTTTTCCAGGATTACCTGCTGGTCCCCATCTCATGGCACAAGTCAACTACTACAGCAGGGAACTGATATGTTATTGCACTGTAAGCACCTAACAGAACGAAGTCCCAAGCCACAGTGGAAAAATGTAATCAATAATGTACACATCACAACATTTGCTAACTGGTTTCAGACCTTTCACAATGAACCATGCTATTCTGTATTAAAACTGTGGTTGAGCAGCCATAACAGCACAGTGATATATGTAAAGGGTAGATTTGGTTTTCTCTTTCTGTTCACATATAAAAATTTAAAACAGTCATTTGTACCTGCACAAATAGATATTCAGTAACACTGATCCAATGGTTCTTTTGTACTACTTTACATGCTCATTTGCAAAAACCTTCCACTGCATATTTTATAAACAAAAAAATTGCATTTATTTGGAAGCAACAGAAAGGCGATTCTGTACATGAGAACTGAGATTCTGTACATAAGCTTCTACACAAAAGGTCTTTAGCACAGATGGGCACATTCTAAATATACTTTAGATGGATGATATGTCACGTTAGAACAGACAAGGTTGAAGAGATGTCTGCAGGGACACAGCCCCAGGAAAAAGTAGGGATTAGCTTGTCAATAAGGATGTAAACAGACTGCTCTGAGGCAGCCTCATTTCTGACATTAGAGAATCTTAAATGGTTTGTTGGCGAAGAGCTTGTGCAAAAACTGGGGCAGGCTGTCAGCACCGAAATCTATTCATTCCAATTTTTCAGTAGATACTGCCTGTCAGGGAAAGACTCTACAAAATTACAGGGTTAAAAAACCCAGTTTTACATAAGCATACAAGAGTAAACCCAAATGTAATTCATTAGAGAAAGTTATATCTGATATTGTATAAAGCAGACTTAGCTAAATATAGACATCATGTGAATATCAACTACATTTATAGGAGACCACATCTTCAAATAGGTATATGAGCAGCATGTGCATTTATCTCAGCTCCTAGAACTTCTGTAACAAACTGTTAAAATGGACTCAACATGCAAAAGCAACTTTGTCTTTAAAAACAAACAAGAAAAAAAAAAAAGAAGACAGGCCTTGATTTTTTGAATGAAAAGAATCTGCTCTTAAGGTATTTTGTGAAACACTGGGTTATGAAATGATTTAGAGAAACATAATAAGCAGAGCAGCTATATAAAGAAATACTGCTAATGTGGAAGAGTCTGCCAAGTGTTAAAGCCCACTGAACAAACACTGGGCTGGTGCATATGAGCAGAAGGCAATTCATGCCATGATAGAACTCCACCATTTCCTTGCTGTAATTTGGTAAGTGGCCTCTCTGTTCACCTGGCCTTCCCAAGTTCTGCTCTGCTCTTAAAATACCAGAAGTCATATTACACACTGCTGAACAACAATGGTTGAACAAAACTAGTATTAGTTGATCCAGTGATACAGATCATAATCACTAACATGACAGCACCTCTTTATCAAGAACATCCTTCTGCTACCACGACTAGCAACCTACTAAATAACAGAATCAGAGAATGGTTAGGGTTATGAGGGACCTTAAATCATAGAATCATAGAATTTCTCCTCCTTGCCCCAAATTCAACAACAGAACTCACAAGAGGTATTTTCTCTCTTCCTATTTCACCAGGGGGAAAAAAGTATCAGTCCAAATTAAAGGCAAACTATTATGTAATATACTAGCATCAGTTTCTGCAGTGTTTTCATCCTGTCAGTGACACTCATTCCTGAGTACTTACACTCTTCATATGAACTGTAAAACTGCAAAACACAGAGTATCGGCCCGCATATGGATGTGCAATTGAGTTTTGTATTTTATTTCTCTAAAGATAACTAAGGAGCATTTTCAAAGATACCCTTCCCAATAATCATGTCTTACCTGCATTATCAGTTGTGAACATAGGTATTCTTCAATGTTTGCTGTTTGATACACCTTTGCCATAACTATTGTTTTTTCCAAAGGCTCTCATGCTGTCCCCAGTCTCTGGCTGTAATCTTACATTCGGTACAGTAAAAATAGAAGACACTGTAAAAAAGAGTGCAAGTTCAGAAGCTTTGGTTTCTTTTGCAGTAAAAGCAGTAATTTAAAAATAATTAATATATATGACAAACACAACACATTAAATACATATACCACCTATATTTCTGCCAGTAAGCACTGCACAAAATCTGAATGGAAAGAAGCTGAATGCATTAGGATAGAAATTGTATGTTGCAAACATTCTTAGCTGCATGCATCTTCAAAAAGCCTGTTTCCAGACTGTGTGTTTATTTCTCCTCTATACCACCATACAATTAATAACTTCCCTTTTAAATTTCTGCTGAGAGAACTCAGAAATAAGAAGGTAAAACATGCAGCAAGGTTTTTCAATGATTTGATATCACATATTACATCTTCAGACTACTGATATCAGTAGAACTGAACTATCTTGTTTGACTTTCCTTTTTGAATTACCAAAGACAACTAGGCTTGTTAAAAATATCCCAACTTAAAAATCTTTTATGTGAAGCAATCCCCTTTTGCATGAGCTAGAAAAACCTTGATGACTTCAATGCCACATATTTAGTAAAAAGGGTTAATCTATGGATTACTGCCCAATTTTCAGATGAATGAAAGCTATGCTGCATCATAAATTGCACTGCATTCCTAGACAAGGTGTTTTTAGCAGAACTGCATTGCTCTTACCTTTTTAATATACTATTTTCAAAAACTGAAAGTGGCTACCTTTTAGACAGAGGTTATCTGGAAATTAAACTTCCAACCCAACTGAAATTATGCCTTGACTTGAAACTAAGCGAAGTAAGAAAAGCAAAATTGTGCTTCTCACATAAAACTAACTTTGCACACGTTTTCAAAATAAACCCCAATAAAAAAATATACTGTAAAGTATTATATAGAATACAAATACATAGTACTAAAGGTCAAAACCAGAACAGAAAGTCAAACACTTAATTTTTACTTTTCTCAGTGTAGGCAGAGTCACCATACTCTTGTGAAATATTGTGATTCCAAGGAAACAATTTGCTGATGGAAAATCATTTGAGTGATTCATCCCATTTGCTTTTCTACCCACATATGAGTCTCCCCCTTGTTTTAAGTGCTAAATCCCAAAATTTACAATTCAGCATTAGACAAAAATATATTCCATGATGAATACTACTCACTACAGAGATTTACAAAATCATTGGTGGTGTCCGAATTAGAAAGCACTAATTTTGTTTCTACATAAAGACGCAATATGTTTATAACTATATTTAATTAACTATCAATAATGTTTCTTGATGTAAAATATTAGCAAAGAGAACTTGAATCACAAAAACTGGTAATTTCACTACACAGTAAATATTTCCCCAACTCTCCAAAGTATATGAGTTCTTTGTTTTGTAAATATGTTTACAAGTATATCCAAGTCATACTAAATAGAAATGATTGTAGTATTTGATACTGGGATTGTCCTTTCTTGCATCTGGATTTATGCTTCATAATGATTATCTCCTAGACACAGAAATAGTCTTTCTGTAACTCAAAATTTTACTGGAGGCATTTAGAAGAACCTTGCTTTAAAATATAATGATTTTTCATCTTTATTCTCCCCCCTTCAAAAGGTTTCACTGCTCCTGATGTTTAACGTTATGCAAAGACGTGTTTCTGCCAATGAATATCGCCTTATGGTTATGCTTCTGCAAATAACCTGCTGTGAGCTGATAAAAGGATTAATGCAGCCAAAATTCTTAATCTGTGAAATTACAAATTAAATTCTCATATTAAAAATACCACCCTGAGGTATTTTTTGTGGTTTTAATTCCCCTCTGGTGTTCTGCATACATTGTGCTTGTTAATGACTAGGACACGACTGTCTCTGTTGGCAGCCTGCTGCAGAGTGATAATGTGTAGGCATTTACTTCACTGATAGAACTGAATTTAACCACTGACTGATAAACTAAGTGGCAAGTGGGTAATAAGTCCATATTAACAGAAAAGTGCTACTGCAGAATTCAGAATTCAAAATCCTGGCTAGACTAAATCACACAGTCATAAGGATTGAGATGTCACCACTGCAGAGTGATTTTTGTTTTCCATTTGGTGGAAATTGGATAAATGAACTGGCATTCTTGATGTTTCATTAGTTCTGAAGAAAAGAATCTCTGCATCAGATTCTGCAAAGGCAGACTTTCAACAGCAGCTGCCTTAACTTACACTGAACATTTAAACTTTCTGCTGATCAAGTACCACAGTCAGCAAACTGAGTGGTGGGCCACCACGGCTGAGGAGGAAACTGGGAATCTTTTTGCAGAGCCAGAACACAGTCTATGATAGTGATGGACAGAAATCATTGGTGATATTTTGGTTTTAATCTTCATATTCTAAAAATGGGAGAGTGCTCTTCAGAGCAGAGCTGGGAGTAGGTACCTGGACAGCCAAGCCACAGAACCAGCTCAAAATGCGACTGCGACAGCTGTCGAGTATGGAAAAGATAAACTTCAGGATGACAAAAGCTTTTGTACTGACACTACTGTAAACAGATTCTGCTGTGGATGAATATTCAAAAAGAGAGCTTAGTTTTTAGAAGCAAACTTTTAAATCAGCCATAGTTACACACACACGTTCCATTGTTGCATCTCTGAACTTCCTGCCTTGAGGTACTGGATATAGATCTTTTGCTAATAGATGCATGTTTGGAAACAGAAAAGAACATACAATGCTGTAATGCAAGCATGTGTCTCTTCACCATATTGAGTTAAAGCAAAATGCTGACTGTTATTCCCTTGTGAAGCCTTTTTATAAAGAATCTTCTCTGAATAAAAAATATCATTAATGATACTACTTTTTTTTTCCCCAGAATAAATAGTTGTATGCTTTTAACACTGAAAAACAACATGCAGACATACAATATAAATGATTTTAAATTACTAAAAAGATAATTGACAGAACACACGATGATTGGAACATTTCTGCCAAGTCAACTGGAATGCATTCTGTTTAATAAAGGAAGCAAAAGGATGTATGAAAATAGTGAAAGCATTCTTAGTTAAGAATATCATCTGCCATCCTCTTCGTACAGTTATTTCAGCAAATTAACTGATTGTTTACTTTGTGTTTCCCAGACTTCTGAATGCCAAGTCCTTTCTTAAAGGTTACTGTTGTAACACACAGAGATTCTGTGAATCAAACGCAGCTGGATTTTTATCCTGTGTGCTGCAGCTAGTTAAGAAGTACTGTATGTTATAAGTGAAAAGCACTAAATATGTAAATTGCATTTTTCCTTTTGCTTTATGAGAATTCAGAGAATTCTATTGGCTCCGCACATAATCAAATACAAAGATAGCAGGCTGCAGACTGCAGAGCAGAGATAGCAAAAAAAAAAAAAAATCCATTTTGTCCTGTGTCAAGCTAACTATGTAATTTCAATCTACACAATTGCAGTCACGTACTTTGTGTGTGGCTGTGTGTGTCCATGAGGCTGTCTGTATGTGGGGGTTAGCATACACACATGCATCTGTCTGAACTAGAATCTTTGTTTCTAATCCATTTGGAGGTGGTTATACTCACTATCAGTTAACTCCCATAGCCGTGGGGGCAGATCACTGAAGTACTCGTGGCTCAGAGCTGCCTGTGCTGACAATCTGTTCTTTGGGAAACACTGGAGTAGTTTGGAAGCTAGATCTTCTGCATGGTTCACACAGCTCAGCCTGAAAGACAAACAAGAAGGTTTTTCTGGAAAACAGTATAATTATTCTGTTTACTAATTCCATCTCCAGTCAGCACAGTTGAAACACCAAGTCTTAATAGCCAGGAGTGCTACCAGGAAAAGGGTTCCTTAGGTTAGGGATTTGATTAATTATTTCTGTATTGACAGCTCAAAATTCATACAAATTTCACAACTACAGAGCATATAATACACCATAAAAACATATGCCCTGCCTAGTATGCTAAAGCATCATGAGCAACAGCATCTTGAAAGCAACTGTTTTGATTCATCCATTTACATTTTATTGAGCTTACTGACAAACTGAAAATTTACAGTGCTGGGAACAAATGCTTATTACCATCTGAACACATGAAATCCAAGCTTACAATAACAGCAACATTCACACAACTTGAAGAAGTATAAAATTTTAAAATCCAGTGATGCTTAACGTGCAACACATTCATCATGTTTTACAAAGACATTTGTCTTTCAGGAAGTACTGACTTCATATTTGTTCACATATTCACATGGCAGGGAATTGACTCCTCATTAGTGTTAATGCAATGCAAACATTAAATTTAAGTGAGTTATCTTCTCTAAGCTTTCTACAGAAACTGAGAAAACTTACTGTTTCACTGGGAGCTAAATCCTTGGGAATATTATAAGAAAATATAATCTAAAAAGTAATACACTTGAAGTGGAGACAGTAAAATGGTAATCAGCAAGACGTGGCCTGGGTCTAGTAGGCTACAGCTGCCTCCTAAATTTCCCAAGCCACCAAGCTTTTTGTAATATGCAGTCAAAAAAAATACATGCTGAATCTTGTTGACATCATGTTGCTATTATTACTAGGAAACTCCATAAATTCAACCATGCCTTTGCTCAGTAAAGATGTCTCACTGGGTAAATGCCAAATCCTATAAAAGGTTTTTTCAATGCACTGGTTTCCCAAAACCAGTAGACAGTAGACTGCAGTCCAAAATAACTCAGCATTTGAAAAAGGTTATGTTATACTCTAAAATCAATATTCCAACAGCACGTTTCATGCAAATATTCTTTTTTTTCAGCTCAAGATGACTTTCCAGAAAAAAATTCAAGAAGATGGATTAAACAGCATTACTCTGTTATTGGGTTGACATGGCATGATTTATATGAAACAGTATAGGCACAGGTGAAAACTGTCTCTTCAACAAAGAACAGACAACACTGAAAACACTAAATAAATAAAACAGGTTACTACAGTGAGAAATTTTAAGTTACAACTTTTTGTTCATGTCCATACCATCGTCAGTGTGAAAAAATCTCTAATTTTAGATATTAATTTTAAATTAAAAAAAAAAGTCAAAAGCATCTATCGTAAATTGTGTACTGGCATATGCATGATATGCTGATATCTGCAATCATTCAAAAAGTATGCCACTGGCTGTCTTTTTAATTTCTAGCAACTGTATGCTAGATGGAAATTTGAATACTGTGCCTATCTGATCTCTTCTGGAGAACTGGCAGGATATATGTCCAGAAAGTACCTAGGGGTGAATTGCTTAGGAGTGCTGACCACTTAAAGGCATTGTATCTTATCACTCATAATCTTACTGAATTCCCAGGATTAGATTTCAAAATTGCTATTTCAGGTTAAACAGATGCTGAACTCCAGTGTTTCTGATGGGCACATTTTTTTCTGTTTTCATTTTCAGTTTGTGACAAAAGAAAAACACCTTCAATGAAAGAATCATTGCTTATAAATTACATTATATATTAAAACAATTCCAGACTATTTAAACTAACAGATTGTTGGAATGTTCGTAGACTTTTGTGACAATTACAGATAATTTCATTACAGAACTCAGCAAAATACCAAGACACAATGTTATTATTAACAAAGAAAAGGAAAAGGAGTGGCAAATATTCAAGGAGAATTGGTATTAATTCTTCTACACATTCAAAATTTCCATGGAATGGTGATTATATTGAGTCTGTGAGGCCTGAGTCCTAATCTCCCCTGCACCAATGAATCGTTCAGAGGTTCTGTCAAACCATTTCACCAATGTAATTTTTCCCTACAGAGGTAGCTGCAAGCTTTTCAGGAACTATAGTAAACCTGCTCTGTCTTGAATGAGAACTACTACTACTTCTGTTAATTCAGAAAAATGCAGCCACTTAAGTAGTGAAATATTACCCTCCGATATAAGAATTACACCATTCCTTAGCTGATCCACACATACAGTGGAGATGCTAATTAGGTAAGGCAAAGCAAAGCCAAAGAAAATAACATTCAAACACCAACAGATTCTGACTTGCAGGTGAAATTTTCGATGCCATTTGCAGCTCCTTGAACAGAGGGATGCTGACATTTTGACTGCATTAATGGTCATCAGTGTACCTGGCATACTGCTAAGATCTTTTTGCAAGAAATTCAGAAAAACTAATATAAATTGAACAGGTTTTGAATAGGAACAGTTTAGCAAGCCAGTCACCTTCCCAGTTTAGACAAAAAAAAAGATACATATTTACTGAAATCAGTTGAGAAACCAAAGATAAACATCAAATAATCAGCACATTATATATTTAACAGAATAGAAATCCAACACAAATATCTAGGGCTGCAAAATAATCATATCAACTAATTAAATAATTATGAATAGATCAGTCAGAATTTGAATCAGTTTTATAATTAATAAATACAAAGAGGACTTAATTCATCACACAATCTGCAAAAATATTTCAATCTGCTATAATTATTAGATCTATCTTCCCTTCCAAGTAGTGCTGGGGGTCTCTCTAGAGTTGGTGTTAGTTGTTTGTCAATGCTTTGAAGATTCCAGTTGCTACATTATTAGCATTATGTTTCCAAGCATTTATAGATTTCAAACTCAGAAGGGACCATAACGATCAAGCGTCACCTCTTGCGTAATACAGACCAAAGATCATCTGAGTAACTCATGGATCAAATCACCACTTTCCCCTAGCTGTATCTCTAAAGTTCTACATTAAAATTCTATTTTTTTTAATGGAGCTTTGTCCAGAAATGAAAAAAATCTTCTCCAAAACTCATGTCTTCTGCAAAGGTCACTTCTGGAAATCAGTGGCCACTGCAAAAAGCACATGCATGTGAGCTCCTAAGGCTGTCAGTATTAAAAACCAATGCCTTAGTGGAATGCATGACTAATTTTGCTGCTTTGTTTAAAGACAAGCTATTCTTTACTTATGAAAAATGTACTGTATGATCATGTATTAAAATTACATCTGCTACACCAGAATTGTTTGGTAAACCCTATTTAGTGCATAACCTCAGTGGTTGGAACATTGGAACGATTGCTTTGTTTCTCTCCTTTTTTTTCTTTTCACCAATATTCTCTTTAAAACATCCTCCTTAAAACATTAACAATTTGTCTGATTTAAGTTTGAAACCTGATTCCTCAATAGAGACAAAGGCTAAATTTTCTGATGGGGCTCAGTAGTTAAATACCTAATACAGAAGTTAACAAAAAGAACTGAAGAAGAAAAAGATTTCATTTTTAAATACACGTCTTTCAGTACGAGACAGGATGGAATTTCATACAATATGGCTTTGTGTCTAAAACATAATAGCATGTTTTGTCTCACAGCAGTTGGGCCATATAGGAACTTGGCATGCATGATATGGCAAGTCTCAATATTCACGCTTCACTTACTGTCACACTAATCACTGAGGAATAGTTACTAGCCATGACAGCATACATGCTTTCAGAAAATGTGGTGTACAGCAGAATACAGAGAAACCTTTGGCAATGAGCATTAAATAATATGTAGATATTGTTTTGAGAAATACTGGGAATATTTTTACACACCTACTCTGATGACATTTGTGAAACACATTGATTTTCAATTTAATCCCAAATGTTATATACAGCCTTAGCTCAAGAAAAACAAACACCATATGAACCTGTCTCACTTGAAATACATATGAATCTGACTAGACTTGAGCAGTTGTAAATCTCATTGGATTACAAGAATTTGATTTAATTTCAGAAAACAGGCTTAAATGTCTTTCTGCTGCAGAGGAAGGTCAATATTTGGTCAAGCAGAACATGACTAAGATCACTGAAGTTTGGTTTAAGTTCTTAAGAAAAAAAAAGTTTGGGGCATGTGCAGTGAACTTCTGAACTTGGGGTGATTTGCTTTTAAATGCGATGAAGAAGGCAGCTCAAATTCACATTAATAATTAAGACAAATGGGCATTAAAACAAATGGAGATAATATGCTGTCTATGTGCTCCTAGCAGCATGAGGTAAATACTTCCCAAAGCAAAAATCATTTACTGTGCACATTTTCCAAGTGAAGATATGACTCTTGCAGTGTATCATTAATTCGTTTCTCAACTGGCATTTATAGCATGGCCTAGAGGAGTGAGGCACCTAGTTCCCTTTGGAAATTTCAGCTCTTTCTTTATTCTAAGCAAGCTCCTGCAACCTGAAGTGCTGAAAGACAAAACCACAGTTAACCTGAACAATCACACCATTTAGCAAAGCTTAAAGTTTAATGGTATGAAGGGAACTACTTGGAGTGAATCAGGCAGGCTAGGTGGCAGCCCTCACTGCTCATTTCACAGAGGATGCTCTGGTCCCCTCAACGACAGGGCTCCTGTACAGTCCCTGTGCTAGCTCACCTCCCAAGGCACTGCCACAAAGGCTGTATTCCCCATTTTCACCCAAGGTTGCTTGAGGACGGCAGCCTTTTCCCCTCATTCCAGGCTTTAGCCTCTCCTGAGCTCTGTACAAAACCATACGACACCACGCACTGTAGTTAACACTTTGCAAACGCATTGTCCTCTAGCCAGCTGATACAGAAACGCCCACGTGTGCCTTGATAGTTTATACCTCTGAATCTCCACGTGATCCTAGCAGCAGCAGCTATGCGAAACGCGAATCAGAGCAGGGCCTGCCCAAGCAGCATTTCCTCTTCAGGAGCTCCAGCAGCCTTTCTGTTGTTACCACCATGCAGAGAACACCTACTGTCTTCAAAGAGCTGCCGTGCCAGCTCCAGCATGCAGGAGCCGCTTCCCTAACGGGCCCGGTGTGCCTCCACGGAGCTCTTGTAGGGTTTATTTAGCCATCAAGAAACCACCACAACAAGTGAACGCAAGTTTTGATGCCAGGCTTTTAGCTTTTGATACAGATGAAGGCATAAAGGAGTACATCAAGACGAGAATATAACAGAGCAAAGATGCTACCAGCTTTTCAGTGTTTTACACAAAGGGAATTGAGGACTAAAACCGATGAACAAAGAAAGACAAAATCATTTGAAGGCTCACTCAAGCAGTGTTTTACTTGTTGCTGATCAATCACAAAATACAGAATTTGCTCTACAGCACGATACAGCGGTATCTCAAGCCAAACTATAGAGTAAATAAGACAATCAAACAGAGCCAATGTGACATGTCACTGTTGGGACTGTACCCCACACCTGCATGGGGCTGCCAACAGCAGTCCTGGGTTGTGCACATTCCCTAGAAAAGACATGTCTCCAAACACCCAATGCCCCTCTTGCTCTTTCCAAATTGAGATGTTGGCAACAGTTTAGACTCAGAAACACTGAGCTCTCTATACATGCAGGGTGGGAAAATACAGTCTCTAGACTCCCTTGGCCATCACTTTTATTGTACTCTTCTGGCTCAGCACCTGAATAGAAGCAAGATTGCTGCATGAGCACAATGACTTGCTCTTGGATGAGCTAGGATGGGACAAAACCTGCATTGGCTATAACATGTATAACATGGCTATACTGCTCCTAGTGTCTGTCCTTGCTCTGTGTTCCTGCTCAACACTGCATGCCACAGTCTTCAGGCCACCTTGATTTCTATGGTGGGGTATGATACGATCTCTTTGGAAATTTAAAAATTGGCTTGATCCCCTTTAATTATATTACATTATTAGAACATCAGAAGTCTTATCCACTGAAGTACTGAAAAGGTGGTCAAAATATTTATTATTACAATAAAACCCATAACAACCAATGAAAAGTATTCACTGATATGGAACAGAGATGAAAATAAGTGTCAGGGTTGATTCCTTGGCATTGCAGTTAATGTCGATGTAGCAGAGGTCAGAGCCCCATTTGGAAAGCTGTGGAGGGAAGTTCATTCAGTGCGTTCCAGGAAGGTAATGAGAACCCTGGCCTGTCTGAAGGAACTCTCATTTGACACTTGCCCAGATGCCGTGAGTCGGAAAGCAGCCAAGATGAATAGCATTTCAGGAAAAAAGGTGAACGTAACAAATGAAGGCTCTAAGAATATAGACAACTAGGCTTTCTATTTTAATTAATATAGATTTAGCCCTAGGTATATAATGGCATATACTTGGTACATTTTTAAAAGAATCTACTGACCCAGTAGGCAAACCAAAATTACAGTTGCAGCTCCTGAATTTCTCAGAACAGAGAATTAAGAAGCTTAAACTGCTCATGAGTCAGATTAGGTTTCAGCGACTCACTTTGGTCACACCTAAGCTAGACAATGAAGTGATTCAACCTCTCAAGGCAATTCACTTTTGACAATAGCCATTATGCTCAATTACAACTTGATTATTTGTATGTGTCATCACCAAATGGAACTCAAGGCAAAAACTTAGATATGAGTCTATTTCTCCCTGACTCTTTTGCACTAGATTTGATGTGTTTTAGTGTCTGTTTCAGAGGTATTACTGTATTTCTTGAACACAATGAGCTCTGTGATTTCTAGCTTGGAAGGTCTGCTTCATAGAGGAAGCAGATTACCACCATTAGAGAACACACCACTTTTAAAAAGTGAATTTGGTTGATTTGATGTTTAAAGGATAAGCTGAAGGAGAACCAGTCAATGTACAACAGACCTAAAAGTATCCTGACTTCTGTGAGAGCTACCTGGGCTAGCTCTTACTCTGATGCCTCAGAATAAACATGCTGAGCTATGAAACTTTCCAAAGAAACTCAGCACCAACTATTGAGAGCTTTGGGCAGGAAGATTGCTTATACTGTTGATTGACAATACTACAGATATTTTTCCTACTTGTTTCTTCCAATTCTGACACAGAGTAAGGTTTACATTTGATGCTCATCATCTTTTTGCCAGAATAACATATGCTGGAGCATCAAATGAAGCAAGAAGTATGGAGTCTACATGGTAGACACTAAAGTGAAGAAGAGTTTATTTAAACAGCAAACATACAATGCATGTGCAGTGATAACATACCCTAAGGTACTGAGAATGTGGTGTTGTGTGATATGATCACATAACTTCCTTAATTCCTAGGAATTCTGAGATTGTACAGCCTAGGAAGGATGACTGCTGGGTACAGTGTTTTGCTACTGTTTAAAACCAGAACAAAGTAATGAAACTAAAAGAAGACTACCTTAAGTAATTCACATTATTTCACTCAGTTTTCAGCAGTTTCTCTTAGATACAGGTATTTCCCAGAAAAAGTATTTCCTAAGAAATTTTAATTAGAACATGCCTTACTATTTTGCTCCAGAAAGAATTTAGCAATTACTTCTTTTTGATTTTACATGCCACCACCAACCAACTATTTTAATTCTGTCAGCATCCCAATTAGCCCAGTATTAAAGATACTAATTATGGAAGACATAGTACATTACTTACACCACAACAGACCACTACTGAATATGCCAGATTCATAGTTTACTGGAAGATCTTTGCTGCAAGTGCAATTAATGAAGAAAAACAACACAGTGGTGATCTAGTCAGAAGCTTTTGATTATTCTGAAATTCTTTAAAGGGCGTGAATCTTCTGATCAAGGTGAATGTTTTTTAAAGGCTGTCTGTGTTCACCTCAGAAGTTGAACAGAATAACCTTGGAAAATAAACAGAGCTAAAAATAATTACTAACACCCCAATCATTTTATGAGCTATTATTTCACCAGAAAATGGAGAAAATATAACTTTAATCCTGAACAAAACTCTTCAAGGTTTATGTTCTCTATAAACCTTTCAGTGAGAACTGAAAATATAAGTTAGTAATGCAGTAAATGCCCTAACAAATATATCAGATTTTTCACTTAATGCTTTTTACAGGCTTAAACCAAACTGAGTGAAAGAAAATCACCTTTTACAGTCTGACTCTTAAAGGAAGAATGCCTTTCTGTTATGCTTTTTAAAATAAGGCATGGTGAATTTATATCAACTTCAGTGAATCTTGGGGCATGATAAAAGGAAGAAAAATATAGCAGTGGAATTAACATTCCATAGTATTCTTTCTTCACATATTTATTTCCTCACTGGCTGGACATAAGCAAAAAAAAAAAAAAAAAAAAGAAAAAGAAAAAAAAAAGGAGGGAATAAGCCCCCACCCCCCAACATAGAAATAGCTGAATTAAACCCTTTTGGTACACAATGCAGTCAAAGCTCTGTGCTTTTCCTCATGCCACCCTCAACAACCTGAATTGCTTCTCTCTGAATAAATCCATGCAAAAGATATTTTGAAGAAAAAGAAAAAAAAACAAAAACACCAAGCTCTGATTTTCAAATTTGCCAACTGGGTGCATCCATTAGGGAAGTAAACAAAGTCTTCCTTATTTTCCCTTATCCAGCTGTCTTACTGGACCTATTACCTTTAGAAAACAAACAAAGACAGAACTAAGTGCTAGTAAATAAACATTAATACTGCTCTATGAATCTCTACCCTTTTGTCTGATATTTTATCATCTTGGGTTTAAGAAGTTTTAATTTCATTCTAATGTAAATAGGAACTGGTTTGTTTGCTCAGTACTTCAAGAAGAATTTGCTACAAGGTTGCAGCATGCAGGCAGTGCCCTGAGAAGGGTGACCTTGCTTTAGTCAGTGAAGCCAGAGATCATTTATCAGAGTTAACCTACAAATCTGTCTTGCTGGGGCCTCAGATCTGTCAACCACTTGGAAGCAGCTACTTGCCCTGTCCTCCCACTGCTGCCTAAAACATTGCATGGGTCTGATCTTTTCTATTACTGTATACCTCTCAGCTAATAAAATATATTTTTGTGGCTATGGAACTAACAGGAATACTTTGTATTTATTTATACAGCTCATTAGAGGCGGAGAGAGATTTGGAGGCAGAGAGAATGCCCCAAGCCTGGAAAGCTCAGGAAGACAGACCCCAGGCACATGCATGTATTTAACTTTATGCAGATGAGTTGCCTGGCTGAACCCAATGAGACTGAGCAATTATGTAAAAGCAGGCATCCTGGTCTTTTTGCAGCTATACTCCTAAGCTAAGGCATGAGAGAAATGATGCAGCACTAGTAAATACTGAGAGGAGGAGACTGAAATGGTTGTTAAGAGGGCATATGGGCAACATAGTCAAGCTATGCAGTCAAGAACACTTAATTAGGTATTATTATGTCTGTATTTAGACAGACTTACATCACATAGAATTAGCTGTAGCTCCCTGACCCTCAGGCACTTGGTTCAGGTGACATCACAAAAGAGTACAGGGTAGGACACCACCTTCACACCAGCACTGGGGTGTAGAAAGCGCTGTTCCTTCTGCAGATCCACTCTCCTGATTTAGCACACCACTTTGTCTTTACATTAATGCAGATAGAAACTTTGTAAAGTGAACTTCAGGTTCTCTTTGAGTAGGGAGAACCAGTCAGGCTGAAAATCCAGTGTCTCACACCAAAGGCAGTAATACTTGTTAAGAGACAAATATGATTGTGTTAATGTATGAACGTGACTTTGAACTTGAATAGGGGAAAAAAAAACCCTAGGTTTCTTATGCAGGGACCACCATGAAAGGAGAAAACAGTGATCTCTCTAGTACTCAATTTTGGGACTATGTAACATTATTTTGCACTTTTTTGTTGTTTTTTTTTTTTTTTTTTAAGGGGAATATTACATATCCACACATACCTGTACTGAAGTGTCTTTCTAAAAACGTTGCAAGAATTTAACATATGTGTTTACATTTTTTATATCTATAAACACCTTGGAGATGAATCAACAAGTCACAAACTCCATCTATTTTAGCCACCAATTACTGAAATACAGGGATCCTAGGTGCCTGTACTTATATATGAGTGAAGATGTAGTGCTGACACTCAGAAATTGGCTTGCAGTAGGGAACAACTCAACCCTGAACTATTTTTGCAAAACCGATCCTGTCAAAGTATCATGAAAGAGAGACAGCTAAGCAGGGAGTTACTGCTATTTAGGCATAAATCAGCATAGGTGATTTTAAGAACTAAAATAGAAATTTTTATCTATAAAAGTGATTACTAAAGGTCAGATTTCCCAAAGAGCCAGCTATCACTAAAAATTGACTGCCAGCAGAGCTCAGGCCACTTCTAACAACCCAAAAAAGCAAGTGGATTCTCAAAAGATATTGCATACATGGAATTGTGGAATCCATGAAGCTCTGGTCATGTGTGCTGCCATTGAACTGGATGGGCAGGTAAATAAACATCTGGGTATCATTTTAGGGTGTTAAATGAATATTAAGCTTTTGCAAAAGCAGATATTTGAGGCTGACAAGTCCTAGCAGATTCCAAACTGAGAACAAGAAGCCTGGAGTCAAGAACCACAAACAATGGATAAATTCACTATCTGGGCATAAGCCCATCTGATTCCCACAAAGGGAAGCAGCAGTTCTGAGTCTGCCTGAACTATCTAGTGGACATGAGAAGGCTTAAATATGAGAAAGAGATCACTGACATAAAAGCAGGGAACAGGAGCATTGTGAAGAAAGAGAGGAAGAAGCAAAATTATGGAGGATTTTGAAAAGGATAAGAAGGGGCTGAAAAATGATGGCGTAAAACAGCCAGTGCTGGGATGAGAATAAAACAATACACAAAAAAAACCCCCAATTTACCGGTTGCTTGTTATATGAACTGAAGAAGGATGTTGATCAAGAGAGGACATAAGAAGTCTATTATGATAATCAAGATCAGAATGACGAAGTTGGTTGGGAAGACAAGAAAGTATCTTGAAAAAGCTGGAAAGAAAAAAAAGGTAAAATGTGGAAAGAAAAGAAAAAGGTAAAATGTATCTATCATTCTGGATGCACAGGATAGGGATATTTCTTATATTTCTTTTCCTAAGACTTTAGGCCTAAGTGACAAAGAATCCCAGCAGAACAGTGCGAGTAGGGAGCTTCACTAGGAATGTGCTCAGGTGTGCACAGGGAATAGCAGGAATCTCTCTGCTGAAGCCTTATTGCTGAATTAAATTCACAGGGCTAATGAGAGCCTGACTGCTCAACTACTGAGTGCCCACATTGCCCCTGGAGCATTTTGCCCATGTCAGCAGCATGCTCCAAACTCACTCCTGGACACAGACCAGGGACCAACCCATGCCAGGGACCATTCCCAAAATGCAGCAGGTTCTATGCTCCTACAATGAAGGTATGCCATATATTACACCAGAAAACACAATTCCTATGGTCTGCAACATGTCTGTTACTTTATTCTGGAAATTTTGATTTAAAAACCTAAGGCTGAACAACCCCAAAATAATAACTGCACCTGCAGCTGCCTGGGGACCGCATAAAGCCCACAGGAGATGCATGACCAAGTGTTACTTAGCACAGCTGTAGCCAAGGTCTGTCACATGGCCTCGGGGCCAGCAGATAGTCCCTGGCTCTGCTTTAGTTTGCAGTACACACGTGGGCTGTAGCTGACAGAAAAATGATATTCACCAAACACTATCTGTCAACATCTCAGGAAAATTCATGCCCTCATGGTTGCCGAATAAAGCTTGACTCAGGGGCACTGTAAGGATCAAATATAAAAGAAATAAAAGGAATGTAACAGAATTCTGCAAAAGTCATAATGCTGAAGGAAGGCAAATAATGATCCAGAGCATTATTTTTTTATGTCAGGGCAGTGAAATTAGTTTGAGGCACACTGACAGTATATAGTAATAAACAGAACTTTAAAACTGCCATAAAATCTAACCAAAGAAGGCAACGGAAAAGTGATGGTCCATTCTCAACATGCAATGATGTTGGAGTGAAAAGCATAAATTTAACCTACTTTTACAAGACTTCCTTACCAGAGACCATGGATAACCAAGTATCTGTACCACAGATATCCAAACAGTATCAATCTTTTAAAGCTATTCTGTACTCCCAAACAATAGGGACACAAAAGCAAACAACACATTTATAAGAATGTGACAGAAGTAAAAATTTTACTTTTTCAATTTAAATTCTTCACAGTAGGATTCTGAGTTTATAAATCCAACATGAAAAATTAGATCCTTTATTCATTTGTATTTTAAGCCTCCTACTGCAGCAGTGATCATAAAACAAACACAGCTGGCATCTTTATTATTTTATTCACTGAAGGATTTAGCTGGACAAACATCACAAAGATGGTGGCTGCTTTCATTGAATTTATGATCAAATATGCTCCAGCATAAGATCAACTCTGTTACATCAATTATTATGAGATGTGAATAATTTAACAGAAAGTTGTCTATTTGTAAATCAGATCTTAGGCACAGAAATTCAGCTGAGGTAGCAGCCAGTGGATATACACTGTATTACAGAATTTAAAAGGATGCTGGCTTTTGTGAATCACATTTAGTGATAAACATTGGCATTTATATTTTGCTATCTAGTGAGCTGCTAATTCAGGCAAAAGATTTCAAAATTTTATTTCAAACTTTAATTAAATTCATCTTTATCAGAGGACAAATTAACTTTACCGATGCTTTTCATAATTACAGAATATATTTCCTAGAAAAACCTAATTAAAAACAATCAACAAACTACCATCAACACCATATTTTGGGGGTTTTTTCCATAGATTTTCACCAGAATTTGCTGTTCAGCCTAATGCCAGGAGAGCTATAATAATTTTAACGCAGAATGTGTGCCTTAGGATATGGGATTGACTCAGTGCCTGAAAGAAAAAGGTCAGTTCCCTTTGGAACCACTTGCCTCTTTGCCCTCCAGCAATGACAGGTGCAGCAGCCCTGTGCTGGGGCTCGTTATTCACAGTGTGCTGCTGCAGATACATAATCTAACCTCTCTGATTTAATGCAGCAGCAGGCTGAGAGTCTCCCATCTTCCCATTTTGACATGGGTCAAGCAGGCACTGAACACATATACATGACGGCCTGCTTGCAGCCAGCATCTTTCACAAATCCTCAACCAATAGCTTAAAACTTTCTTAGCTAGTTTCATTTAAAGAAATCACTAAATTTAAGTATTAAACTGTTTGGCTAGTAAATAACTTAAAGTTATGAAAAAATCACTGTTTTCACCAGTCTTCTACAATGATATGTGCTTTTGTGTCACTAATTTAAAAAAAAAATAAAAAAGAAAACCTGCATGAAAAAGCAAAAATTCTCATTTCTCTGTATTACAGGGCAGCAAGATGTCAGAAATTTTTAGGCAGATACATGAGGCAACACACCCAAAAATGCAGGAAAGGAAGTGATTAAGATTTTCTTGAATGAATTTTGAGAGACAGGCAGAGGAGATGCTCATGAATGGCAATACCCGAATACCGGTGATCTTGCCACTGAAAACGTGGTGGTCAAAATAACACTAAAACCCCTACATGAAATCCTCATATAAGTCAGTATTTGCCTAAGGCAAAGATAGTTTACAATGTTTATATCACTGCAGAAATCTTAACTATTGTCATAAGTCTCTGGCTGGCAACAGAGATGAACAGCATGAGTTTGAGATTGGCTTAAACCATCTGCAGGGGTGACAAAACCCAGGAACATTATTCATATTTTTTTACTTACTGCCTGTCTGCATCATGTCTCAAAATTATCTATATTTCTGAGACCCTAAGATGAGAATCAAAGGAACTGTTCAGTTAAAGAAAAATTACCTGTAATACAGAACAAACAGCAGAGGATAATATCAAGCCACATAATCCAAGAGCAGTTGCTTAGCACTAAGCACTTTTGAATGCCAACCCAGTTCTCAAGTTGCCTATTATTTTCACTCTCCTTTTGGAAAAATCTTGCCTTTAATGGCTACATGCAAATAATGAGAGAGCCAGCAGCAAGGTCTACTTTATTTATATGACTACCTTCACAGTATATCTTTAATTCCTTAGACAAATGTCTTTAAAACATATCTAAGAGACTCAATTTTGTCAGCAATGTCATTATCTGGAGAAGAGAGATTTCAGCAGATAAGCCAACAGCACAGAACTCAAGCAAGAAGGCAGAATTCAGAATGTGAGGATATAATGATGCCTGGTGCCTCTGATCAGAAAGTATTAGACTTCAAACCAAGAAATGAACACAGACACCGTGGCAGCATATGAGTAACAGACTACCAAAACCATAATTCTGAGAAATTAATAAAACATTGGCATGTAGAAATGCAAGGAGAAAGAACAAATGGAAACATCTGAAGAGCTTATCAGAAAGTACTCAAAAACACTAATGAAGAACATACATTGAAAAAAAAGTCATACCTGGAAACACCAAATAAACATGTGTATCTGATATATATCTCAATACCCAAAGGAATTCTTAAGGAATTAGTGAGGATAGCAAACAAATGTAAGGCATCCTTTAAAAGTCTTTCCAGGAATTCTACACAAGAACAGCCACTTCTCTTTCCTCATTTCTCTTCATAGGCTTATTACTGTAGATATGCTACTGTAACATTATCTAATTTTGCTCTGCATTCTAAAGTATGGTACTAGACTTAAAAAAATACAAATATACGTCCATACTTCCTTTCTGGTTTTCAAATAAGAAAAGCTTGGCAAATATTTGTTGGACATTGACACACAATATAGAAGGAAAATACAGACAACAGAAACAAAAGACAATATGGACGCAAAATTAGGTTTCAGACAAAATGGCAATCAAAAGAAGAGGTGACTAATGAATAAGACATCATATAAATTATTTTTTTTAAGTGGACTTAATAATTGGTGGAACAAAACAACAAAAGATAACATTTGATGCAATTTCTATTAAAAAATCTTGCTCTGTGGACAAACTCTGAAGACCTGGGATGTGATACACTATCTCAAACACTGAAAACTGGCTGCCAGACCGTAAGCAAAGGGTAATGATGAGTGGCAATGTGCTGAGTTGGAAGGGAAGTGTCCAGCTGTGTGCCAGAGGGATTAGCGTTAGTCACAGTTTTATTTAACATCTTTATTAATGACCTGGACTAAGGGATACCCTGCATACTGAATCAACTCTTCGATGATGCTAAATGCTGAAATAACCACAAAAGACAAAGACATTAGTACAAAGAAACTAACAGTAATGAGACAAGTGGGCAGAAAATCTAAAACCAAGATAGAGCATAGAACGCTACAAACAATTATTTCCACAGAAAAATAACCCCAAATATAGATAGGTCCAGAGTTAACAATGCCAACAAACTCTTTTTCAATGCCAGATACTGGATCAAATGCTGCAGAAAACAAGAAGGAACATCCATGTACATTGGGGCTGTATTTTCACTGCTGTCATGGATGGGAAAAGGTACAGGGCAGTAACCATGTAATTTTAGTAATGAAGCAGCATCGAGTTATTACTGCTCAGAAACAAAAATGACAAAAGCTTTTGTGGTCCAGTTTAGGAGGCTTATTAGTATTTTTAACTGGGACAAGAGGATGTAACACAAAACCTAAAGCTTAGCAACACAAAAGAGGGGGAATTTAGAATAAAGCAAGAATAAATTGACTGTCAGGATAAACATGGTATCAATGAGGTCTGTTAGGAATAGTCTTCCCCCTAGGTTTGAAAAGGTATAACATTATAGCACTTTGCGGCTGCTCCAATTCGAAAGAAAGACTGGAATATCAATCAGAAAGGATTTTTCAGCTTGGCGAAAGGATAAGCGGAGGAAGCGCGGAGATGTTTCTCAGCGCTCGGCTCCAATGGGCAGCAATTCCCGAATTCCGCACCGCCGGCTGACAATCCCCGCGGCGCGCGGAGCCGCGCGCACACGGAACAGCGCTAAGTGGGAGCGGGGAAAGGCGCTTGTGCAAAAAGGAGCGGCTTCCACCACCCCGAAATTAATTTATGATGAATAAAAATCAATTTTGCCATTTGAATTGTAACGAATGAAAGAATAAACCGCGCTGAGCGGAGAACGCGGCAGCAAGAGGCGCTGCTGGGCCGCGGGCGCCCCCTGGCGCGGGCGGGGCGGCACTGCAGCGGCGGGGGCCAGCCCCGCCTTCCATCGCGGGCATGTCGCGACATGACTGCCCAGACCCCCCCCCTCGGGCAGCTGCCTGGCCACGGGAAACAGGAGAAGAAACCCGAAAATACAAAATGCTTTTTGTTTCCAGTGCAGCAGTATCGCTGCAGACCTTCGGGAGGCAGAGGCAGGTTTACAGGCCTATTTAAAAATACTTCCAAAAAAGATTTTCATCTTGTCTCCAGTATCCTCCCTGCTGCCCCAGCGTGATCCTGGCCCCTCCTGGCCCCAGCACCCCAGCCATGTGCTCAAGTGCACGCAGAGCAGGCAGCCAGCCCACCTCTGCTCGGTACTGCCTGGAATCCTTATTGCTTCTTGGGTTTATCCCTCGGAAAGGTTTCCACAGGCACGGCACTAAAGCTTTTTGTTTCTATTGTGCTGGAGAGCTTGACTATCCCTTCAGTGGTACCACGACCAACGTTACAATGAGCAATGCTGGTGAAGGGACAGGAGGCGAAGAGATAAAAGTGACAATTAGAAGAGTGCTTTTTCTTTAATCAAAACCCAGCTCAGGCAAAGATTTTCTTGAAAACCCAAACAACAGAATCCCAAGCCACAAATGCTTCCCAAGTCTCAGCTTTAACCAATTTCTTGAAGCAATGCTTGAAACAAAATACAGACTCAAGCTACATGGGCTTGTCTCTATTCACTCCCTTTGCTTTCTTCAGGAAGTTTTCCCTGAATAACAGTCCCAAAATACGCCAGTCCATCCTGGAATGCAACTTTTAAACACCCTGGCCTCAGAAAGGGAGGCCAAGTACAGAGGCCATCTTGTTAAAGGAAGAAATCCTCAGCAGTGGTTCTGGTTGTGAGAATAAAGTGTTATTTATATAATAAATAAGCCATGTTGGAGAATTACAAAGTACTAGTCCTATTTATGCAGAGCAGAATTTGTTTTCAACTGCACCTTTTCTTTCCAACCTAATTTCTCTCAATACAATCCATTATGGCAGAAGGATCTGAAAAAGCTTTTCATATCCTCCCAAATATACACAAGGATAATTAGTTCTCTTTTGTTATTCTTTTGTAAGGGTTTATTATTGTGGAGAAGCTTTTGCAAATTGAAAGAGGTTGCATTGCATTCTGGAGGCAGAGCTGTTCTTGGTTTTTATTGTGTAGAGATAATTGAACAGAAAAGTTCAGGAAAAAAAGTGGAAATATAATTCATTGTGAACTCTATAGGAAGATCAGATTACCACATCTTAGTTCTTTTTGGGGCAGTATTTTATAATTACATTCCACAGTATGTTACGTCATGCTATGTAGGTGAAGCTTCGTACTAGGTAGAAGAAAACATCAATGCAAGTTTTGTTTCTTAACTTTATAAGCATTACCACAAAATGTATAGATTCCATCTTATCTAGTACATGCTCTCTCTACATTCTTTAAGTAGTTTGACATCCAGTAAAGAAATTCAGTGTTAAAGTTTCCAAAGAACTTAATTTATTGTAAGTGAAAGTTGTATTATTTGCCTCAAACACTTCCCAAAAGTAGCCTCTAATATTAACCAATTCTATTTTAAGAATTTAAGGGATCTGACTTATATAATGATCCTGCTAGGTTTCACTTTGTCATTGCTATTAAATTCCATGCTTTTAAATAATTTCCAGTTAAACCAGGAATTAAACAGCAATTGACTTGTGTCCAATATTTTTCCATCATCTTGCTCTGCCCTTAAAATCATCTTGTGGAAGCTGATGTTGGTCAGCTGCAATTATTTTGCCCTCAAACTACCTTTTGGGAAGGTTTGGGGTTGGAGTTTTTTGCCTCTCTTTCTTTTGCCTTACAGACATGAAGCTGGCTCTGTAGATACTGCAAGAGTGTTATTCTTCCTCCTGCTGAACTCCTCTTACATAAATTGAATTAAAATGTACATTTTGAGGTAAAAGCCTCTTTGAAGGCTTCTAAACGCATATTCCCATCCTTACATGCCATGACCTCAAAACGTATATATAAACAAGACCAAGGATCAGCCTGTGCCTGAAAGATGAAACAGGAGATAGTGAAACTTCATTGTGTTTCGAAAATTAAAGCTGTTCTCTTCCAATCCAGGAGCATGAAGTTCAATGCCACTGCTGTACAGTTTCTATGTGAAAATTCTTTAATTTTTTGCATTGCAATTCCTCCCCTATAAAATGCAGTAATGGGACTTTGCATCAATAGAAGTTTAAGATACATGTAAATCTTTACAAGACCATAAACATTGCTCTTTAAGGTATAGCTTTCAAAGCTACTATGGATGTTGAGAGGAAGGAAATTTGTACAAAACCAATGCATATTTAAAAACAAAAGGCTGTATGTTTTTATCCCCATTTTAGGTCTCATGTTCATTGCCTTCAAAATAATTATGTACGTGACATATTTTGTGTCACCAAAAATCTTCCACAAATTAAATCCGCAAGTTAAAAAGGTTTTTTAATTTAGGACTGGAGACTGCTGCTTTTTGAAATGTGATAAGAAAGAAAGAAAATTTCTGGAAAGAATCAGTCCATCCATGTGTTAAGTTTTACAGCTGGATTACAAACCCCTGGGAATATGATGTCTATAACGGAAATGTTTATACATCCTTAACTACAGCTGTGCAAGCAAGCAGCCCTCTCATACAGCACACAGATAAAGATTTACACTGGAAAAAGAGAAAGCCCTTCACATTTCAAATGTAAATGATACATAATTTTGAGGCACTGAATATTTCCTATTATAGTAGAAAAACCCATATGAAGCACTGAACTGTATGTATTGTCATTGCTTTCAGTCTCTTCATTTACGCTGAAAAATTGCAAATCCTTTATGCACAGAGCATTGAAAATGTATAAATATTTTTGAAGAGGTTTCATAGAATTTAAAAAGCTCTGATCTTATTTGAGTCAGCCTGTGATGTGATCAGAACTTGTGTCAATTATGAAATCTCAGAGACTGAAGCTGTTTTAAGCAAACTGGGTTTGTTCTATTTTGTGATATTTTATGAAAAGAGAAATTTCATGCAGTAGTCTTGAAGGGAATATGTAAGACAGCAACTTTTCAAATTCAAACCAATTATTGTACTTATTAATACATAACTGCTGTATTTTAATAGTCTAACTGCTGTTAAAATACAGAAAAAGGACTTCAGTCCAGGCCTGCAGAATGGAGGGAATGGCATGCCAGTAACTATTCACATTACTTAGGCAAATATTTGCCTCCAAGCAAACACATTCAAATCAATATTAGTTTCCTTGTCCTTCTTTCCCAATCCAGGTCTAATTGCCTCTGTTGTAATATAATTGCTTCTTCCAAGCTTTTGGATTTCATTAACTACTTTTAAAGAAAAAAATCAACTTGCAATTTTTTTGATTGCAAAAGGACAGGATACAGGCCATTATAGTGACTTAATTTTTAAAAGGAAAACTGTGACTTTCAGGAAATTGAATTGTATTCCAAGCAGTAAGATTGATGTACAGTCAAACATTTTAAGATGCCTGCAAGGGTCACAACTGGCAAAATGGTTTGAGATATTTACAAAAGCCAAATATGGGTTAATCTTCCTGTTGTTCCCTCGGCAGTAAACAGGAGATGGCCTCGTCCACGAAAGTCAACAAATTAGGGTCCTAGATTGAACTGGACAAGCCAGGAACTTTTCTATTGAAAGACTATTGAGAGTCAATTAATGCAGGCCAGTGACACCTAACCTTTGTGGAGGCCTGAACTGGTTTCAGTGCCAGCTTCATTTCTCACTGCAGGAGCTGGGAAGTTACTGGTAACCAAGGAGGACCCAGTAATACTGCAAAGGGAGCCACAGGGCCATGGAAGATGCTTGCCACTACAGAAGTACAGGTTTTGACTCAAAGGACCAACATTGATGGTGTTACATTTAACAACTAATACAGAAAAAATTTTAACAACAATCCTGCTATGTAAGAGGTTCTTCCTCCTTCAATTGTCAACCACAATTTCAAAAGGTGGTTTGTTTTTTTTTTGTTTTGTTGTTGTTTTTGTTTGGGGTTTTGTTTGGGTTTGTTTGTTTGTTGTTTTTTAAATGAAAACACTGCACCAAATGGGTTTGGGAAGGAGCAGATAGAGAAAAAATTAATAGAATGGCAAAGTGAACATAAACTTAATCACATTTTGGAAAAATGACTATGGTATGGATTTTGCAGTTGTAAACATATTTCATTGCTAATAAATAGGAATATTGAAAAAGAATTTGGATTTCTACTCTATTAATAACTTTTTTTTCCTTTACAATAAGGAAGTTTCTTCACCAAAACATTTTGTGTCTTCAATTTCAGTGGTGAACTTGGAGATGTTACAGTCTCCTGCTGATTTATCTCTTGAGCTCCCTAGTAAATTACCAAGACAGCCAGTTAGTAGCAAAAATAAAAATTTGAATTACTACCAGAAAGAAAACAGAAATGCTGGTACAGCAGAGGCTTGGCCTTGCTGCAAAACTTTTGGTCAAAAGAGAGTGGAGAAAAATTCGAACAGGTTTTCTGGCAAGACAAGTTGTTGACATAGCTGAAATCATCCAATTCAAACTCTGTATGCTTTCTTCAAGACATAAAAGCTATTAATTGCTGAAGACAGTGCAGTTCAAATATCCTGTCCACAAAGATTCTACATGTGCTGAGAAATCTTTTAGCAAAATTTACACAGATGATTATTAGGAATAATGCCAGTAGTGTGGTATTCAATCTGAATGCACATCAGGTAACCTTTCTGGACTTTGAGCATGATACCTTTATACCAATGTCCATCTGATATAAATGTGACCAAATTCAGGAAACATTGAAAGGAAAAAAAAAAAAAGTGTGGTGAATTTGCACTGACTTTTTAAATTCATAATTAAGATTACAACAGTATGGTCAGCTGCTCACAGCAATGACCAGATGGACCTGGCAACAGGGGATGATCATGTGGAAACAACACTCAAAAGTGGATTAGATACACATTATTTAAAACTTTCCCAGTTTTTATAGATGAACAGGGAAAACAAGATTCAAAACTGATGGCCCAAAGCAATAACACAGTACTTCTCCATGAGCTCAATACACTTGCCAACTAAAACCTTCAAGAACAAAATACTGTCCTAGACAGTTCCTTCCTATTTACAAGAAACTGGTAATTCAAATATGGCTTATGTGAAAAGAATAGAGCCATTCTAAGCTAGATATGGTAAATTCAGTATACCCTTGAAGAGTCAAAAGTGCAATTAAAAAAAATACTTACTTATTCCATGCTTGTCTAAGGTTTTTAGGGCCGTACTGTGTAAACCGTTCTGTAAGAAAAAGGGGTATATTCAATTATTTCACTAAACCCAGGATTTATTTTTAAAAAAATATTTATTTACTGTCAATTTTCATAATTTCATAATTTCTATGTATCTTCTGCAGCTCAAGTCCTAAGAGAAGGAAAGAAAACTAACCTGTGAGCAATTGCCATACAAACAGAGGAAAAAAACCCCCAAAACTAAACACCAAAACCAAAAAAGCCCCCAACTTGTTAAACCAAATCAAACCAAACCAGCATTACCTAAATCTCATTTACTGTGGCATCACCAGAAATGGAAAGTTTTACAGTTATTTCTAAAGTAGTTTTTGCCTGCTATGGGAAAAAAAGAAGCCTGAAATCTAGTATTTTTTACTTTTTCATGAAAAATACAATTCCCTACAGCCTCGCTGTCATATTTTTATGCTTCTCAGGATGAGTAAGAGTAAGTGTGGGTCTCTGTGACACACAGGGCACACAGAACATGGTGGACATGTAAGAGTCCATTTTCTGAAGAATACATATAAATAAGGAGCAGAAGTAACAAGTACAATGACAGCTTATTTACTCCAACATTAAGTTCCTCAGTTCAGCTAGAACTGGTACTCACCCTGGCCAACTACCCTAATGTGATTGCATTAGTTGCTGCATAGAAGTTCTAAACTTGCAAAATACTCCATAAAATCAAAAAAAAAAAAAAAATTTTTTTTGCTTCCTCTCCACCCATGTGCCTGACACTTAATAGACCCACTGTACAGCTGCAATAATATTATACATACATATATAAATATAAATATAAATAAAAATAAATAAATATATATGTATATATATATATATGCATGCATACAGGTATGCATGCATCTTACTGTGAAAAACAGCTGTTAATGTAACTTCAAAGGAGTTGTGCTCAAATTCCTGTATTTGTATACTTGCTTGTATCATTTCTCCAGCTGTCATGTACACTTCATACACAGTCAGTTCTAAAGATGCCAAAACCAAGGCAGAAGCAAATTCCTAGCATCAATGTGGATGCTTTGATTTTCTTTGTTATACCTATTTTTTAGGTTTTTTGCCCCTTTAACAAAAAAAACCCAAAAAAACCAAAACAAACAAACAAAAAAACCAAACAACAAATGCAGAAGCTTCAAATCTCATTGAATTCACTATCGGAAGCTACTGATAACCAGCAGACCTGCAAACTGTGTCTGCAGACCACTTCACGTTTATAAGTTTTGTTGCTTTAACGATACTGATGCAGTGAAAGAAATGAAATCACTCCCTTTTAGATATGTGTGACAAGTGTACTGGAAACGGGAAGTTACATGACTCTAACCCTTCAATTTTAGTTTGCAAATAGGAATAAAATATGGAAACAGATACCTATAAAATTTGGAAAAAAATAAGGACTTTCTATATTAAGTAAATTGTCCAACCATATCACTGTCAATTCATTTATGACAAGGGATTGAAAAATAAAATGCAGCTAGACAGTGCTGTGTAATAACATGTCTGAGATACACATGGGAGTTCAGCTAATAAACTGCAAATTTGCACATTGATCTGTTTCGGTGCAGAAAAATCTGGGTGGAAAGAGAATTGAACTGACTTGAAGCAGTGCTGAAAAGGTAACCTAGAGAGGTAACCTTCCTCTAGAGAGAAACAGATTTTGATTTTATCTGTCATTCTGCAATATGTTTTGGTCAGATACTGAGCTGGTTCAAACTGGCACAGCAACACTGACTTCAACAGAGCTACATCCACTTAAAACATTTGAGAAGTATCATATACAACATACTTTTTGATCAGAGTATCTGGTGTTTATTTTAATGAATTTAAGCTATTTTATTGTGGGAGGAAAGCCCCAGAGTTAACCACTTGGCCAAATTACCTTAAGGCTTTAATGCCCAAAGATCTGTTTCAGTTCTGCAAAAAAACCTGGAAAACTATTGTATGTTAGATGAATTTTTACTGAAGAAATTATACACTGGAACTAGTTATGTAAACATTATTAGGGAGACAAATGAGCAAAACAGACTTCACAAAGGGATCTTCCTTTGTTGCCTACGGTTCCAGTCCAAACATCTTTTCAAGTACCTTACATATTTATCAGGCAGGAAGAGGGAAAACTGAGGGGGAAGACATGGAGAGGGCAAAACCCTGTCTATAGAGAGGCAAATGTTTAGTCCATAGTCCTTGATTTCAAACTCTATTGAATATGTTGTGACTGCAAACCATGCTTCTCCTAACTTGGTATCAATTCTTTCCTCTCTACTCAAGCAGATTAGAGGCTGCTTTCTTCACATGCTTATTACAGAAAGAAACCACACATTGATAAAATAACAGCTCGCATTTTTCTACATAATTTTGTGGTCATGGCTCCAACCAGAGTCTTACTAACTTTCATGGACAAGATAATTAGATGGGACTATTGTGTTAATTAAGCCCAGCTCCATGTATGCGCCAGCTCATAGTATTTTTCTGGATTCATCTGTTAGTGAATGAAAAAGCAGTGAAACCAGCTGATTTTGGTTTCAGAGTTGCCAGAGCAGGGAAGCTGCAATAATCCTGTCCTTGAGCTCCTCCACCATGGTGCAGTTTTTCAAGTCCTGAACTATGAAACCACAAAATTATATACCTAAAACCACCAAACTTGCCATCCCAAGCAACAAAAGAGGTAACTTAACTTCACAATTTTTATCATAGCATCTCTTGATTGTGCTGAATATATCACAGAACCAGAATTCAGTCTCACAATTACATCCCCAAGTTTGCTTCTGAGTTCCTTTTCAGAGTGAACAACTCTCACCCACCTGTTTGAATGCCTCAGTCCTTTACTGCTCCATGGATGCAATAAAATCAAATCTAAAACAATACATATCTGACTGTGACCAACTGCATAAAATTACATTCTATGATACTTTCAAGCATAGAGCTTTGATATTTGTTTTTTCAGAAGCTACCACTGATATGTTCATAAAGAACAGTAATATAAGTCTGTATATGAGAATAGGAATTCTGCAGAATTACCATGAATGCTCCCCCACAAAAGAAATCTTTGCCTGACATACTGAGAGGCAACAGTACTGGCAATCACAATCTCAGTCCAATCTTGTGGAAGAAACCCTGTGTAGCAAAAACTTAATACCTCTCCCTCAGAACTGAAAAGCAAACATGCACATGTGAGAATTTCATGCAGACACTCTCATGGTCACCCACCCACACAGCCATCCCTCCAGCACATGCACACCATTCTCAAGAACACAAGGTGCACCACCTTGCTGAGACAGCTGCTCACTCTCATCAGGCTGAGATTAAACAAACATGAAAAACGGTATGTTTACAGATAAGGATTTGATCTCAGATATATTTTGAATTTTTATTGCTCAAATTGTAGGTATATATACTGGAGTTCAAATATTTTTACATTATTATTATTGCTAAATATGGGGGTTTTTAATAAAAACTCTGGAAGGCCAACACAGTAAGCACATCTGAAATTTAAGTAAAAATTGTGATTTTAATTTCCTTTACGCAAGCACTTCAATATTTGCCAATCTTTTGGGAACAAATTCAGGAAACAAAATTTGATCCTCTGCATTTTTATCCCAAATATGCAGGCATCATCCTCACTACCAGCTATGTCTCACTGTTGCAGAGCTGGCTTTTCACATGGGTGCTGTATTTCACCTAGTAAAAGGTGAATTTTTGCTTATGTGAAACAAAAGAAGGAAGAGATTTTTAGTTCAGTTTAAATTGCACAGCTCCTTAGAGTGTTTCCTATTTGCTTCTTAGAAGTGGCACGTCCACAATTAAATGCAGTGTAAAGAGATGCCTGTGAAGGACTACATAAATAAGAGCTAACATAGAGTATTCCTATTTGTTACTGGAAAGATGTCGCATAATTTTTACCCTCAGAATGTCCCAAGAGTATCCAAAAGGACCAGGCTGACATGTCTCTCCCACTGCCTCAGAACCAAGCCTCACTGTTCTGCTGGGCACTGCTCACAACCTGCTCAGACATGGTGGGTGGGGCAGCCACACAAATGTTCTTCTGGCAGCACAAGGATCTGAGCTGCTCTTTGCTTCAGGCCTTGCAGCACAGCTTACTCAATGCCTCCTTTGCCAAGGAAGTTTCTAGGGCTGTGCCCCACAAACAGTAGCATCAAGAGGCTATTGGAGTAACAATTGCAAAATGGAAGCTGAAATGAGCAACCTGAGGAAGAGAGGGAGGGAATTTCTTGGGCAAGTTAATTTGCCAAACTTGATGCATCAAAAAAATTGTGTTTTTATACAATTGCTTTCAATTTTTTCAGATTCTTCTAGTTTGAAGGTCTAGGGGAAAAAAAACAAAACAACAACAACAACAACAACAACAACAACAAAAAACCCAAAAAAACCCCACCAAAAAAACCAACCAACCAAAACAAACAAACAAACAAACAAACAACCCCAGCCTGGTCAGAAAGCTCATCCATTAAACTCAGCAGTTCTAAGTGGTTTTTCTTTTTCTTTTTTCTCTTCTTTCTCTCTCTCTTTCTTTCTTTTCTTATTTCCTATAGACAACCACCCTACAGCAACCCTGTTATATGTGCATACTCACTTGTGTGCCCACAACCTACATGTTCTGCAGTGCAAATATCATTATCTGCCTGACAAACACGCTCCATCTGACAGCCCTGCATCAAGGGCAGGTTCAAACAGAAGCCAGCTGCAGCAGAACTCACTAGTGAGCTTATTAGCAGACCACTGCAGCAATACTGGTCTGCTGTGAGAATTGAAAAAATAAGCAGTTGCATTTTAAGTGACATAAAACAAGATGAGGTTTTTTTCCTCTTTTATCAGTCAGAAAAACACGTGAACTATTATACCTTTGCCACGTTTGCTTTGAAAGGACCTAAGATAGACAAGAAAAGCTACAGAAGGAATTAGAGGCAGACTACATTTTGATTTTTAGCTTCTTTTTAACAGTACTGATAATCAGCTTCCAGTCTAAACCAAAGAACTTAAAATGCAGTTTGACTTCAAGGCATTTTTTATGTTGCTAATCAAAACATGATGGCTAATATGCATTCCTTGATTAATGTTCTTCTCTATTTAAAACCAAATGTGATTAGCTTAAATGCAAATATTTAAACATCACCATAATTAATATTTTGAAAAGTCTAATTCATTCTTTCTTTGAAAGGGTTTTCTTTGCATTTAATTTAAAAGTCTCACATGACTAACACGGTATTGTGATATATAAGACATATACCATTTTCAGTAAAGATTCAATGCCAAAATTATTCAAATTATGTTAGCTAAAGATATACAGACAAGTATCCATATTGACAAGAAAATTTTCAAGCACTATCATGTTTGCAGCAATTAGAGTTTATACTGAAGTTCAATTATAACCAGAGTTTCACCAAATACATGAGCTAGATTTTGGAGTTTTGTATGCCAAACATCTTGAGAAAAATTACAGCTCCCTCCCCTCCATCCCATCCCCTCTTCTCCCTTCTGTTTGCTTTGTGTAAAGAGGAAGAATAGCTGCTGTTTTCTAGACTTCCTCCTGAGCATAAGTAGAAAATGTAATTTTAATACCCAGCATTGTCTGAAGCATTGGAGTCCTACATTATATGATTCCACCTTTTAGCAGAGCTCACCTTGCCTCCCCTGCACACATAGTAAGTAATTTTAACTTTTCAGCTAATGTAATTTTGTTTAAAGAATGGTGAAAACACTGAGAACTCTGCTTCCCTTGGGTTGTGGATACCACAGATTGAAGAAACACGAAATAATACAGTTTTGTTTCGGCAAAAAAAGGGGGAGGAATTCAAAATTAATTCTCCTTTACAAATAGCCTTCCTTTCTTCAAGTTCTCAAAATTTTGAAGACTACATCTATACCAGTAATTTAAATGAGTTTGAGACTGTTTGGCTGAGACACCATCACTGTCCTGTAGTACTGCTGCAGCACCTCCCTCTTCCATCCTCCAACACAGGAGATGGGGACTTCTTACAGGGACAGCCCCCAGCCCACACCAACCTCCTAACCCTAAGGAAGCTTCCTAATGCCCAGGAATTCATTATTTGTAAGTGCTAATTGTCATGAGGTAAAGGCATACCAGCGGCTGCTCTGACAGTCTAACAGCAGAGGCTCCCACACTGCCTGGGAACATTCCTTGGTATCAATGCAGATGCAAACAAGCAAGATATTGACTCAGCAGGTAACAAAATGTTGACAGGCTTTGGAGAAACTCTATAGGAAAAACTGCAATGGGACTTGGAAAAGCCATATGTTCTCATAAACAGGATGTTCATGTGTTTGTGCCAAAGGAGTTCAGTCTCTCAGTCCAGCCCTACTCTAAATGAAGACTTAATATTTTGAGAAAAATCTGGCTGTCCATCAGCTGTTAAGATGCATGTAGGCAGATCATATTTCTAAACCAAATCTATATTTATTGATCACCTGGGGAAGTAAAGTAGAATTCCTGAGCTAGAACACCAGCTCTGCAGTGGTTTTGTCCATCACAGACTTGTAATTTTTTAATAAATCCATGAAGTACCCATCAGTCCCTGGCAAAATCCATGTTATGCACTATTTCCTATGAATGCTTTTTCCTCACTTTTTGTGTTCTGCTTTCTCTTTAAGGAGAGACTCCTTCTCTTACCTCTTTTCATCCTGGCTTTAGGGATTCTCTTTTAAAAATTAGTGCTCAGCATATGCTTCCATTGTCTCATAAAGGCACCTTTTCAGGTGTATTACCGTCTATTGTATCTGATCATTTGGGGAACATTGTGAGGTTCAGGCTCGTACACCATCAGGCCAAGATTAAATATTTAACTTTCTTTCACCTAGAAACAGTATTGTGAAGAAACTGATACACAGTGAACATCACAAAGCACTCTCATGTTTTTTCCACCTTCCTAACAAGTTCCTTCCTCTCCTTGACCATTACCATCTCTTCATTGCCATGGACACTTCATTTATCTTCTACTGTTACCATATCTTACCTTCTCCCATTTTACTCTCTGACAGTTCCTCCTGAGAAATCTCTACTTAACTTCCCAGGATGGAGGTTACACAGCATCAGTCCCAAACACTAACTGAGAATGTCAGAAAAGTGAAAACTTGACTTAAGTGTAGATATTTATCCAAAGGCTTATCCTGCTCGTTTATTTGGACAGGACTCAATCCAGGAGAAATGGCTGGAGACGGAAAGTTGATAGGACTCCAGACTAAAAAAAAAAAGGGAGATTTAATAACAATGAAGTACATAATGCTCAAAAAATCAGGAAGATTTGGACACAAGACTGGCAAGGAAGCAGCTTGTTTGGGAATACTGCTTCACCTCTATTCATTTAGATAAGACATAGTTAATGTCTACTTTAATTCATTCCTGGAGATACAGGTCCAATGATTGGTGTTCGAATCTGTTTTAACTCAGCAAATCGACATATTTCCTGAAGTATTGCAACAAAAGAGTGAATAGTGAAAACATATTCTCAAACTCTAGGGGATCATGTTCATCACTGAAAGCATCTCTGTCCAATAGCCTGTAACGTGGGGCTTCTCATGTGGATGAAACATCAAGATTTTATTGAAACATCAAAATTTTATTGAAACAGCAACTAGCACTTTTTCACAATTCCCTCAAACTGTTTTCCTATTTGAGGGCAGATAATTACTGTCACAGTGATCCGGAATGTCTGGGATTCATTGATGATGAGACCAATGAAATGGTGATTCCTGAGTAGATGAATACCCTCTCAAGATTGTAGCATCCATAACAGCTTCAAAATGAATCACAGAGGTAACCCAAAGTTACTGCAATACTCCTGACGTATTTCAGGCCTCGCAAATGCGTTATTTAGATTATCCTTAAGTAACTTACTAAGCAGGACATGTGTGCATGGGTGTCTGTGTTCACAGGTGCAAACACAAACTGAGAGGAGGGAGGCTGCAGCACAGAGAAAGCTCAAAGACCAGGCCAGCTTTTAGCTTCAAGTATCTTATATATTACTTGGAGCATTTCTAAGACAGTAGGCAATCTCAAAGCAGGCAGATAAAATACAAGTTGTTTTGTGACTTTTTAAATGGCAAACAAAACCATGACCATTTTATTTTCACTATTATAAGTTGTTAAAATCACCTAGGTTAGGGGTTTAAATGACCCACAGCCACCCACAACTAGCCTTAGGAACGTATTTCTTATTCAGGCTTAGAAATGTTCCTACATATTAAGATGTCAGAGATCACAGTTATTAAAGCACTGGATGCTTTTCATAATAATCAAGACCCTTGGCCACTGTAGTAGAGACTAATACCAAGTTTCTCAGACCTGCTTCTCCTAGTAAACTGTGATTAGCTCTGTGCAGCACAAGACTGTGCCCTATCAAATCATAGTGTAAAAATTAGTTATTGAAGTCTGTATGCAAACAAGAAATACAATGAAATTCTGTTTTGTCTCTCAATAGTCTTCCCAAATCCACAGGCATTTATTGTGCTCAGCATTTTTAAACTATAATAATCATTTATCACTGATACTTTCTGTTCAAATGCTTTTGTTTTATGCTTACACAACTCGAGTTTATAGAATCAAAGTCTTGCCTGAGTGAACGTTGACATCCTCACCAATGCTCTCTGCATTTCTCAATTTATCACAATTACTGTTAGCAGCTATCAGTTTTAAAACTTACTAACACATGCAAAGCACAGGAGTTACTTAACCCCATATCTCATATATTTAAATACAGTAATTTCACAAATCATCAAGAATAATGGATTGGTTCAGATTTGGCAAGACATTTCAGGATACTTCACTATTTTGCTAGGAAAAGGAACAGATTAAGTCATCTTCAAAGAATCACAGAATATTCTGAGTTGGAAGGAACCCACATGGACCCTTGAGCTTCAACTTTCGTTTTTGCTCCTAAGAAGTCAGTCAGCAAAGCTAGAGTGTAAGAGCAATTTCAGACCATCAGGGAGGGGAGCATGGCTGCTTGAGCACCTGTAGAAGATGATGCAGCAGCCTTACCATAGCCAGAAAGCTTTTGTGCACAGAACAGCATGAAGGAAAGCACATTTTTAAGAAGTGACAGAGAACCTGGTATCCTTGACCAAACATCTCCAACAACCCTAAAGGCCTGACCAAATAGTATTTATTCCAGCCTGGCTCATAGGTCAGAGCATTTTTGCAGAGCATACCTTAGGTGCTGGTACCCCAGAATGATCCCAGAGGGATGTATTTTGCTGCTCTAACAATTCCACATTTACCAGCATAAAATTCAATTACTCAGTTTTGGGGTATGCAAGCCAGTTTTGGTTGTCCAGTTAGATGATGCTTTCTATTGCTGTCATTTCTAAAAACAGCAAATAAGGAACCATAACACAAACAAAAAATCCTTTTACCAAGGTCATCAAGGAGAGAGGGTGCACAACACTTTATGTGTACAGAACAGGGATTTTTTGAGTGCACCCAGACCTCGACAGTGTAAGGGAATTAAGGAGCTCAGTGCTTTGCATTAACAGGCCCTAAAAAGATTAAATTATTGCCAGCAAGAATAGTAATTACTCTGACTTACAAATCTACATACTTCACAGATGTGGAAAGGATCTCAGAGAACAAAGGCCACACCATGCAGAAATGGTGAAAATACTGAGTGACCATTTTCTGTCTTGGAGGCACCTTTCCTCCTGTCCCCACTCTGCATTTGTATAAATATTATGTATTCATAGCTGAAAAAATCCACAGTCTGGGATGGAGAAAATAAGAACAATTCTAACACAATGGCTGTATAAAAATTACATTTAATGATGTGACTACAGTGGATTTATTTCCTGATGTTCTTCTGTGGTAATAAACCCACATCCCTTGACACACTTGGAAGCCAAACCAAATAATGCAACCAGGAAATTTCTTGGCTGCCATCTACTGTTCAAAACTTTCCTGTATCTCACAGAAGAAGAAAAACAAACCCCCCCAAAGAACAGCCACTGACACCTTCAGGCTTTTTCCTTCTCTTTACTATTCCTGCCAAACCCAATGTTTTTAGGCTGCTTTTACAGACCACTGCATTTCTGTAAGGATTCTGTATTTGCTCACCTTTCAACCAGTATCAAGAATGAGAGACACAAAACCTTGTAAACTTAATGACACAGTGTTTAAGGTAAGAACACTGTAGTATTTTTAGTATTTCAGTGAACGACTATTAAAGAAGTTTCTACTAATTCACTAGAGAGCACTAGAGTGTGATTTCTTTATACAGCAGTAAGTCAGCAGTAGGACAGAGACTAAAAAGCAATGTGGGAGAAAGCTGCCTGCAAACTAAAAAGCAATGTGGGAGAAAGCTGCCTGCATTCCTATTTTTCAAGGCTTTGTGCCTCTATCAGGGTAAGCCCTACAATATATTTGTTTTTCTCTCTCTTATTTTGAGAGCTATCTAGATTTATTTCTCCTTTACAACTCCTCTGCCTCATCTACTGCCTACTCATTCACCTGATTTGCCATATTAAAAAAAATGTGTTTCTAAGATCCCCACTCAGAAGTTCACAAGACTACATATATGTTACATACTACATACATACATAATATATATATATTACATACATAGACATGCATACATATATAGCATAATGAAACTGACCACATCCTCCTGGTCTCTAGGAGACAAACTGCTCCCTCTCACAAAAATGTATCAGATGGTGAAACAGTTTTTCAAGGATGGTTATAGAGTATGACAACTGCAAATACAGCACATATGAAAAAATTAAAATGAGCATCTTTCTTTGCAGAAAGATACTAATAGATGATCTAGTAATAACTTCAGCTTTCTCAATTTCTTTTCTCTACTCCTTAGTTTCCTTTAGTATTTGTCAAAGTTTGGTGCGCTCTGCTGGAAAAGTAATCCCAACTAGAAAATCAGCACACTAACAGTCTGAAAGGTACAATACTCAGTGGCTGAGGAATGCAAGCAGGTCAGGGCTCATGCTGTAACAAACAGAAGAAAACAAAACAGAAAGGGAAGAAACTGAATGAAAGAAAACCTCTCACCCTGAGCACAATAAAAAGTAAACAGCTGGAAGAAGTGCATCATGGTTCACACACTGCACACCAGGTCCTTTTGATCTCTTGTGGTCAGAGATGCAGTTATCTCTGTTGTGTACTTCCAGAGAGGGAATTTGGAGTAACTCGGTGCTTCAACCTACCTGGTTTGAAATGGGGTAAAGAGTGGACTCCAGGCCACGTATCTTCATTTGGTGTTCCAAGTACCTGTACACAAAAAAAAACCAAAAAAACAAAAAAAAAATTTAAAAACCGCATTGCTTTAATGGAAAAGACTTAACAAGTCATAGCACCGTAGAAAGCACAATCTAAACTTTAACTAGGCTTCTTCATTGGGGGATAAAGAGGAAGAAAGTACAAAAGGTTAAATGATTACAACATTTCCAAGGTACCAGTGGAGTCTGTAAAGCAGATGGGAGTGCTGGATTCCTGTCACACTGCCTGTTTAACCTGTTAAAGCTACTTTTCATTGACAAGGATCAAGCTATCTGAGAGCACAGGTGTTACAGAGGCTAGACAATTTAGCTCAGAAATAACTTCAATTCTTAGAAATTTAAATAAGATAAACAGCTATAAATAGATGCAGGGATAAAAGCTTTACACAGATGGTAAAAAGGATTATCAAGAGTGTGGCATGAACAAGAATGTACAGCAACGAGTTGTTATTTTAACATGGCTGCAGTACACATAAAAATAGTAAATTCTTAGGAGATAGACTTTATTGACTCATGCAATTTGCTTTGTTTCTATTCACTTCAACTGTCCTCCTTCTTGCAATGTAAGTCAGACCAATTTACAGCATCAAAGTATTTACACTTCTTACATGCATCTCATATTCTCTGTTCACATGAGAAATTGACTCTCTGTGCCCTTGACACAAGTAATAATCAAAGGGAGAACTGCTATAAGTAGTTCTCCCAAACCTGGTTTTCTTCATAGCACATATCTGTTAAGACTTGTTTTAAGTAAAGCCAGGAGGAAGATTTAAATTACCAGCTCTAGAAACACATTTCTGAACAAACTGTGGAATTTAATATTTCACTAGTAGGATCTTTCTTTTCAAAAAGTTGCACTCAATTTCTAACATGAATGAAAATGAATATCTTTTGAATATCTCTTATAAGCTCAGGCCCTAGAATAAAAGGTTGATATTCTGAGTGAAAGTAATTCACACTAGTCTGGTGCTTGTTTTGCATTATCAATGTACAAAAGCCCCTCCTAGCTCTGCCCCTATCTGCACTGCAGGTCATCTGAATAAATCTTTTGGACTTGCATATCTTGCGTCCTTGTGACATTCTGTGGTCACTTACATCATTGTGAAGCGAGCCCAAAGTCAGTGTGAAAATCTTTGGTCCAAAAAATGTGAAAAAACAACATCTACTCCAAATAATTTGGAACTGAAGAGATTTATTTTAATTTTGTTTGCTGCAATATACACATGATTTAGGAGCATTAAAGGAAGGACACCACTCTAGAATACTTGTTTCATTTCTTAAGCTATGTAAACATTTCTTCACATTGATAAATTGAAGCTGAAAAAAGTCTTAGAAACAGAACTGGCAAGGTAAAACACAAAAAGTTCTTATTCAATTCTGCCAGAAATTTATTAAAATAAATTTAGAAATGAGCTTAAAAACTTGAGACAAAAGTAAGTGAACTCTAAAATAGATATAATTTTTACTTACGAGGTTTGCTTTGTGAGTCTAAGGCCTCAAATTTATTAAGCAGTTTACAATAGTCATATTTTTCTAATCTAAGAATATTAATCTAAAGATATTTTTTCTCCACAATCATATACAATAAAGAATACAAACAGTCCAATTTGGATGTAGTATGATCAGTAGAAGGTGAAAGCAGAACATTAAGGTGACAAAGGTGACAGTATCAATGTGACTATAGAGTATACATTCACATAGCTATTTAGGTATGCAAATTCACTGATTTTATTTGTAAATATTGTTTGTAGCACATTTCTTTCAGTCCTTGTGATATGTCTTAATTAGCACTTGAATAAGATAAACCTGGCCCTGCAACCCTGATTCATCACAACACCCGTGTTCATCTCATTATTGCTATTAGAGAGAGCACAATGCTGTCATTAAACACTGAGGAAGTTTGGAGACACCATCAACACTATGCCACAAAATCAATTTGCAAATAACTTCCACTTACCTTCTGTATTAATCAAGCTCCTGGTGCCAAGCACCCCCCAGACCAGGAGAGGGAGCCCGTGGATTAAAAACAGAGATTCTTGCATCAATTTAAAGCCTGAAATAAGGTTCTCAACTTTGCACCCCCTCTTAGTGAATCAAAGGAATATCCTCTTATTAAATAAGATATAATGGTTACAAATGTATTTGTTCTGGATATTAAAAACATTAGCCACATTCCTCTAAAACGTGTTCCTATTTGCCGCTTAGATGAGACAGAGGCAGCTATAGGACTGTACAGATGAAAATTAAAACCAGCTAACAAAGTCTGTAATTTTCACTTTTTAAAGGAATCATACTTCAGTGATTCAGTGTTTCTTGTTTCACTAGTTTTCCAATCCATTTCTTCACTAATATTCTAGCACATCTGCCACCGCAGTATCTTTGAGCCAGCTACAAGCAAGTTCTGTGCACTGGAGTACTCAAACCACCTACAATATTTATACCTTCTCTCAAGGGCAGCAGTCAGGCTGAAAACAACTGAGGGTTTCCTAGCATCTAAATGCCAACCATTTTTAAGGTAGAGACACTTGGCAGCTCAGGAAAGGATCCAAACACCTTATTTTAATGCATGGTACAAACACTATAAAGATCATCCTTCCACACATTTTTTTAGCATATGTAATACAGAAATTCACAATATGTGACAACAAACAAACAAGGAGGAGAAGGCAGCAGTGAAAGAACTGTGGTTTTGGATAAGATGAAACAGTCACTGCCCACAGGTACGTCAACATAAAGAGATTTGTAAGCATCCTTTTTTAAGTGATTCTCCTAAACAGCAATCAATCCCATTTTGATGAGTGGGATTAAGCAATCCAAAGCAATGAATTTTGACACTTGCTATAAATAAAGCAAAGTGGAGAAAAACCTGCCTTGTTTTGCAGCTTACAAGAGATAATTAAGGCACCAACATGGAAAAGGGAAGGGAGAACCCAACAGTCTTCTGGTTTCACTGGAATACACGGTCACTTAGCAGTGAAGACTGATTACCCAGACCTAGACAACAGCTGAACACCAGGAGCTGTTATTTTACAGGTGACCTCCTAGCCCCAGCTTTCATGGTCCACCACTTCTCATCCTAAGCATGACACCAGGAGTTCTGCCTCCTCTATATTTTAACATTTTTTCTTTCCATTTCATCTTCCAAAACCATAAAAATAACTACTGCTGTCACAGCAATCAAGCCCCAGTTTAATACTGGAAATAAACTTTTATTTAACATTGAGAATTACTTGAAAAAATAAGACTAACTTGTTTGCTTTCTCTACTGATAATTTGCTTCTCAGCGAGGTAAGCATTCAGCTTGCATGGTTTAATATCCTATTTTCTTTAAATTGAATACTAATTGAACTGAATAACTAACACAAGACTAATCTACAATTTTCCATACTTGGAATGGATTTAATGTTTTCCAGGGACCATGCTGATTATGGTTTCTGCAAAGAAGACTCCAAAATCTACTGGGGTTCTGCTGTTCCACACCCCAGACAACACTCTGAGATCTTTTTGTTTTCTAACAAGGCACATAAAATGGTGCTCTCATTTGAAACTTGCTATTAAAAATCAGGACCAAATTCTAATTCTATTTGTAGGATGAGAAGTATAAAAATAACAGATTTACAATATATCAGGGTACTGAGGGTCACATACCTGTACTGCCAGTTGATACCATTAGGGTTTGGCAGAAAGTCATAAAAACAGAACCTGCTGTTTAAATCTCCATACACAAGCATGATGTACAAAGATTTCCTAGGAAATGCAACAAGAATGCATCAAGGGCTACTGAATTACCTTATTTTTTAATATACGAAAAATTTGGGGGTTAGCATCTGGTTTTGCAAGGACTCACCATTCCCTGGTGTACAAGGGAATAATTAGTTTACAGTCAGCTTTGCACCATTCTACCAACACAATTAGTCACGTTGTCCTGTGTTCTGCTTCAAATGCAAAACCATCCCACGTTACTGCCATCTATTACATGAGCAGCAGTGCAAATCTTTCCTACCAGCTCTTTCCCAATTGCTGGCATAATTAATAAAGAAAAGCAATCCCTTTTACACTACAAGTTTTGAATAGACAAAGCTGCATATTACTGATATGACACTTTAACCTTTGTTAGAGCTGATGATCCTCAAGAAGGGTGATGGTTTGGACTTCAACAAGACAAAGAACCTGCAGCCTGTAGTATTATTCAGAGCAGAATGGAAGACAAGACCAGAATGCAAATGAGCTGCCTTTCCTTAGACAAGAGTTATGGAAATCAGGCTAAATAATATGCAGAATTTGAAATTTTTTTAGTGTTAGGTCAGCTTGATGAACAACCAAAGTTTGGTAAAAAAAAGTGTCAGGAGAATACAATTTTTTCCTTTCAAAAGGAGAGGAGTTTGTTTAAAAATGCCCTGAAATTTTAACTGAGAAAAGTTACAAGCTGGATGTAAAAATGTTTTCTTATTTTATTGTACCTTTTAAGGATGTTCAAGATTTCTTTTCCAGTCTTCTTGTTTGCTGGATAGAACATACTGCATTTAGTGAATCCTTGGCTGTGATGTACCATGGGAGACTACAGCTCTTTGAGGAACTGAACTCAATCAAAAGAGGAAGAGAATAAGCATTGCAGATCATTTCCAAATCAGAAATCCCTTTCTATTGAATGAGATGTGGAGGTTTCAGATGTTTGGTTTTGCACCAAAAATCTGTTCTATTCTTTGGAATCATATATATCTAATGAGGTTTTCAACTTAGTCAAAAACCTAGGTGTTTTCTGTTTCATTAGGGGAAAGTACATTATTGCTTTAGGTTTGCCTCTTGAGGAGCAGTGTGAGTTCCAGGGTTTCAGCTCCATCACTCTCAGAGCCACCTCTGAACACAGAATTTCTGCTCTGGAAGAGCAATGGTGCTAAGCCATTAGTCCAGATGATCCACCTACAGCCACATTCCCTTCCTGAGGAGTAGAGTCAGGTAGATCTGAACCACATCTTTCACAATCTCCAAAGTTCTGTGTTACAGCCCAATAATGTCAGTGAGCACAAAGTACATGCAGCAGTGAAGACCAAAGAAGGAACTTCATCCTTCAGCTTTGCATTTGGCTTTAGTATAATGGGTTAGAAATGACATTCAGTAACCATTTGTGCATTGTGCATGCTGACTCAGAGTCTGCTGACTGACAACTGCAGTGAGGCTTCCTTTGGCTCCCTGCTGGGCACAGTGGTGACAGCTGAGTGTCAAGTTTAATATCCAAAAGATAGAGTCAGAAATGGAACGGCCTCAATACCAGTCATTTCTTTCATTTCTTCACATCAGGAGTTTAGAGGTTTGCTTTTGCAGTTCAGTTTCCATAAGGTCCTGCAAATCCATGAATTTGTGCAATGCACTTACTGGTTTGTTAGGGGCCAAACACATTTTACCCTTGGGAATGTTGTGGAAGGTCCAGGGTTCACAGCTGCAGTGAAAAAGTCACTTCATTTTCATTAAGATGGCAAGAATATATTTATTTGGTTTCATGAAAAGACCACATGCCAATTCATTGTCCTTGAGATTTAGAATATTGAAGCCTTACTTCATTAAATGAATGGCAAAAATTGTACATAGTTCCTAGACCAGGAATCCATGCCAATTCAAAGTTAAAACAACTGAAGTAAGATTGTGTAATCTAGGCAGTCTCTTCCCATGTGGAAAGTAATAAAGGCCTTGTTTAGAACCTGAAAACCATATTTTAGTAAAATTATTTTTCTTACATAGCAAACTTTCTGTGGTTTTTTCAGTCAACTGTCAACAAAATATCCCTTCATTATTCCCACAGAGGTAAGAAATTAAATACCAGTGAAACAGATTAAAAATATAGAAAATGTAATGCAACAGATTAAGCATACAGAAAACATAACTTGTATGATTCCTCTTCAGAACAAAAGTGTTAAACAAGAACACATAATTCTTTGCAGACAAATACAGACTTTCAAATTCTTATTCTTAGTTATATGGGTAAAAGAGGTGGTAGTTTTTTTGCTTCCTTATGTGTAAATGCCACCAGAATCACAAAAAAATCCTTACAAGGACAATATATGGCAAAAGGAAAACAAAATTCAACAGCCACCATGCACAATGGTAATGTGCAAAAGAATATTTTCATGTGATCTACATTCATTCAGGAAATTAAATCAGAATTATGGACTGGTTAGAAAACAAACTGATTGGAGTATTTATTTTGCAAGTTATTTTGTAAATGATCTAGGCATGGTCTTAACAAAAAAAAACCACAAATAAACAAAACAAACCAACCAACCTAACAAAACAAAACAAAATAAAAAGTATTAAATTCTTTCACTAGCCTTATGAAGTACCTGCTACTCAGATGATAAGGTTGGGACACAAGAGCTACAGAAAAGAGAGAAGGCACCTCCTCACCAACCCTATAAACCTGTTCTTGCTGTAAGGAAAGTGATGCTGTTTTATGAAAAAATGGAAGTTATTGAAGCTTATTCTTTAAGGTGGAAAAAGAAGCAGTAAGAACAGAATGAGGCTCAACAAAAGCCTGACTCAGGCATCAAGTGGAATATCATCATTCCATTATATGTGGGTAATTGAACCACTTCCTTTAAGCATAAGAAGTGATTCAAGACATGAAGCTGTATTTTAAAACCTTGGGGTAATGTGCCAGTATGGATGAAGGAAGCAAAACATTCCCACAAATTCTAATAACACACATTCATTAAAAAAAAAAAATCAAGCTCAACTAATATTTTGCTTTGGCTCTGTCAAGGATGAAAAATGAGGTACTTGAAACAGTAGAGGGCCCAACTGTTCTTAACTTCCTTTCCCCATGAGGCAAAATACAGTGAAGTCTTGCCAGGAAACCTTTTTAATATGTGATTTTTTCCATCCTTACTTATGTATATAAACAATATTTTAGTAGCTGTCTGCATTGCAAAGGTAAATTTATTCCAACACTGTTTCCATACCATTTGCAGCACAAGTAAATTCATCATTCTCCTCATACCCACAGTAACCACAGGTATCTTTTGGAGGGACCCTGGCAGGGGCAGCACTGCAGCTGTGCCAGCGCTGGAGAGTGCCCAAACACCCAAAGCCTGGCCAGAGCCAGGCTCTGCCCACTCACCCTGCACCAGCTGGCAGAGACAGCTGGGAGGAGGAGGACGAGGAGGAGCTGAGCAGCCCTCACTGCAGACACAGCTCTGCAGAGCATCAGGACCAGATGAAATGAAACCCCCAGCCCTACAAGAAAGCACCACAGGGGTTTGACATGCCACTGTCCTTAAATGTTCACTCAGGGAAGGGTTTTGGTTATTCCAGAAGTTACCTACTGAATGCTTACTACACTTTGACAGGGCTGTTCCTGTGATTTGATGAGATGACTTTTAGAAACAAATTCTGTCCACAATCCAAACTGTACTGGAATCAGCATAAAACTAGAGTATTTAATCTAAATTTCACAATGAGAAAAAAGCAACTGTGAAATCAACTTGAACAGGACTGTGACATCCTCTTCCTACAGGGAGTCAGCACATTTCATCATAAAGCCCTATTTTAGTAACTCAGGACATTCACATAAAAGTTCACATGGTGGAAGAAACTGGTTTTTTAATTTAGTGATTTTTACTAAAATGTTTATGTGAATGAGATGAATGCTAAAAAATAACTAGAAAAAAGGATTTGGCAAACTTATTTTGAAAATAAGAGGGGCCTGGGCTGTAGAGACACAATCTCAAATTAACAGCAAAAGGGGAAAAAGGAAACTCCTGACAGAGACTGCACTTTCCCTCAAACCAGTGCAACCATGCAGCAATTTTGCCAAATCAAAAGCTAGTCAAACAATGATGTACATGGTAAAAGGAGATTGTTTAGCTCCAAAGTGAAAAGATGGCTCCTCTGTGAGGGATGCTCCATGCTGAACTGCTCAAAGCAGAACAGAGAACCTGTCCTTTCATCTTCCCCTGCCATCTCTGCTCAGGAGTCTCCTTCTGCCAGCAAAAAATCCCATAATCAGAATTTTAAAATTCTGACATTAAACTAGACTTAAGGTCTCTGATATCTACTTTGGAGCTGTATATATATATATATATATATATATATATATATATATATATAAATATAAAAGACCTCAACAGGATGAAACTGATCCTTATAAAGAAGAGAAAAGCCTTTGTAGACCTCAAAGCTGTGGATCAGGAAAAGACTGGGAAGAAAATTCATGTGTAAGACGCAAGCTAACCTCAAAAGATTTCTCTCCCCCTCTAGAAGGAGAGAAGTTTGGTCTTCTGGCATTGATAGAGCTTGTGAGATGTCAAGTAAGGTTACAGAGAGGGAATGATGTCACTGAGGAAGAGATTGGTGTTAATACATGTGAAGAAGCAGCTGCTGTGCTAGCTGTGCTGCAAGGTCTCTTCCTTACTGCTTGGGAACAAACAGAATGGTTTTCTTCACTGCAAAGCCACCAATTTTCTGCCAGAAGGACCCTGTGGCTCACAAGTCATGCTTGTTTACATATTCTTTGAAATCTGCTCTGATTTACTCTGTACAAATAGTGATATACTCTGCATTTCACATTTCTCTGCATTTCCTATCCTGTCTAGGCTACAAAGCCTTTGGAACAACCCACCCAAACAGAGACTCCTCTCTTAAACATGCTCTTTAAAGATTTATTTCTAATTTTTTACTGACTTATTTTCTTTAAACTGAAAAAGGGGACTAAAAATAAAAGCCAAAACCTTGTGGGAGGCTTTTCTGAGATGTACTTCCAGAAGCCCTGCTGTGCTGGCTCAGCAGCTGGCTCATTTGAATTCCAGGTACACACTACACAGGGTTTTTTGGAAATGCTGGCTTATCAGAAAAGCAACGCTCCCCTTGGATCATAAAGCTGGCTTTATGGCCTTTTTGAAGACCATAAAACTGGCTCAGTTAACACATATGAATTCCTACCTAGTGTTGTAGTATCCAATCTCATTGGCACAGGCCAAGCTACACATTGCATCAGGATACTTAAGGGCTTAAAGCTGCCATTCAGCTGGAAAGCTTGTTTAAATAATTAACAGACCAAAGTATGCATATTCCTATGAATCATCCTAAAAACAGCAAGAAGAAACCTTTTTATTTAAAATAAAATTATGTTTCTTCACTATGGTGTCATTTAGCTATGACTGTTTAAACAAAGAGGACCATTTGGGATCACATCCTTTCCCCACAAGGATTTTCTCTGACCCACTGCTCTTCACAGGAACCAATCAAGGTTCCCCAGGAACAAACCTCCACTCTGAAGCAGGGAATGCACAAAGCACTTCTCTGATCCTGGAATGTTTTGTCTCTGGCCTGGTGCCCAGTCCCAGCACATCAGAGGAAGGATTGTGCCTGGTTCTGACAACACACCAGGACTCACCACTCCTCACCCAGGAACAGCACAAGCACGGCACAACAGAAGCTCATGACACATGCTGCTTGTGGGATAGAAATATACTTGCAGAGGAAAGCTGTTGTGCTAAGGCAGATAGAATACTAGAGCTGATCGAGCTCACTGTCTGGGAAAAAAAAAAAAAAAAAAAGGATCATGAAAATTCTTTTTCTCACCTAAAAAATCAGGGGAGGTAACATACACTGAGACCTACACATGAAGCCTGGTGCTCAGCATGACAGAACAGCACGACATTAGAATCTGATCAGATCTTCCAGAAGTTTGCCAGCTCCTTATTTTGCCAGTTAAGGTCTTTATCTTGTAATAATCTCAATTTTGAATAGATTTGTGAAGCCACACAGAGCTCAGTGATGCAGCGGGTATTTTGTCAAGTTTTTTAAAGTGACAATCTGCAGAAAATGAAGGCAGCCAGTCACACTGCCATTTGAAGAATGTGCAGGTTCAGGTGGTACAATGTTTCTGAAACAGTCAGGGCATTAATAATGAGCTCCAGTTGTGATGGGTATATAGATAGATAAGAGTACTCTTCTTGGATGTCTAAATATCCAGCCAATTCCTACAGTGAACCTTATCAGAAATCCCAAATCAAATCCCTTTTAAAAATGTCTAACCTTATCACTTAAAATCCATTTCAAGTGATACAGTTCGAAGTGTTCCTCCTACAACAAAACACAGCATGATGCTTGGGGTATTCACTCCAAACAGCAGTATTTTGCTGCTACAAAAGAAAAAAGAGTTTTATACTACCCTTCTGAATCACTGGCACAGAACAAGCAAGAGAAATGAAAAATGGAAGCACAGAAATATTTTCTTCCTATAAATGGGGGAAATGTCAGCCTATGTCTGATGGAGAGAGTGGCTATAAGAGCAGCTGAGACATTTTAAGTGGGGTCAGTGCAGACTCCCAGGGAGTTATGCATTCTCACCCAGAGGATGGTAATGTCTGTGGGAGGACTGGCTGAACAGAACCTGCACCCTCCAGGGCAGCCTGGTGAACCAGCACACTTCACTCAGAGCACTTTGGAAATCTCCAGTGAATTCTTTGCTGAAACATCTACTCATTTTCCTGACACTTTCTTTACCTATTTCCTTACAAGCCCATTGAAAGGAGGGGGTTCACTGCCCTGACACCATGAGGTACATGCCCAAACATTGAGATCAGAAATGGGTTTTGAAAGACTACAGAATGTCGAGATGATAAAATTTTTAAAAATTGGAAGCTGTGATTTAACCATTCATTGCTCATTTAGCAGTTGTGCCCTTACAAGTAGATGGCAGATAGCCTAAGAGTTATCATTTTGCTAATTTAAATGAAGGGGAAAGCTGGTGTATCTCAACTGGGAGAGGCAGTGGCACTGCCAGTGAACCATCTTGTTTGTTTTGACATTGGTGCACTCAGTAACTTTGTCCATGACTTCTGAGCTAGCAAAAGCACCATGCAGGAGGGACTAGGGTGCAGTCATCTCCTGTCTCCATTAAACTTTATGCTGCCTGCAGGGCAGCTGCAGTGGCAGATTCTGCTCTTGGCAGCACTACTTTTGGGCAAAATGGAACTACTCCCCAGGAACTGCTGGAACTGATCCTCTCTACTCACTGGAGAAAGGAGCTGAGAGGACTCAGTACTTGGAGAACATACTGCCTACAGCTCCAATATGAATTGAGGGGGCTTGCACTGAAATAATTAGTTAAGTGTGAGGGAATTATAGCAATTTCTCAAATGATTGGGGCTACTTAACACCTGTATATCATGCTCCACTTTTTTTTCCCCAGCAAAATGGAATAAAAAACAATCCAGAGGGAGAAATGGATAACTAACTAAATAGGACATAGAAATTAAAAAAAATAAAATTTGCACAGATATATGACAATGAGCTTCAGTGCCACTGGTAGTCAATAATGAGGGAGAGGAGGGGGAAGACTGGAGTAACCATTTCTTATGCTTTGTCCCCAGTACATTAAGGTGCACAGAAATGCATGGCCTGAAATATTGATGACACGAAGGCTCAAAAATGATGGGGCATCAGATACAAGAACAGTGAGATGACAATTTTAATCTTTAACATGAGCAACTCTGCTATTACAAGGTGTTGTGGAGGTAAATTTTAAAGATCTCACTGAAATAGAAGACAGGGAGATGCTACAGCAATGAAGCATGGACAATCAGCTACGCAAGTTATCAGAGAGAAAAATCACCCTCTCAACACTGTAGGCACAGCTGATCTCTTGGACTATTTGAGGAATGCAGATGAGCAGCACAATGTTATCATTATGCTATTTAAAAGGCCACAAAAGCAGCAAAACCATGAGAACATTAGCAAGAAGAAGATACTATAAGGCAGAAGTGGTAGGAAGCTGCCCCAAAAGTACATTTTACTGAAAGTAAATGAAGCCAAATGAAGAGATGACTTTAGTAGCAAACAGGTGTTTCACTACCCTTAGTTTTCAGCTACATTCACTAGTCTGAATTTTTTTTTATGGAATATGGTGTTCCAGAGTTTTCAAGAAAAGACCAATTAAACAAACAAAAGATTATTTTCCCTACAGTCTGAACTGCTGAGCAGCTGATAAAGTGATATGATGCAGTGAGGTCAGCAGGGCCTCATCCCCACCCCTCCCTTTCCAAGAGGAAGGAGGAATACTAACACACTGTAATGAGCTGGCTCAGCAGCATAGCAATGTCATCAACCACATATCTCACCCATCAGACCAGAGCAGATTATACCAAAGTGCACAGCATCTCCAACATCCAAATTATTAAGGTCTCTTTTTAAGTAATTAGGGCAATATGTTTTATGTATGTACACAAAGATGAGACAAGAAGGATACTTAAAGGATTGATAAAATCTTTGGCTGCTTTTCCTCTGATTTTCATGAAGGGCCAGTTCAGAGATACAAAATTTATGTACTTTTGTTTCTCTTATGAGAACAGCACAATTACCAGCTATTTTAATACAATCCCATTCAGGATACACAGGTTAAAAATGCAAATACAGTCTGTTCTAAGATGAAAATGAGTTATAATTCAAATAACACCATTTTGAAAAATAAGTAGATTTAGAATATTTTAAAATATCTGTGAAAGGAAGTAGGCATTATTCTAAAGTAATAAATCCCTCTTTATAATGTAATAAAGTTTAATCAAATTGAAAGCTTACAAAGTCAAATGATTTCTCACCTATCAAAAGATACACAAGTCCAACTGCAATCTTCCAGTGTATTAAGTCAGATGCTAAAAATCTTCTTTGATTTGTACTCATCAGGGTAATCATATTTATGTGAGAACATACCTGCTGTAGCACACTACATTCTTTGTTAAATATTTACCTTATGCTGTTGTGCTCCATCACCAACAGGTTACAGAGTTTGCACTGCAGCCATTTGAGTCCTATTCTGCCCTGAGAAAGCACTGTGAAGAATTCTCACTATGGTGTCACAAAATATATTGTTATCTTTCTGTGATGCACTTGGAAACAGGCCTCAGTTGCCAGAAATACAGCTCCGCAGTGATATACATGCACACTCTGAAGACAAACAGCAAACACAGAACATTTTTCTTCCTGCAACTGACAGCTGGAGAATCCTGCTCTGCTTTAGCCTCCAAGTCACTTTAAACTGAGAGCTTGGAAGACTGTGGAAGGGAGAACCAAAGCAAAAGAATAAAACATAATACTGCATAGCTCATAACCTGCTCTGTTTATTTCACACTCAGTTGAGAATACCTATTGCATTTAGATCTTAATCAGGTAATTCAGGTAATTCTCCTCTCAGTATCTTAAGAAGACTTTCTTTCTTTTTTTTTTTTTAACATTTTCTTACGTAGCAGGTTACATTTCATTTCTATAGGCCTTTCTTTTCCCTTTTCCTACTTATTAATACTGATTTTGTCAGTAAGATTTTCTTTTCTCTGTGTATGTCTCATAAGAAATGGCAACACACAAATAGTGGACACACAGAAATTGTGTGACAGCATTTTTATATGTATAATTAAAACTTGGATGAGGCTATAAAAAATTTTCAACATGTGAAAATTTTATGCCTGAATTCTTCAACCATAGCCATTTCATGAACTAGAAAAGCAGCTATCCTAATCAAGGTGTATTAATGTTTGCCCCTTGAAATCTTGAAGCCTCCTGAAATCACTGAAATTTGTAAATCTCAAAATTTACATTTAGCTCACTATGGATCAGCAGTTGTGAAAATGACAGTTGAAGACAAATCTTATGGCAAATGCTCAGCATCTTGCTAAATTAATACCTAGTCTAGGGCACTGATAATGGAAACACTGAAATAGGTATTAAAGTCTAACTTTATTCAAATTAGGCTTACTGCAAATGGTACCTCAAAGTGTGTGCATGGGCTGAAGGGGAAGTTTCCCCCAGACACCATGACAGAGAGAGCTATCCACTTCTAGTAGTTCTAAGGAGGACAGAAGAAATTGGCTATTATTCTTGAAGTCTTTAAAGAAACATGTGTAGACAGGCAAGACGTATCAATCTTATATTCTCACAACCCATCCCCAAAATCATCATCTAAAACAGCCTCACATTGAGTTTTAGACATTTTTAACCTTAAGGATGTTTCAACTTTTGCTACAGATCATAAACAATTTTGGCCATCAAGATGCTATACAGAAAACTTACTTTTGACAAGCAATGTTCAATTCATACACAAGTGAAAGAAGAAAGGGAAAAGGGAAGATTCAAGTGCAATGAACATTGTTTCTTTACTTATGAAAGAAAAAGCAATGTGACAATTTGATGCCTGATAATTTATTATCTCTCCTAGCAATAAAGCCAGCATACCAGGGTAAGGTTTTTGAATGTGCCTGTGTTTCTTATACAATATTATCTTGTAGAATAAATTTTTTGATAGCAGACCAACACTTCTGCTCAGAATGGGCTTCAGCTCCCACAAATGCACAAATTGCTTGCAACTGCTTTTCTGTTCAGTGTCACCTGCATGCGAAAATGTTTGCAATTACAGCTCCATAACACACGTGGACACAACCTGCACAGAGAGGGATTTTGCATGGCAAAGAAGATATTTCTGTGGTGTAAGGGGCCAAGAAGGAAGGCGCCTGAAAAGGTGTAAATCAGTGCACTGATTTACACCAGCTGAGTCTCATCACTTTTTCTTTTCAATGTATTGTCTGTAAACACCCTCTCAAAGGCTAGAGGCAAGTCTGGAAAAGAAACAATGCTTCCATATAATTACAGCCCATTTCTCATTCAGCAACTGAAATATGGCAGAAAGTAAACATTCTGATTCCAAAGAAAACCACAAAGCCATTGTTTTCCACTGAACCATGTCTTAATTTGTTTTCTTTTTCTGATAGCCAATTACTCCTCATGTTTTGCACTACCAAGATCATAATAACCCACACTCTTGCAAAGCCAGCTCAGCCATGCTCAGGGTTTTGCTCAGAATTAGCAGGCTGGACAGGAACATCTTGCAGGCAGATGCCACCTATGTGCATGAGGTTGTGTGACTGGCTGGCCTGAAATCCAGCCAACCCTCAAAGCAAAAAGATGGGGTTACACATTAATTTATTATTTCCTCTTCTTCTCTTCCCTCCTGCTGCCAGTTCCCCTGGAAAGTGTCCATAATACACCTGCAGGTATTTTTATGACTTTAAACATGGATAAATGTGAGATTGAGTGTCCTGATTTCTAAAAGAAATGTTAGCAGAGTGTGAGATACATATTTTTAAAGCCTCCTTTCCTAACACACATAGGCAATACTCCTCTAGAAATTGTCCTATGTTTTTACAAGATTGCTGTTTTTAAATCCTTGGCCAAGTTTGTTTTCCCAGTACCATATGAGTTTAATGGTATAAGGCAAAGAACAGCACAGACTATTGATACTCAGATATGGTAAGGATGGGAGCTCTTCATAAAAAGTGAATGCAAATTAGCATCATTTACCTTGTGCCCTGTTATATGGGAAAAAGTCTACTCACACAGTAATACACAAAACAATATAGAAGAGTCAGAGATCAAAAATTCAGCTGAAACTCCATAAAAAGAAATTTGAAATATTACCAGAATCCTTTACAAAGCATGAACACATAAAAGATTTACTTTGTTTTTCAAAGTTCATTTCAAAGGTTAATTTCACTCATACTTGCCCAGTTTAGAATTACTTTCATTTGAAGTTTGGCATAGGACATAAAGCCCAGAGAGGAGCCTTGTAAAAGTGGTATCAGTGCAAAACCTGCAGGCAAGTACAGTAAAATACTGAGTAAGTGCTAACAGCTTCAAAGAGAAGACCCACAGGTAGAGAAGCCTGCTATTTTTGTAATTAATTTTCAGTGGTGCTGAAAAGAAGTAAAATATTTTGCATGTTGTTGTTACAAAGCAAAGGAGAGGTAGATGTACTAGCAGGATTGCACTTCTCTACTTACATATTGTGTTATAGAAGATAGAAGTCAGCAACATGTTTCTAATTAATTCATTTCAAACCCCCCCTCATTTTCCTCATGAAGTCATTGGTGGGAGGCAAACAGAAAGATATGGGAGGAAAACACAGTTTGCCCTCCAAGCAAGAACAGTAATACATTTATATTACAATAGATTCATCCAGCCAGAAGAATAGATGGCACCATAGACACCATGCCTACACAAAATACAATTTCAGCCCACGTTCAGCCTCACAATTGCATGTATTCCATCAGAGATGAATGACCTCTGTGTTTCAGAGCCAAAGTATTTACCCACTGAAGGGAAAACATATTTTAAATAATGAAACAGGGAAAAAAACCCAATAAATTTGACTAAGTACCTGATTACACAGATGAACTTGAAAATCCAATGGTTTAAATTGCTCCTCCCTTGGGTTTAGCATTGCTAGCTTCCCAAAAGATGCTAGTAACACAACGTACCAGAAAGCACATTTTCTTTGGGTGCTTCATAGCTTAAAAGCTCTCAAAAAGTATTATCTCAGGCTTCAGAGGATGTCAGTACCTGAAGAAAACTTTCAGGTACAGAACTACAGGGAGAAAGCTTTGCAGATTCACAAATGCCTGTTAACATCAGACGTGGAGGAAACACTACTAGCCTGCATTACAAGACACTTCAGGCTTGTAGTCATATATCACAAGTATGTGTGCAAATATGTATAAAAAGTAATATTGCTAGCCTTTAAAATCTTCAATAATGGGAGAAACACTTCCATTCCCATTGAAATTAAAATGTCATTTTCCATAGCTATCTGAAATGGCAAACTCCTGTGTTTTGCTGCACAGCTCCATGTGGAAAGCTGGCATGTTTGGTGTCGCCCTTTGGCAGATCAGGCTGCTGGGCTCAACACATACTGTTCCTTTTTAATTACTTTTTAGTACTGTGTATTATGGTACCCAACAGAGCAGTAGCATCCAATACCAGAGAGGAGCCCTCAGCTTGTTCAATGCGTGTGTCAGGAAATATAGCAACTTCTGGCTGCCATTTCCCACTCCTGCTGTGACACCCTACCTGCAGTGGGATGCACATGCTTCCCACAACCATTTTTGCAGAGAGAGTGCCCATTTTCAGACAAACCAGCCTTTAAATGCCATTGTCCTGCCTGTGCAAAGAGCTACAAAGTAGCAGGAGAACTCTTTGTACATTATTCTTGCAGTGAAATCTAATTTGCTGTGTAGTGGCACCAAGGCTAAAGTTCAGGCAATGCACAGATTATTCCCTCATTGGGAAGGCTTCAGAGCCTGGGAGGAAAATTCATTTTGATCAATTGTGGCTCTCAGAAAGCTCACATAAGACAGAAAAGATGGAAATACCTTCCCACTTACAAAAAAAAAAAAAAAAATCTCTGCCAAAGAAAAATTTAGCTAACACACAAGAGATTCAACTCTGGTCTGTTTTGAATCTGTTAAGAACAGCAAGTATAAAAGCACATGCTTATATAAAAATCAGAGCTGTAACCAAGTTGCTATCTCCAGTGTGGCATGCACAAGCATACTGCAGGCTGTTCAGTGTAATCAGCTTTAACACTCAACTAATTCATACTGATCATCACCAGATCCAAGGAGCTGTCAATTCTTCCGTGGTATGGGGCTAGCTTGAAGGCATTTGGTGCAGCTTGAACATCTAGATATAATTAAATTTTATATTTACAATGGCACATTCTCCTTAATGTGAAAACCTCAAAGTTTGCATATAGAGATATGTATGCTAACAAATGATCAACAGGAATAAACTACTGATAAAGATGTTAGCTATTCCTTATCAGAAGCCAAATGCTATTTCCCAATTTTGTGTAATTTTATTTTGAATCAACAGATTGCCTCACATATTTTTCCTATTCTCACGATTTTACTGCTCAATGTGCACTTGATCAAAGTTTCATCCTGTCTTGTGCACGTATTGCAAAACTAAATAGAAATGCTAAAATTGCCACTTCATGTGTTCAGTCCGTCAGACTCAGTACCTTGCAACAAAAACCCAAGCTGCTTGTGTCAGAGAATGGAAAAGCAAAAAGTTTGCTGGAAATGATGATGACACATCATTAGTTCAATACTTTGAGGCAAGAGACTTGTTAGCTCTTACAGGCTGTATTTACAAACACCAGCAACAGAGCAAAAGGAAATGGCCTCAAGCTGCACCCGGGGAGGTTCAGGCTGGACATCAGCAAGAATTTCTTCACTGAAATTGTTGTCAAGCATTGGAACTGGCTATCCAGGGAGGTGGTGGAGTTACCATCCCTGGAAGTGAGGTTCAGGAAATGACTGGACATGGCATTTAATGTTTTTGTTTAGTTGACAAGGTGGTATTCAGTCAAAGGTTAGACTCAACCTTAATGATTTTATGATTTAATTCTATGACACTACACTTTCCTCTCTTATTTTCTATGACACATTTCAATCTAGAAAGTAACCCCAGTTTTGACATGTAGGAAAAAAGCAGGAGTGAAAATGTAATGGTATACTGATTAAACCACCTCTGCATTAAGGCATTTTATTCACTCTTAAACCTCTTTGAAAAAGCAACCTATTTATACGTGTGAGTCCCATTTGGTAAGCACAGTTTTTTTAAAAAGCCTATCAGCACTTTTAATTTTAGGCAGAAAAAAGAATTTGTATTATCAGATCCAAAGTGTAACAATAACAGCTTGCAGCTGCTTATTCATCAACATCTCCAAGTGCTGGTCTGATTCTGAGAACGGATCCTGTGTATAAACCCTTGCTATTTTACTGAGGCCTGTGGCTGTAATAGAACCTGAGTACGCTTATTAAAAACAGCTGCTGTAACAGAAATAGAGAATCAGGGTATATTACCATTTTAAAACCGCCAAATTGAATCAATGGAAGTCAGGAGAGACAAGCTTAAAGAGAAAAGTCCTTAAACAAAACTGAAAGATCAACCACTGTTCTCAATCTACTATACACAATCACTTAATTAAGCTGTTATAAAACGTAAATAAACACCATTCATAATGAGGAAGAAACATGTGGTGTGTTGTGTTGCATCTATTTTTGCAATGTAGATATGTGAAGAAGCCAGCAGTAGAGATACACAAAAACATTTAGAGAATCTCTCTGACTTCAACTTGATAATCGCTAAAACAACGTACATAAAATGTATTTTAATTTCATTTACATAATAATGGCCGCTAAACAATAGGAAATCAAACAGCCATTTAAGATTTTTAAACTGTTATTCATGTTAAATTTCATTCACTTTTCTTAGCTACTATTTCTTACATTTTTCCAGTTTCCTACTACAATGTAACCAATTCCCTAAGAGCTGCAACCTGGCTCCTAACACACTAAGGACATGCAGCTATGACCAGCAACAGCAGCAGCAGATACGATGAAGATTAATGTTCCTTTTTGTTCCAAGTTGAGTGAACAACAAGGTGTGAACAAAGGGATTAGTGGATCAGAGTGAAGGTGGACTGTGCCTCCCACCATTTGCAGAAGAGAGCCCTCTGTTACAAGAAAACTGTCACTGGTGGATGCTGAAAACATGAACTATGGGAACTGCTTCTGCAGAAGTCTTTTATTGGCTGATGAGTGCCTTTCACAGCCGTGTAAGTGCCCACTGTGTGGGAGTCAATCATATTGGTTATCTGGTAAAACAACCTGATCCATTTTGTCCTTCAGTGCTATTGACTACCCTACTATATATGATTCTTGGAGAATTAATGAATTTAATCCCTCTGTTCAAATACAAAACCAAACAAGAATAATCCTTTGGTTTATAACTTTTAAATAGATAACTTAAAGCCTTAATGATGCTTAGAGTACATTAGGAAGGCACCCACTGAAACTATTTAGCTAATGGTAACTAGACACTACCATTAGAAAGCCTAATTAATTGTGATTTAAAATTAACTCTGATTTGCAATGGACCATAAAACATCCAGACCAAAATTTTATCTATTTATTTGATGGTTTGCAAAAGATCAAATTAAAGAAAGGGTGTCAATAAATTATCACTTGTTATTTCAACACTGTTCTCAGTATTTGCAACTGCAGGTTAAAAACAAAATTTAAAATAATTGGCAGGCATTAAAAGTCATCGTAGATTGCATTTATCTTGGCATTTTTACATTCAAATAGTTGTGAGGATAGAGAAAAAATAGAAGTATATGTAAGGTTTACAAAAGGCATACAAAAATAGAGTTATATGATACACCCATCGCTATCACTTTTTGCACTACATCTTACAATCTCATACAATAAATTGCAAATAAAGCCCCACTAAAGGAAGAACCTGATTGCTGCTGTTACAAGTGCCCTCAATTTCAACAGCAAAAACAGTCAATAAGATTTTACTGCAAAAAATGAGATGAAGCCCCAAGGAGGAATTAATTCTTTCAAAATTTAATGTTCTATAAATAAGGAGAAAATTTCAAATTAATAAATGAAAAGCACAATTAGTTTAAAAAATAAAAGCCAGAAACTGGCTCAGAAGTTGCTAGCTTAAAATACACAAGCTGGCAAACAAACAAAGCAATGAGACACGTCACAGGAACTGCTCATAAGTGCTGCTCCCAGTCTATGTTGCAGCATAGCTATTCTTTCACAGCACAGAATTTTCAGGGTATTAGCCAACAGGGCAGAAAAACCAAATATTTTGCAGAAAATGAGTTATATTTATATCACGATCAAGTAAGGCCTTGTTTTAGGGAGATACTTTTGATGAGTCATTCCTAAAAGCATTTGCTAAATTCCCTGATGTCCCAACAAAAGAGATTCAGTGCAAGCAAGGCTGAATAAAGTGAAGAATGTAAATTTTTTAAACATATTATGAAAGACTTTCTTCCTCTCCCCATGGACCAAGAAAGAATACCAAATAAATATTCTGCATTTGAAATAAATGACTACTGACAAAATAACCTTTGAAAGCAAGAGTATGCTCATGTTTCCCTTCTAAATTTATGGTCAGAAGCAAGGCAGAGATTGACATGTTAGGGTAAGCACTGCTCCTACGATACTTTCCCTGGTGACCACCCAGCAGCACCAGGAGCCACTCTGGTCAGCAGTGCTTTCCCTGAACAGACCCACTCCACAACAGCACAGCTCCCAGAAGGGCAGAGTAGATATAAACCTTTATTGAGGTCAAGAAAAGTTGTTCCTGAACCTTTTGTAAGGGTCGAACCCTTTTGGTTTGCTCTGGCCAAAACCAGAGCACAATAGAAGAAGGAGCAAATGAAAATAAAATCCCAAGCAAACAAAGAAAACCACAACCCTGCATAGAAAAAATGCATAAATTATCATTATTCTTGAGACAAATTGCCTTTTATCTCACTGCCAATGTAGATGTGTCATCAGTGCCTTTGAGCAACCCACATGAAGGCCCTAACCAGGCTGCAGAAGCTATAGTCAAGGACCCCTGCTGAATCTGAATATAAGCATGATTTCAAAATTCCTATTCTGTTTCATCTACTTCCTATCTTGCTTTTCCTTTATACATCTACACAACAAAAAATACTTGGCATTAACACTACAATATTAGTAGAAGATCAATAAACCCACTCAGAGCTGTCCTCTGCAAAGTGAGGATGACAAACTGTCTGGATTTCCATTACCTTACATTTGGAAAGTTTTTGCACCTCTTTGTTTAAAAAAACCCACAACCTCTTTGTTTAAACAAAACAAAACAAAACAAAACAAAACCAATAAGAAAAACCAAAAAAAAAAACCAAAAAAACCCCAACCCCCCAAAAAACCCCAAAACCAAACCAAACAAAAAAAAATAGAAATAAAAAAGAAAACAAAAAAAAACCCCAAAACAAACAAAAAACTCCACCAAAAATAAACAAACAAAAAAAAATTAGGTGAAAAAAATTAGAAATAGAAATTTTTACACAAAGTAAACTGTATCTATGTTGTGGACTGGGCTTCTGATCCTTTACTCTATCAGTAATTGAATTCCTAACACAAAGAAATATGTGAACATTTATTAATTGATCCTTTGTAGTCTTACTTCAGCAATAAAGAACTCACCAGAAATATCCTTTCAAGTTGATCTTGAATGTCTTTCATCCCTGGAAAAGCAGCGACCCCTTGAATCATTTCTACAAAGATACAACCCACTCCCCTACAGAAGGAAAAAAAAAAAAAAAAGGCAAGGTTAGAAAGATTTCTTATAGACCAAAAAGCCAACAACAATGTTTTTGTATCCTTTACCAGTATTTAAATAATTTTTGTTTTAATTGATGCCAGGTGGATGGACAGACATGTACATTTGCTAAAATGAGTGTGTACAAATGAACACTTCTCAGGTGTTTGAAGGAGGGTGTAGAGGGAGCAGGAATATGGTTGGTGAGTGTTGAGACCAATAAAGGCACAGCTGCTGATTTCTCTATTAGTGCTTCCCAAGCAGAACAGTCATGCTCCCAAAGAAACCCTGGAGATGGGGGAACGGCAGTGTGAGCATCCTTCGGAGAAGCTGAACAGGGACAGACCAAGGCCATGGAAGCACACTTAGCATAGGAGGAGGAGAATCTGGGAAAAGGTGAGTAAAAAGGAAAAGAGCTTGTGGCTGCCCACAAGCACTGAACTTAACTACCACCCAAATGCTTGGGGGATGTACTTGCTTGGACTTTCTTCTCCCTTCTTCCAGCACAAATGAAAGAAGCTCAAAGCCCACAGCTGCTGACCCCACTCCCTAGAAGCTTTGACTGAGAGATCCTGCAATGGGTCCTGCATGGTCCTCCATGGGCTCTGTCCTCTCCCCACAAGAGCCACCTCCTTTACAGCTCCTGTATTTGGTTCCCACACAACCTAGTCCACACGAGTCCCCCTCATCCCACTGAGTTAAGCCAGTGGCAGAAGTACTGGGAAACCAGACAGTAAAAATATCTGAGGCACACTAACTACAACAGAAAGAATGCATTCTCAAAGGCAGAGGAAAGCTTCTGTGACTCCATCTCAAATTCCAGATAAACTGTGAACTCCCTGCATCTCAAAAGGAAAGCAAATTACAAACTTGCACTTGTATCTCTTCCAGATGAAAACAGCTCAAGAGTTGCTTGTTCCCTCAGCAAAAATAATTTTAAGAGAAAACTTCCCTTTTGGCTATCAACAGGATGCAGAATTTGATGACATACTTCAACTTCTTCAATTACATTTTTCTGCATACATTTTTCTACAACTTTCATATGCAAACACCCACATATGCTGTACAACCGTGTCTGTGTAAGCAACCACACAAAAACACTCTCCACTCAAAGTAATAATATGTTTAAATCCCCAAAACATATCAAAATGAACTAGGAATTTGCAACACTAACTACAGCACCACCTCCCCCTAAAATTGAGAGTTTTGTTTCTGTATCAGAAAAATCCCAGCAATAACCTGTAATTTAACTTTGTTTTTAGAAGTAAATTATTTGGAATATAGTAATTACATACTTTTTCATTGCCTATGCATCATGATGATGCATTCAGAAAGCAGCATTTAATTTTAGGATTTGTGTGCATATATTGGTGAGGAAGTGGTTCTAGAATAAAACAACTGAATGAAAACAGGTCGTGTGTTTTCATTAAGACTGGAGCTGAGTACTTATAGATACCACTTAACTAAAAGTATCAGTAAATGACCTGTCCTTTACTCATCTCTCAGGCTTTGACAAATACCCAATAATGAAACAATTCTACATTCCAGGACAATGAGGGTTGATAGTCAAATTTTTGAAGAAGAAAATTAAATATATATTACCATTTTCCTATTCTACCACCCAGAGCTGAGATACACTAAGCAAAGCTTCTCGTGGCATAGAAAAGTGGAAGAAAACTCTAAGAAAGCACAGTTGCAGGCAAATTTTAGAATAATTCAGGTGTTTATAAAAGAGAGGTTAAAATTTATCTTCCATATGCTTCTGCTGGTTACTAAATGAACTGAATTGATTAAACTGCCATTCATCATTTAGTCTGGTTAGTGCTTCATTAGGCACAGATAGGCACAATATATCTTTGTCAAATGCTTATAAACAGTACCAGCATCTCAGGCAAGGAAAAAATCGAGATTTTAGCCAGGAGCCATTTATTCAAGATGAGCAATAAAACAATTGAACTTAGACTAAAGAAAAGAGGGTCACAGTTCTATTCTTGCAACCAGAAAACAGGCATTTGACTAAACCAGCATATCACTTGAGAGCATATACAAATCTGCAGAGAATCTTCATCTAGCTGTTTGAACAGAAATGTGATAAGGGCAGCAGGAAGATTTTGTCAAATTTTGCATTGTTTTACATTATTTATACATTTGTCCACTTTTACTGGTTCTGACACAAATATAAGCAAAACAAACAAAAAAAAAAACCCAAAACAAACCAAGTAAGAACAGCAAGCAAAACTGAAGAAAAATTTCCTGCTTGGAAAGAAGAATCCTATTATATATCCTATATCCTATTATATGTCTTGGACTCTAGTACACCCTAGAATTCCATTTAGTGACAAGCTGAAATAAAAGACTACTGGAGTTAAACAACACCTAAAACAAAAATCAAAAGGGTATTATAATCATTGGGGAGAGAAATTATAAGCAACCTTCAAGATTTGAGCTGGAAGACTTCTGTTCCTTTCAGCCCACTTGAAAATTAAGCTTATGTTTGGCTTCAAAGGTTATGGTGTTCAGCACATTGACGAGTAAGTCAATAGAAAGACAAGTTTACATGAATATTAAAAAAAGGAAAATAGTAATACAGAAAAATATTACATTGAACTAGGAAATAGGTAGGAAAGACCCAGAAAGCCATAACAGCATATACAGGATTGAAGATGACTGGATGGTATTTTAGATGTCATAGTGGTATTGTTGAATTTTAGGATCACAGTAAGTAGAAACTTGAGTCTGTAATAGGATCCCTGCATTGCAAACTGTAAGTGCACACACTGCAAACAAGAAAATAAATAACACCTCTGCAAGGCCTTGAAATTTTGTCTTGTTTTTGTAGACCTCACAAACTTTTAAACAGTTTAGAGATGTCTTTGAACAAAGCAAAATCTATTATAATGTCAGAAAAACTGGGTTTTGAGGAAAAAAAAAAAAGAAAATTATGTCATTCCTGGCTACAAGAAAACCCAAGGGACAAGGGAGAATGTGATGACTCTGTATTTAAAATTATGCAAAACTAAGGACGGGGAAGAACTGATTAGGATTTTAATGGTTCCCAGAATGGTAGGTAGATCCAAAATAGTATAACTAGAAATAGCAGAATGCCTTTGGGAAGTAGAAATTTTAGGGTGAGTGTTAGGGAAATACAATTAATAATTGTGCTATATACCAGTCTCCCAATGGACTTGAAGCCCAGTTACAGTCATGGAAAACTAGACAAGCTGAAATACTTAAGAATATTCTTCAGGAAACAGACTTGCACTGGGGACAGGATGATCTCATACACCAGTCCCAGCTCTAGTTTCAATGACACAAAGATTACTTTTGAAATATGAAACAGCGGCTTTAAGGTGCATGCATCTCCAAGGGTGTGTTATTTAAGTAAATTTGTGCACATTCAGCATACATTGACATTTTCAGGAAGCACATATAAATAATTTTTGACAAAAGAATATTACCTTAACAAATTTTGGTGTATTAAGTTTGGATTTTCCTACTCTCTTTTTAGGACTTCTGAGTTTGGATAAATAAGCCAAATGCCGCTATGTTGTTCTAAGATCTTTCCAATGCAAAGGCATAGGATGAACTTGCAAAGTAAAAGTGACAGCCATATAATGCTGAAATGGGTGGTTTACTCTCTGATGACAAAAAGCATGACTAAACCTATTGATATATTGATGAAACCATACATGGCCATGCCATCTAATATTGCTCTTCTATTGTCCTGCTTAATTTCCTGGGACTCTGGCTGTCACTGTACAGCCTTATACAGAGTAAGAGTTCCTAGCCCAACTGAATGGCTTCTCTTGCATTTGAATTGACACAGTAAATGAGCCTGTAAAAATTAAGTTGAACACCTCAGGAACCTTCTTTTTTGTTTGTTTGTTTGGTTTGTTTGTTTGTTTGTTTGTTTTTCTGCACAACTTCTATAATTCAGAAGAGTATCCCCTTAAAATGAACTTGCTTACTGGTGGATTGGTTTTATGTGTTTGGCTTACAGATTCACATTCCTTTCTCTGTGTAACAAAGATCCTTATTGCTACAAGAATCTCCAGCATATCTGTACTTGAATACTGTAAAACAAACAAAAAGAAGCATAACAGCTTTGGTAAGGCACAATATATAAGGGATGGTTCCTTCAGATAATATTATAGCTTTTCTTGATGGAGCCATAAAACAAAGTACAGACACAGTCCAGAAAGAGGAGCTGTTTCCAAACCAAGTTTTAGTTTGTACTTAAATCAAGTATATAGAAACCCTATATTTCTACTACTTATGTTTTAAAATGTTGAATATTCTGCCTTGAGCAGATCTGCTTTGTAGCAGGCTCAGTGCAGGTGATAATATTCGGCATGACCTTTGTAGTGAAAACCTTTGCTGAGTCTTCACATAATATTTTTATCTAGTCATTAAGCTTGTTTTCTGTGTGCAAAGTCTGGCTTCAGAAGGGGAAGGCATTTTATGAAAGCCAAGTAATTCCTTTCAGTAATCCCTGGTGAGATTTCTGAAATTCAAAGGAACAACAGAGTTTTCATTCAAGCTTCTCAAACTACACAGTGTTTGTAATGTTAAATATATCAGAATTAAAAGCAAACAGACAAACAAACAAAAACACAAACAAAACCGACAAAACCTACGCACACTCCCCTTCAAAATCCTGCTGCTTTACTTTTTTATGGATTTGTCTCCAAGATGTAATACTGTAGCATCTTCCATAAAATCCTAGTAAATATACATGTTGTAAGGGCAAAGAGATTTTTATCTTGTCTGATTTATTCAGGGAAAAAAGGTTTCTTTATCATGTTTCTTTATCATCCTTCTTATGAACACAATGATGAAAACAAATTTTGGGGGAAAGGAATGTAAAGCAAGGGACTTTTTTCTCCTTAACTGACAAAAATCTGATTTATTTCTACTGCGGCAGACTGCTGGCATACCCACAAAAGCTGAAGTTGGTTGGAATTTGTCTTTCATGAACATGTCTGTTCATGTTGGTTGGAATTTGTCTTTCTTTGATATATAAGAAATAACATCTAATGGATGATACAGTCTGATAAAAATACAGTGGCAATAAGACAAACAGCAGTTGTCACATCAGAAGTAATAAGTGAACCAAAATTTCCCTTTCATGATGACAAAAAACATTAAAATTTGTGCAGGAAGCATATGCAATGAATGAAAATTAATTTACTTGATAACTCAAGGTATTTCTTTGCAGTCAGACTTGAAGGTATTGTTATTCTCTCTTACAACAGAATAGAGTGGTCATGTTCTTGCATGTGTCACTGAATACCTAGAAATAAAAGCTCCCGAATTTTTTTGCTTTGTAGCAATAAACACTATATTCATGAAGAATTAAAATGTACATGATCCCTTCTTGTGGGATTCTTTTTATTGTACTCACAGCAGTAAGCTCAAGTCACATCAGAAGTATCTGCATCCAGATACTTTTATAATGTACTTTCCCTACACACATGAAACGTATTTCTAGCAATGAAAAAGTAACAGTAAATCTGATGTTGCAAATGGATAAAAGTGGTTTTCAGATTTCAGCATTTCAGGCAGTGAAATGTGCTTTTCCTAACTACAGACCCAGACACTTCCTCATGTCCTCACACGCAGCATTTCTATGAATCTCAGTCTACAGGATTTTCCAATCAAAAGCTAATTCAGCTGATAGAACTTTAGAAGAACTCACTGACAGTGAGAGAAATTTAATTAAAAATACCTTTACAGTTACTGCAATACTGCCCTAATACCCTAATCCTACACATTAGCATTTCTTTGGAGTGGAAGTCATAATCCTGAGGAACATCAAGGGCAAAAGAGATAATTTGCTCAATGCTGTTTTCTCTCTCAGGCCCCAAGAAGTATTTCTTCAGGGCATACTGGGACTATTGCTCTCACATTTCTCTCATTGCAAACTATTTACAAGAGAAACAGGATTAAAATGCCTTTGTAATGTCCCCCGTGTAAAAACCATAATTTGGAGCATTTGTGTCTAAGACAAAATCCATTTTTATGTAATGAATGTCTTAATTATGGTTGCAGGTCTTCATTGGTCAAATATTCATGAAAGCATGCATGGAACAACAGTGAGCACTCAAATCCACACTCTTAGCAGGCTATGTGTGAAAAGTCGTGTGTTCTCACATACCATTTAATTTTCTAATAATAGGATAGAAAAACTCCATGTGAACAGGTTTCCCTAAATTAAGTTCAGATTTGAAATCATGTATAACAACCTAGATGCAACAAAGTTAAATACAGGTGATTTAAGAAGCAATTTTGTAACATTTTACTGACCTACTTTTTAATTTATTTCTTCCACAATACTAAACATAGCTGATGCTAGATAAAAAAAGTGAGTTTAAAATATATCCCAGCCCATAACTGCTTAGGTTACCTGTACTGTGATTCACAGTGTATTTTTTTATAAAGAAAAAACCAGAATATGCAAAAAAATTGCCAGCTGTTAGCAAACACAGTTTAAAGACAGCTGCACTTCAAAATAAAATATCCCTAGTGACTTCTTGATGTAAGCAACCCAGATGTAGCAGCAGTGCATGCATTACCAGAATCAAATGGATTTAATAGCCTCTTTAAATTGCTTCATTTACAAATATTATATTCTTCCTGTAAGGAACAAATAGAATAGGTTAATTTAGGGATTTTTTCCCTATGTTTCCGTGTTACTTATATATAGGTTTTAGTAATCCATAAACCCTTTATGTGTTGAAGCTTATTTTCCTTGCATTGATTTTCAAAGGACTGTGAAATTCAAGGATTAGGACAAGTTACACCAGAGGCAATGCAAAACCATTTTCTTAGCCACTAGTAAGTCCCCATCAAGGGAAAAAAAAAAAAGAGCTATATCAAAGGTTATCACAACTCTTTGATGCAGTTGTGGGTAGTATAATACATTCATATAATGCTGCTGTATCAAATGCTGTCAGCAGTAAATCACAAAGCCTGACATGCTGATTTCCATCACCAGCCTGACACCACTAGTGCATGTACATCTTCATTAATATTATTTTAATGCCAGTGGCTATTTAAAAAAGAATGCAGGAGAATGTAACATTGCATGTGGATCATTAGCTTTTAGTTACTATTCTAATTCTCTACACCAGCAAATGAAGTGTAAAAATAGCCTGCAGCCTCTGCCACCTGCTTCCCAGCCACTGTCCAGTGGTTAATATTTGGACTCTTTTTTTCATGCAGCTGGTCTTCTACTCTGTGGGAGCCTCACTTTCTGTTCCCGGGGAACCACCATGAAATGTCATTTATCATGGCTATAGAAAAAGCCCTGTGACCTTATTTTTTTTCCTTTTCTCTAAATAGAGGAAACAGCTGTGCTTTCTACCTTAACATTATTTAAATATTTAGTGAAGTGGCTGCCTAGTTTTGTCATCATGTAGATCATCAACAATGACACAGGAGAGCACACACTATCTGCCATAAGGACATAATGCCAGTAATTGCATTAAAATGCTAATGCTACAAACACACTTTTGATAACAAATTACCAAATTATCTTGGAAGCTGATGGTAGACAGGTTTCTCCACGTCTCCCTTCCTCCCACTCTGGGAAGCTACTAAATGGCTTTAATGTAATTATGGCTCAGCTCTGCACAGCCATTGTGTAAGCACAGCCCCAAGGCTGCCTGGGCTCCAGCAGAGCTCACTGTCAGATGGGCCAAGTAGGCACAAGTGACCTTAGCAGGGAGCTACACCTCTCACAATCAAACTGGAAGTGCTGTCTCAGACAAGCCAGCACAGCACGGAAGTAAAAATCTAAAGCCCTTCTGTCACACACAGTACACATTTGCTCTCATCTGATTTCTGATGGGGCAGAGGCTGCACAAATTGCTACCATGTGAAAGAAACTGTATTACCAGGTCCCTTTCTCCGTTCCTCAGTTTGTACAGGGCAGAAAAAAATATTTTGAGGGCTTCAGATTGAGTACAAGAGGAATATGACATTGTTTTTCATTTGAAACAGAACACACCACCTCTGACCCCTGAGCACCTGGATTTTTTTTAGGCCTCTACAAAATGCTCTGTGCAAGAGAACATCATTTCTTGATATCATAGAAGATGTAACTATTGTGTTCTTCCCCAATACTCGAGTCATTTTTGTCAGAAAACAAAATAATGACCTGGATTGCTGAAGTAGCATTTAAAGTCCTTCCTTGATCTTCCCTGCTGCCCATGTAATTTGAATATAAACGTGTTATTAGGAAGGACATGCGCAGTGTGCAGGTGCAGTAACTTTTAAATGCTTTTAATTAGCTACATGACTTAATCTTTATTACAGGAACACCACATATTTTGATTGGACCTTCTAATAGCTCTTTCATCATTGGGGGGAATGTTAAAATATCTATTTTTGACAAGCTATTGAACTTTGGAAAAAGACATTTTTTACTTGTGGAAAAATTTTAAGCAACAATAAAAATGTTTTTAAATCCTTTGTTCAGTTTCACAGTGCAGTTTTTTTTTTTTAATTGGGAGAAGTTAAAAAATATTTTAAAGTTTAAAAAAATATTGCTTTGACTAAAAGAAAGCATTTTAAAGTGCTTTTTGAGCAGTTTGCCCTATTAAAGCATTAATGTTTTTCTTTAGCAGTTTCCATATACTCTGTAATTTACTGACTCACGTATGTGCAGACATGCACAAGTACACGTGACTCAAGAACTGAACAAATGTAGAGGCAACTATGAGAAGGGGAGCAGGAAGGACTGTTTATCTCTCCCAGCTATTTCCATCCTCTCAGTCAGTTGTCCTGCCTCATCCCAAGCAAGATGAGCTTCTTGCTGGGGGTGTCTGAGGTGTTACTTGGAAAAGAGGTGATTGTAGAACATCAGGAGCAGATGGGCTGCAGAGATTATATGCAACCAGTGAAGACACTAGGTTCAACCTGGTATTTAGGAAAAAAGGACGGTTTTAGGATAGATGAGAAACTGAGATGCGGAAGGAAATTATTTTAGACCTGTGAAGTGGAGAATGGTCTGAGGAAAACCAGACAATTGATATAGAAGATGCTGCTTTTGCCTCTCTGGCACACTTGTAATATCACAGTGGTCACATTTGGAGTTTTCTCACTGTCCCTTTCTTAGCTCTTGGTTCACCTTCCCTTAGAGCTCAGGGAACTGCAGCAGCCAGGGCCCAGTTATACACACCACTCACTCCAGTGTTAGATATTCTAGTATTTATACTCAGTAACCCCTTCACATGAAACAATCCTGTGATTTCTAAATCATGCCCCAAGGGGTCAAGATTTTCAGGAAAACATGTTTTTATCCCATAATCTCTGATTTCAGCTACAGAACTAAATACAACCTCATATTTAGCTCCCTTACCCAGCCAAAAACATTTCCTGCTAGGTCTTCAGTTTCAATATTACACTGCAAGATTACCTTAACAATATTATTCATACACCATATGAAAACATAAGGTGTTTTTAACCTTATCTTACAGTTATCTCTAGATTTTAATATAATCATGATTCTAACTTTTGTTTGCCTGTATTAAAGAAAGATATTTTAATGAACTGCAAAAAGAATTACTGTGTTTTTCTGAAAATTCCTCAGTATAATTTTTTCTCAAATGAATGAGTTGTAAAGGTTTGAAAAGTCAAACATGCATTAAAAAATCAAAACCAAAACCAACCAACCAATCAAAAAAAACAAAAAACCTCAAAGCGAACAATCAACCAAACAAAGCAAAACCCAAACATATTCCAGAGCATCTTCCTTTCTTTGTAAGGAAGAGGGGTTTTTTCCATATTTCAGAATTTGTACAGATTACAGAGATCCTATCACCTCAAAACCTACAGAATAAATGAAGGACTTCCAGCTTGGTTTTTAATAGTCTGAAAACCAAATACCTTCCTTGATCCTTGTTCAACACAGGACTAAATGATGTAATCAAAAATGAGCAAGGGGATATATATTGTACAAATCAAACTACTCCTCTAAACCTGCAAGTCTAAATAAAATCTGTAGGTTTGAAAGAAAAGTATTCAACAATATTTACTGCTACCAAATACAGCAGATTTAAGAACTGAGTTTTATGTTCAAAACCAGAGAATTCTGGTTTTCTTCTTCCTACAAGTGGGCATGGTGAAAGTCAATCTTTTGCAAAACAAGTGTCATATCCTATGGAAGTACCACACAAGACTACAAAAGTCAGACTACAGTCTCTTGCAAAGCACCAGTGGGTGCTGTATCAACAGCTGGTAGCAGCTGCCAGCCAGTGGAGTGGCAGGAGGGGATTCCTTCAGGAGATACTGCATGAACCACACATGTCACTACACATATGTTTTTTACCCTGTACCAATGACCCCACTACATACTTGGTTTACACGTCTCAAAAAAACCAAGAGCTAAAGCATCTACATGGAGTCTTCTCATCTGCACTCACCACATGTCAAGGCAGGTGGAATATTCTGTTGATCCCAGAAGGACATCTGGAGGCCTGTACCATAGGGTTACCACTTCATTGGAATATGTATGACTAGGAACTGATTTAGCTCTTGCAAGACCTGTGGGGTAAACACAAATAAATTCATGTCAACAAAGAAAAGAAATACTTTGCTGTACAGTTACAATCTAAAAGGACATATCAGCACCTATCATGTGATGTGACAGGCATGTTGCAAGAGTGTTTTTCTTCTAGAACTGGAGTACTTTACTTAATGTAGCATCTATCATTAAGTACCTGGCTAAACAGAGCTGTGAATATTATGAAGGGTTAATAAAACATGCTTTTCATAATGGCAACCACAGGCCCAGGAGAGGTGCAAAGATATACTGTGGTATACCTAAATAAAAGACAAATAAACAAAGATTTTCACTGCCATTAACTGCTCATCCTGGGGCATGAATAGTCTTCCATTTCAGTGTTATTTAGAAAAAGAAAATGAAAAGGAAACTCCCAGACAAATGATGCCACAGATAAGATTTGGCTTCTTAGGAAAAGCGAAGGAAACCTCCAACAGCTTGCACTGCAAAGCCCAGCCTGCTTATTCAAGTTTACGTTTGAAAGCTGTAGACACACTTACACATTACCATTCAAATAAATATTAATATTGCAGCAATACAGCAGAAAGTGGTATGTGAAAAATTCCTCTCTCTCAAGACTTGCATATTGGCAGTGCTCCAATTTCAGAAATCATTTCAATAAAATCTGTGGCCTACTAAAGATATAATATTTACAATAATTGCATTTTAAGCCTGTCAGTCATTTAAAATAATTCACATTACTACACAATCTATGTAAAAGAGAGATCATCGTATGCTAAACCAAGAAGTTTACAAGTATGTTTCTGCTACCGAGGACTCTCTCCTCCAGAAAATGGAAAAAGATCTTCAGGCCTAAGATGACTCTTCCTATCATAGGCCTGCAAATGCTTTTTCCAAATTACCTGATCCTAGCTACTGTCTTGAGAATGTCCACTTCCTTGCTGGGAACACTGGACATGCACAAGTAATGGAAATCAGGAGAATGCAGTACTGGGTGCTTTTTTGTGTCTTCCTGAACTACTGGTTTTCCTTTCAGAAAACAAATGGAATTACTATAACAGAAGGTCATGTTTTACACCTTACAGAAACAAAGAAGCAAAGTCATACACTCAGAAAGGAATAAGCAACATGAGAATTCCCAAAAGTGTGCAGAAGAGAGTCCTTTGCCCCTTTCTTCTTAACACACTAGAAAAGCTATTTTTGAACATTTACTGTCAGTGAATACATCTCCATAGCAATGATGGCCAATCTTGCCAGCAGACTGCATTATCAGCTGATTATAGCAATTACACCAGTGTAGGGGAATAATATTATTGTATGCTATGATCCCTTCTTTTAAAAATTACATTTGAAACATGAATACCTATTCTTTAAATTTGCAGACCTTCACTTCTTTAAGGTTTGTGCACCTGTCCATCAGCTTGATGAACAAGTTGGCTTACAAAAACATCCCAGGGTTGGCCAGGTACAGGGCCAAAGAGGCCAGAGGAGAGGTCCCATCACGTGTTCCACAGTGTCTCTGCCTGCAGATTAAGGTTTTTGCTTCTAGGAAACCAGAAACCACCAACAGCTCTAACTAGTGAGCAGTTCTTATTCCTGGCACCATTAACAAGCCTGAGTTTCTGTGCATCTGTATCCCATGTGACTAAACTGAAACAGTTTTCCCTGCATTTGTGGATATGGATCTACTACTATTAAGCAATATAAAAATTATGAAAGGATTTGAGAAGTCTGGATGGTGAATGATTCCATCCTTTTTGCCTTTCTGTGCCCTCCCCATTAGTCTTGTCTGAGGAATACTAAATTTGTTGGCAAATTCTAATCTACCAAGCTTTCATAGGAGAAGAGGCATAACCAAGCAGGGGGAAAGGCCTCTTGAAGAAAAAACATCATGTTTTTTCGGCGAAATAGTCAAAAAACTTTAGACCTTGTGGGATGACAAACTCAAATTTTCACAACACAAATTGATCCACACATTCCAGAAATCTCCCATGTAGAGAGAAATGGGTACCCGACTTTCCATACCAGAAATCACATTGCAAATAATAACACCATAACTGTGGTTGGCTTCCAGCTGGCTTCCTCCACTTTACTGACAAGGATGCAGCTCTGCAGGTGTTACAGTCAGCCCAAGCACACCTTTCCTCCAGTCCTCCCCTCCTGCTGGGAATGCCACCCATGCTGTTTCCTCAATATACTGCTTCTAGATCTCCTCCACCTCTAATCCATTCCAGGTTAATGAAAATCCATCTTATTTGCAAAGAATGGCCCTTTTTGGGCTAGTCCCAGCCTGTTGGACAACGAAATGTTTTTCTTTAATCCATTCTTCACTCCCAAAACACTACGGAAGTCTCATTTGAGGTTGGCCACTGCACCTGGTTTCTCAATTATAAGAGGATCATTAATGGAATTGAGAAACATTTAAACAAAATCCTAATTTGTAGAAGCAAGCTGAGGCCCTACATTGGTATCAAACAGCATCACCAGTTTAGGAGGTGTTGTGGTTTGAGTTAAACCATAACAAAAGGCTTATGAGTACAGGCTGCATGTTTTAAGTGGTAGCTAATTGGTTTCCTAGTTGGCCACATACACTGCTTTGGAAAGTAAATGGGAAAATGGAAAGCAGGAGTGAACAACCAAGCAAAATACTTACAAAAGCTAAAATTCGGAAGGGGGAAATTTGGCATAGTCCCACTGTTCAGCCAGTCACTCACTCCCCTTGTGCAGGACTGACAGGACCTGCATCAGGCTAATGCCTCGGAGGAGCTGCTTTCTCACAGGGAGGAAGCAACCTCTGCTTTTTTTGAATAACTCTCTGCTCTGCATAAAGAATCCATTTAGCAATAATGAACACTTTCACTCAAAATTAATGCAAATGTGTCTCATCACACACGAGATATGAAAAAAATACTCTAATTTTTCAGATATATTTATAATCTAAAAAGATTGCTTTCAAAACAGATATGTGAAACAGCAAGATACTACATTTCTTGTTTTGATGGTCCAGATAGAAATAGATGACAGTCACCAGGGTTTTTCCAGATATCCTCCTGCAAGAAAACTTGCTACATATTTTATATCCCTTTGCATATCCAAATATGCTTACTCATGCAAAATTTATTTAAGCACATCCTTCAACTGAAAGGAAACTGAAGGGCAGGATTAATTAGCACAGCGTGTTCGATCACTTTCTTTAAGGGTTCCCTGTCTGTTTCCATGGTTACACTACAGGAAGAATGACAATCCCATTTAAAAAAAAACAGAGCTTATAGGGGATCATCAAAACTTCAAACCTTAATGGCCCATGTGCATAAAAGCCAAAAGGTAAGTGGTGGATCATGAGGTGAGCACACAATATTTACATATTGCTGCCTGAGCACTCTTTTAGCCTGGGAAGGGGGAGGAAGGATTTCCTGACAAGCAGTGAACTCCCCTCCAATTCCTGTGTCTTACAAAAGATAAAAGGTCAACATATGTCCTGCTGTTGCAGCCCTATTTTGAGAGAAGGAATCCAAGGATAAGGCCCAGTTATTAAAATTAAGGTTGTGTCAGACCCACTGGGGAACTTGTGTGTGATTATGGGAAGGACAGACACTGTTTAATGTTCTCCAGGCACTGACTTCTTATGACCATTATTTACCCAAAATGAAAGAAGAAACTGTTCTGATGCATTACATACTGCAAGGCTTGCACAACATCATCTAGCTGCTCTGTGGCCCAAACCACAACTTAATTTTAACTCATTCATTAAACAACAGCTCAGGATATCCCGGGAAGCACAGTATTTAAAATACAGAGTGAATGATCTATGTCTCTGTATGTTTATGTCTTTAACACAGAAAATCCCCTGCTGCCTCCTACTCTGAACTTAAAAACTCTTTTTCTTTTTTTTTTTTTAAAGAAGAAATTTTCTTGCTTGTAAACACAATTGTCTGTGCTTCATCTGGCTGTATCTTAGAGGATGTATCTGATTTTATCTGATTTTACCTAGGATCAGTTATTGACAAAACAAATTGCACTGATTTATCACTGTGATTTTTAAATTGTATTTGGCTTTTTACAAGAGGCTGTAGCTAAGTCCAGACTCGAGACTTATCCAAAACTCACACCTTTGGCTACATGCACACAAATATTAATATTTGATATCTCTCTAGCTGCAGGATAGCTTCCTAGTCAACTTCATATGACAGTTGGAAGCCTTTGTTCACAGCAAATATGATTCTGCAAATGAGAAAAGCAGTCATGTCTGCAAAAACAAAGGCTTAGCAGCCATGTGCATGGTTTCACTTTCTATTATACCTTAAAAGTGTTGAGCAGCTTATTATTTTGATTTAGATATATTTAAAAAGGCTCTAGCAAGCATACTAAAAATAAGGTATTTTTCTTGTTGCTTTTCCTTGATTCAGCTTCTTTATGTGCTTGCTTTTTTAGCTTCCTGTTTTGTTTATTTAACAATTACTTAGTTTGAGGTAAATGGCTTCTTGAACTGCAACTATGAGTCAGTAATATTATTAAAATTTTGCTAATGTATTCTGTTGTAGATCATGAACTGTCAACTTAACCTGTTTACTCAGCTGCTTGTTTTCCAACAGAAGCTACTTGAGTGACAACAAAAAATAAAAAATAAAATGGGTGGAGACACTGACACTGCACCAATGAAGCGGTCAGCACTCTAACCCAGATGCCAGTTCTTGGCAATCAAAAGTGTCCTGCAGCCTTTAGGTCCCTCTGCTGTTTATCTGAATGCATCTGTCTCCAACATGAAGCTTTACCAGAGCATCTGAGCTAAATTCCTCTCAAGTAAGATAAATTACCTACAACATCCTATGTCCTGGTCCTAATACAGCCATTAGCTTATGATAGTGTGGTTCATTTATAAAAGTTACTCACAATCAGAGAAAGACTAATGAGGATCTCAAATTGGTATTCCCAAAATGCACTTGAGCAATGACTAGTCTTCCAAACTGGAGTGCAGGAGTCAGTTTTCAAGAGACAGAGAGAAGTAAGTAAGACAAAAGGCATGTGTGCCTCTCAGCCTGTCTGGTTTTTCCAGCTGTTATCAGCTGTTGTAATAACAGATTATTTTCCCCTACAAGTCTTATCTCATGTACTATTTAGACAATCACTTACAGTAACACAGATGATAATTATTCCAGTCTGTGAATACGACTCAACTGTCAGTTGACAAACACAAGTTACAGAATGGGGAGACACAGAAATACTTTTCCTGCTACCAGGAAGAATGACTCTAGCACTCATGAAAAGTGTTTGCCCCTTTCCAACAAATCCAGCATCATCTTTTTCATTATAAACTCTCTCCTCTGGCCCCTGTGCCTCCCAAAGGATCACAGGGAATAGAAAAAAGGGATACAAGAAGGAGCTCAGATCTTGGTTATATAAGATCCCTTTGGTTAATTTGAGAACTATCATAGCTGTAAAGCTGTTTATTTCTTTGCTTTAAAATACTTATAAATAATTTCCAATATGTTTTGAAAAAAGGCACACTGATTTTGAACATGTAACATGACTGAAAATATTTACTCCTTGTCTATAAGCAGGAAAAAAACACACTAAAAATTTGGTACTGTGCAAAAAGTGGTACAGAAATACAAAAGAAATAAATGTTTCACTTTTGACACCAGGAAAATGTATCTACCCCCATGGCATTCTGGGTCAGCATGAATATGTTCAAAGTGCTTCTACTAGTCTGGAGGTAGAAAAGTAACAGTGTGGGCAGGAAAAAAAAAAAAAAGAAACAAAGTGCATCAACATTATAAACATTCACATAGGTGTAAAAGCTGGAAAGATTGAAGGACAGCAAGCAATTTCACATCAAAGATAACTTCTGCATTAAGAAAAGACCTGGGTTCCTTATGGACATGGTGTACATGCTATAATAGCCACAACAGATGATTGATTTAAATCTTGCTTTCCAGATTCCAGATTTTTAGTTATCAATTTGTTGTTTCACAAAAAGTCTATAAGAAGATGATGCCCTCTACTCCTATAAAAGCCCCAGTAGGAACATGCCACTGTGCTAAAAAGGCTGTAAGTGAAAATGTCAGAATTACTCATTTCACAGTGAAGTTATTAGGTTTGAAGCAAAGAGTTAACAATTGCTGAACAGATGGTTTTAAATTGGAAAGATCTGCAGAGTGCAGGGAGGAAGTTCTAGAAAGGACAAACAGGCAGAAAATAATTCTTCACTGAAAATGAGAGCTAATACATCTCAGGGTATTTTAATATTCCTTGAGAAAAGAGGAAAAATCAGGAAAGCAGCTATGAATGAATGAGCCTAATCGATACTGGGCAATTATTTGTGTAATAGTAATAATCTACATGTGGAATTTTTAGACATAATTAATGAACTTGCCGAAGACAAGAAAGGTAACAGACCACTTTCACACAGTTTGGAGGTATAAATGTTTCATCACCATTAGAATTTTCCACTAACAAATCAAAGGAACACAGAAAAGACAAAAAAGAGATATTCAGGAGAACAGTGTTGCATGGAGACAAGTTGAGAGCTATGGATGTCCCACTGTCCCATTTGGTGAAGTATAACAGTCCATCAAGCACCAAACACAGAAGCTAACAAGCACTGCAGGCTATTGTGTTTGAAGCTAACAACTTACTGCCATTTCTACATTTACAATGAAAAGCAGGAGAGCAAGGGTCATTTCTGGATGATTCCATCTGGCATTCAAGTAAAAATGAATCAACCCTTTCCAACTGGTACCTGGATAACTTATTTCATAGGTACTTGATGTATGGCATGAGACAGGTTAATACAACATAGCAGTAAAGAAATAAATATGCTTGCTCTCCAAGATTTATCTTTTTTAGAAAATCATCACATAGACAAACTGCCTTCTCCTCTACCCAGGTGCAAAGAGAACTGAACACATACCAGATGCAACTTAATTTTATACAGGGCATTCGAGTCCTTCTAGTTTCATGTTGTATTAAACCTGACAGCTGAAGAACTATTTAATAAGCACAATTTGGTGCTACTGTAGTGACTCACAGTCATTCACACAGAAACACAAAACCTAGGTTTCACTGACAGTTTCATGTTCAAACATCTAATCCCAGTTGTTTACCCCCAGGTAATTTTGTTTAAACTGACCATACAACACTGGCAGTGACAAGGTGATGCCAGGTACTGCTCTCTCCACCTCCTGAAGGGGTCTACAACTCACTGAAGTGAACCCTGCAGTGCTGGACAAAAGACAGCAACAGTAGCATGGCTACTGGGATGTTATTGATGGAGTGATTTATTCTAGTGGGATCAGTTTTGCTGACCTATCATGTCAAATCTAGCTGTTAAGTACCTGGACAGCTTTGATGAAGAGCATATCTCAAGTCATGGTCAGCTATTAAAAGCCTAATCAAGTAGCTGAAAATTTACTTCACCTTGTCTAGGATAAGTAGTTTAACAGGGCTACATGGAAAAGCAGGTATTTGAACAATATTAACATCTAAAGACAAACAATATTATTGAAAAGTAGATCTAACAAGTATTTTGTTTATAAATCAAACCTCGCTGCCATTTGACATTACACTGCAGGAGTAGAATCTGTGAATTTGAAAAACTGTCACCCCAGGGATGCTGAAACCACCAACTCTTACAATACAAGGTCTGACTTATGTATAAATGACACAATTCCATGGCTAGTATCCACCAGATCCTTGTCCCCATACTACAGAGCCAGTGCAAGTGGGTTTGATGTGCCTCCTTTTCCAGCCACGGGGTCACCTGAGCACATCCCTCCGCTGCAGAATGCAGCTGCATGTGGTCCCTCATCCACCCTCAGCTTGTGAACCACGGCTGCCCTGCCTGGCACAAACTGCTCTCTAGAGCTCATGGAGCTTAATCCAGGCTGCTTCCAGTACCCAGACCAGACTATTTATAGATAAGACAAATATTTAGCTGACTTTTGTCATTGCTACAATGTGGTATCTCACAACTTACGTATTCCCTTAGTAGGTAAAACACTGTCTTGGAGTTCTACCAAAGAACTCCAGTAGGTTTTGCATGTGTTATCACATTAGTACATACATTCACATACTAGGTAACACCCACGGCATCTAAAGCCACGTTTGATTGCACAGGCTCAAGTCAGAGTAAAATGATCTGAAAACCGACATTGGTGCAAAACTAACAAAACTGGAAAAAAAAACCAACTCAATTATATAAAAGCTGTTTTAATACAAAGAACAAAATAAGTACAAAACAACTTGAAGATTTCACTAATTTTCAAAATTTCTCCCACTTTGCTTTCAAGAGTGAAGCCATTAAGAAAATCTGTATAAGCACTGCTGCTTCTGTAAAGCAATATTATAAAGCAACATCTAACAACAGAAATCTCTTGAGTGTCACATTCACCTGTTCAATCGAATTGCTCCTCAAAACTCATTTAATGTATATGTCATCTTAAATTATGTGAATCACAAATCTTATAAGAAAACTTTTATGGAAGAGACATTCCAATATGCTTAGGTCTAAATTATTATTTGACTTTGCATCAGAAATAAGGCATTCATATTCCTGAAGAGCCATTTATTCAGTTCTTAATATAATTTTGTCAAAGCAAAAGAAGAAATGAAAGCTGACAATTTCATTTTTAAAAAAGTTACATTAGAAGGGCATTAAGGCTATTCATTAACAGTACAGTTCTGGAAATATGTAGTTAAAACCCAACTGCTCCTAAAGCAGCATTTTTCTCTAAAGTGATAATGAAAACTAAAATGCCACTGCCGGAATGGCAAAGCTGGAGCTATGCAACCCAATCTAGTCCTTTCTGTACAGATGTAACCTACCAGACAGTAGAACTGCAAAACCCTGTATTGTAACAAATAAAACAAGTGAAAACTTGTTGGTACTGAAACCAAGCCATTCTTTTATCTATTCACCTTGGGAACAATGGATGTATTTCTGAATGCAGTGCTCAATAAAAATGACTTGTAGATTGCAAGCAAAGGATCCCTATTAGTGCTTTGACCACCGACAAACTACTACTGTCATACTGTTATTGAAGCATTCCACGCTTTATTGAAGCATTCCATGCTTTATTGAAACCATTTACTCTATCAAGTTTGCATGTGTGAACCAATTGTTAGTACTCATAAGCATGTCTCATTCAGTGTCACAGCCTACAACCTGTGTAGCAGAGCTGGTGGCAATCCTGAGCGCTGTAAGATAGAATGGACAAAGGACTGCCAAAATTCCAAGAAGCTTACATGAGAAGACATTTGTGGTTATAAAGTACATTTCGGTGATCTGCTGCCTTTTTTCTTATCCTTGCCCCTGACTTTTTTTTTTTTCCCCTTCATTTATTTAGTTTTTTTGTAAGGTCTACAGACAGGTCAGAGCTTAACCAAATTTCCAGCCAGCTGGAAGAGTCCAGAAATAAAAACATTGCAATGACATATCCTTAAAAGCAAATACAGTCACAAAAGCAAGTAAATTTGATGCCCAAGTGACTTAAAAATTGCTGCAATAAGAAGGATATGAATATATTCATGGCTGTGGGTGGGAATAAAAGAGATTACATCTGAAAACCTCCTGCTATTTTATTTCCAATGACAACACATAAAATTTGCTGTATAATTTGACCTATTATGAGCCAGAAAAGCCAAAGGTGGTACAACCAAGCTTGGAGAAGAACTTGAGGACCTTTAACCAGGTGAAGTTCTAACCTGCCATTCTCCCTACCATACAAATCAAAAGTTGCTCAGCACCACTTTCTGCCCATGCAAAGCCACTGTTCATGTTCCCACATCACCCAGGCATAAAGCTGCTGATTCCTGATTCTTCCACTGCTAAGTTTTTTAACTCTGGGTCTTTCAAATTATAAGACCAAAAGTCAAGCAAAGTATGTTTTTTTGTGATATACATAAGAGTAACTACTTGGAGCTATCATTTTTTGGTATAGATTTTGGAAATGGACGTTGCTGGAGAAGTGTTAAGTACTGCTAAGACAAGCACTGCCTGATCACTTCTGGCTATCATCAAGGGTAACTGATGCAGGGGAAATTCTCATCTTAAAGCAGGTAGCCCTGCAAGCATGATTTTAATTTATATCAGGACAAATTATGCATCTATGAATATATTAATACAATCAGCCTGTGTCTTTCAGAAAGAATAAAAAATTCATGCATACATTATTAAGAATTACCTAGATAAAAAGTGACTTTGTTGCAAAAAAGTAAGGTTTTAAACTGTCTGGGAAAAAACAAATGATGTTATAAATTACAGAGCCATCATTTCCTTAAAATGCAATCTCAATTATGGAATTATTTCAGACCATGTTAAAGGCACATTTCTCTTAATGAACTGCCAGTTCTATTCATGTAAATCTTTGCACATTAATATTTTTTTTCTGACTGATGATGAATTTTTTCTTCTTTAATCCACACCTTTCCCAGTGAACCTTTAATATCTACATAGCTGATTATTTCCTGTGTAAAATAAATCTGCATAACTATTAACACACTAATGATATTAAAATAACTTTAAAATTTGGCATCATTTTCTCACTATATAATACAGTATGTTCTCTTAAAAAAGGCAACATAAAACAGAATCATAATCAGACCAAGAAAGAAAAGATAGAGAGTACTATGGGAGCTACCTGAGGCTTTACCATGAGCAGTATCTTTTCCTATAGTATTTTTCCCTGTAAGTACTGTAACAGAAACAAGCAAAGAAGATTCAAAACAATAAAATTTGAATGAAATGTTAATATTTTAAGTATGGGTGCTTGTAACCATGATAATCAAAAGGAAATTGAGAGGTGTAGGAAGGGAAAATGTTCTCATATAAAACTGAGAAACCATCACATGACTGAATAAGGCTTTTTTCAAATGAAACAATATTTGTTTTAACACATCTACAGATTCAGATGGATGGATGGATGGATGGATGGATAGATGGATGGATGGATCTCTTTTGTATAGACAGCAGATCTCCAAGTCTTTTGTGCCACTGTCATGTAACAGTCTAGTTCACACTTAAGTGGGCAATATAAGGCAATAAAAAAAAAATCATGATTATCATAATAACACAACACTGAGCTAGCTGCAGTACAGATGACATTCAAATCCCATGTTCTTCTTAAGCACAAAATACTGAAACAGATTTTTCATCACAGTTGTTTTAATGGTGTCATAACCAACTTCCTTTATTGCCCTTAATGGATAATTAAGATGCTTTCCTCCTATTTAAAGGCTTGATATAACTCTCACTTGTAACAATAGAGAATTGCATTGAGCCCTAAGTAATCTGAGATTCGTTTAACAGGGGACTCATTAAGTGAGTCACACCAATCTCCAGGTCCTTCATGCTTTTTAAAAAATAAAACATTTTCCTTTTCAGTCAATAATCCTACACAGGGCTTCTCAGTGGGAAGAGCTAAGTTACAACATCTGCTTTAGTAAAAGCTGAAAAGCCTCGTATTTAAAGCTTTTAAATTTCAATTGTTAAAAAGCAATCAATGAAGACTGGCACAGATAAAAATTTAATAAGTGGCTCTGCTTTGTATTAACAATTGGCAGAGAGAAGTTAAAGTCTTACTTGAATACAGTTGAACCTCCCTACAGTTTTTGCAATTTCTGTCTGCAGATAGTAAACACAGGTCAAATCTGTTCTTTCTTCATAGATTATGAAACCAAATTTCTGCCCATAAGAGATTCTTACTGCGTTGACTTTCACATGGTAATTTTTTGTATAGATTTAACTGGTACCTCAATAAAACCATCAGATATATGAAGCAAATTAGATGGAGATCCATGATGAGAACAACAAAACAAATAAATAGGAGAAGAAAGAAACATCTCCAGCAGCACTAGACCACACCTTCTCCTGCATCTTCACCTGTGAAACAAGTCTTTAGCCCAAATGCCAGGAATGAGATCTACCCCTTTGCATGGCTGTTGTTTGAAATTTTTTTGCCACTTATCCATCTCCCCATTTCACCACAGGTCTGGGCATCACAGCAGAAGGTCACAAGCACAGCATATGAAGCCCATGCTCCTGGAAGGAAAGGGAAGGATGCAGCTTTGCCTACTCCCTGACAGCAGCTAGTTATAGCATTAGAAACTGAGAAGGACGGTCTGGGGGTGCAGGGAAAGCCTATTATCCTCAGAAAGCAAAATAAATAACATGGCAGCCTGCCACACATCTCTGGGTCCACAGTGCCCACAGCTTTTGCAGCCTACAACATTTATTTTTCCTTCAAGAAAAAGATTTGAAGGTGCCATAGCTACCTATCAGCTCTGCTCCTTAGCTCTGGCCTTACTTTGCCTGGATCTAGAAAATGTGGACAGCAAGGGCTTTTTAGCCTGACTCAGTAAGAGGCCATCAAGGCTATTCCAGGACAAACACACACGGTCTGCTCTGCTGCCCAGCCCCAGCTGCCACTGTACACAGCAACAGCAGCTTCTGCTCTCCATGGAAAATGAGGTATTTACAGCTCATTACAAAATAACTACTTTATAAAGTACTTTATAAAGACCTGCAAGCTGGCTCCAGTTTGAGCAGTTTGGGGTTCACTTTCCAGGTTCTCACTTCCTTTTTTTCAATTTATTCACAACATTGTCACTGAAGCCATCTTCCTTTCTTGATATTTAATACAACTAGAGTCCTCAAAGAAGCCCACTACTGCCCTTCCTGAGGGGTAAAAGAACCAATTCTTCAGATTTCAAAGGCTGTTATCATAAAGAAACAGGCTGCACCTGGAGTAACAGCAACCTCCCACAGGAATACGGGAAAGAAAAGTCTTTTCTTTCCATGTTCAACTCAGGCAGGGTGTTAGAGGGGTCTGTGGACCTATGTTTGGGGTAAACTGGTTTTCTTTTTTCTTTACCAGCAGCAGCCTCTGATAACCAACACCCAGACAGCTTCTAGCCCTTCTCTAGAGCCTGCAGAAGGGCTGCAGTGGGGGGCAGGAGCTGTGTTGGGCCAGCTGCTTCAGGGGTGACCAGGCAGCTCCTACAACTCACCCCCAATGGCTGCAATGTGCCTTAGGCTCACTTAAAGCCAGGCAACCAAGGGAAGGCAGCCTATACAAGTACAGGCACTCTCCGAGGAATTTTGCTAATGATTCCATCAAGCTTCCCCAACAATGTAATACCAGCTCTTTGGGCACTGAGGCAACTCCTCGTATCAGCATCTCCACGAACTGATACTCTGTGGAACATTTACACGGGAAAACATCGCAGTTATCCATGCAAGCAATCTCTTATGCTATTCACTTTTCATATTAATTTTATACAGTACATTATAAAGAAACCCTTGTGGGATTCTTACTGTGAAGAAAAAGAACCCACTTTTTTTTTTTTTTTTTTCAACTTGTCAACATATTTTTAGCAATTTTAACAGTAAGCTATACAGGAATAACCTTGTCCCTCATGACATACCCCTGTCATGCTCTCCACAGAAAAATCTATATAGAAATGAATGGAAACATCCTCTCTAATACTCAGCTGCAGTTTTAAACTGCAACTCCATTGAGTATAATTTCCTTTATTTTAATCCTCAAGTCTCTTTGCTCCTACCATCTATTATTTATCCTTCTATGTATCTAGAAGGATGCCTGGTTGAATCACATTGACTTGATTCTTTTACTACATCAGAGGACTTTATACTAACAAAATTCCAAAAGCTTAAGGCAGGACTTTCTCCGTAATACAGATCTCCTACAGATCCTTACTCATTCAGAGATTCCCAAAGACAACAAAAAGCAGTTGGGAAAAGCTTTGGGGTGAGTGTTATTTGAGAGACTAAATGAAAAACATTTTCATGAAGATATCATGCTGTTTTTCCTCTTTCCTCCACAAAGCCCATTCCCACAGTTGAGAAAGAGCAATACTCTCATACTACAGAAACAAGCATTAAAGCATTAAAGTACTAAGTTTCTGATGCTCCTTGTCACTCACCTTGCAACACTGGAATTTGCTGGTAGTGTTACTGCAGTTTGAAGATTTTTTTAAAGGACTAAAATTACCAAAAAAGGGGGCAGGGATTGGGAGGGAGGGGAAGCATCTATTCAAGTATTTTCTAAATTTTTCAATTTAGAAAATTATCAATCATCAAGTTTTCCTGTCCTTTCAAATTATACTCAAGCTAACAATACTTCTAGACCTGTTGTTCCATACTCTGAAATTGTACTTTGCACTTGTGTGCCTGCTATGTAGGTACCTAAGCTAGGCAGGTGCCAGCATAGTTTATACACCCTGTCATGGAGCCATAGCACAGAGAAAAAAGCAGTATACACACAAAAAAGAATGGCATCTAATTAAAACATCTGATTACACAGAAGGTCGTTGCACTATCTGCACAATCCAAAACAAAGACCAAACAGGTCTTCAAACTTCACATTCTCCCACTTCAAGCAGCTTACTTCTGTTGCAGGTCTAACAGAACAGTTAAAAGGGAAAGGCAGCTGCAGGGAAGATTCACAAATGAGAAATTCCCTGAGAAGCAAACCCCAGCAGCAGGTTGGTTATCTCAGAGAGGAAGCAGGCCAAGGGCCCTACTAGTCACTTGGCCACTTTCTCTCACAGCCTCAGAAGTGCTTTTACTGTGCCACATGCTAATCAAGTCTAAATGTTTTGTTCTTGACACACATGACCTGATGATATTCTCAGCGCATTGAAAGGTGGGTGATGTCACCTCAAAGCTATGTAAATATTTTATCAGAAAATATCTAATAACAAGTATAACTATGTATTTTTCAACATAGAAAGCAAAAGACTGTTTTGTAAGAGTATGTAAGAGTAATTGTGCTATGATCAAAATAAGGTCCACATTGTTCCTGGAGGTGTCAGAATATTAGACTGCTAGAGGCTCTTTTCAGAGAATATGAAACAAGGCAGGAGAAGAGTAAATCCTGGAAAGTCCCACACAGAATGTGGGACTCACCTCCCACCTGATTATTGTCAGCTATTTAGGGACTTGCTGCTGCAGTTTATCAAGTATGATAATCTGCATGCAAACATAATTAATTAGCCAATCTTGATTTATATCAGCATATACAATAACTAAATACCAATCTCCAATCATTAAGAAACAAAAGAAAACAAGCATGGTATTTAGTGAGTCACAGAACCACACAAGAAGGAGAATTTGCCTAGTTCAATCTGCTAGATTGCTGAAGGCTTGGTACAGTAAGGGAAGCAAACAGAGATTTCATAACATCTCTGGGCTGCCCCAGTGCTGAAGTACTTTCATACCAAACATCTCCTTCCTTAAAGCCAGTTGTGTTTCAGCTTATGACCATTATCCCTCATCCTCCCACTGTGCACCCAAGTAAAGAGCATCACCATGCTCTTGGTAACCAATTCTTAAGGCACTGTGAGAGTGCAGAGCTCCTCATTTCATTACAGAAGGCAATCTCATGGATGATTTATCTTGACTGAAACTGGCAAACACTTTCTTCACACCTACAAGAAGCCTCACTCCATTATTTCCTATGGGATAGTGGTTGACCGAGCTGCAGAACACCAGACCTTCCTTCTTGCCCTTCCTGCAAATCGATAAAACAACAACCTTTCTCCAGTTATTGGGAACCTCCCTCAATCTACAGTCTGTCAAAGATCACAGAGAGCAGCCTGACAATGACATCAGTTGGCTTTCCCAGGACACTCATGTTGTGGGGGTTTGGGTTTGTCCTGGGCAGGGCCAGGAGCTGGACTCTGTGATAATTACAGGCTCCTTCCTGAGGTCAGACTGACAGGCCTGTAGTTCCCCAGATCCTCCTTCCAACTCTTCTCGTAGATGGGTTTCACATTTGCCAAACTCCAGTCTGGGACCTCCTCAGTTAACTGGGAGCAAAGATAAATCATGGAGAGTGGCTTGATGAGCTCTTCTGCCAGCTCCTTCAATACCCTCACATGAATCCCATCTGCACCCATAGACTTGTGAGTGTCTGAATGGCATAGGAGGTCACTAACTACTTCCTCCTGGATTGCAGGGGCTCTGTTCTGCTCCCTGTCCATGTCCACCAGCTCAGGGGCTGGTGCCCCTGAGGATTACTAGTCTTTCTGTTGAAGGCTGAGGGAAATTTCTTATGGTGTTACTCATTGAGATTTAAAATACTTTATTTCTACTTAAGACTGACATATGCAGGAGGGGAAATAAACAAACCATAGACAGCCAAATTCACACCATAGGATCAAAAATAAGTCTTCCACTTCATTCCATAAGAATTCCTAATATACATTACTTTCCTCTGGAATCTTAATTAGATTTAAAAAAGAATGCAGGTATGGTGTTCAAGGGCCATTTTTCACAGCAACAATTACTCGAGATGTAGTCTCCCCTATTATATCTTCTCAATAAAGCCATTTTTTATAGCTCATCCATTTTTAATTTGATAAAGCCTCTATTTTCTGTTCTCCCTTTTCATTTGACTGCTGAGTCTTCTCATAAATGTTCATTTCCTAGCAGCTAGAGCACAATGAACAGAAAAGCAAACCGCTGTTCATCTGAACAAAGACACTCCCACACAGTGAAGTATGTGTGTCTGGGAGCCCTGCTATAGAAAAACATATGCCCACAGTTATTCAAAGATTCCACTTCAGCCGCAGTGCAATGCACTGGCAGACATGAATAGCCTTTTTTTTACCTTGTTTAGCCAAGAACTATGATCCACTAGCCTGCTTTTAAGTATTTCATATCCTACAGTGAAGAGATTAAGTAAGCCTGACGCCAAATGAAAAACTTCAGACGTGATGCTGATTTTTTTGGTAAACTTACAAAGCCAAAATCTGAAGGTCTTGTCCTTAGAGACCAAAAGACCTTTGCTCTAGGATTTTATATTTATTATGCTAGCAAAGTCAATCCTATCTCTAACAGACACTGATTTCTTGATAGGTTCTCTCCTGCCTTGAGTGCATTTGAAAGCAAAGCAAACATCTTTCTAATTTTCACACTGCTCCTCACATAATTAATCAAGTATACAATCTAAACTGACTTCCTTTCCAAGCACATTATTGCAAATCAGTCATTTGTGGGAGAAAAACATTAAGAGAAATAGGACTGTGTTTTACATCTTGTTTAAGAAGAGTCTTTCATACTGGGAAGGTGGAAGATGGGCTACAAAAACACAGCATATAAATAAGTAAATATGCACAGGGGCACACATACAGCACGCAGGTGTGCTCTCATTTCTCATGATCCCAGTGAAAGAGGTCATGACCTTTCAGACTTAAACCTCAATGCTTCTAATTTTTCATCTTGCTTCTCGGAAGAGAAATTTAACCCATCTGGTTTTCAGTTTTATGAGGTCATGAGCCATGAAAGAAAAACTAGCTTTAAAAAAAAAAAAACAAACCAGGAGATATATAATCTTCTGTCGGTGTATAAGAGTAGATTACGCAGATGTTTCTGGTATGTCAAGGCAAACTAAAAAGGAAAAAAATATCTGTGGCACAATATTACACTTTCAGGTCTCTACCACTGTGTATTTATTTTTTTCTGGTTGTACTTATACATTTCTGGTCCCTCTTTCAAAACCATGCACAATGGTCAACCTTAAACGCCTGCCAACACAAAGCTGTGAAAATCCTGCCTTTCACGTCAAAACTGAGCTATTTAGCCTGGTGCTACAATGAGGCAACAATTTCATTAGGAGTGATAGATAGTTACATTTCCTACTACAGCAAGGCACAAACAATCGTCCCACCCTGTCCTCTGCTCTGTGGCAACATGAGGCAACACAACCAAACAGAGTCAACTTGTGTCTGAGTTGGACTTTCCATTGATGGGTTCACACCTCCAGCAATGCATTTAATAGTGCAGGTTGTTTTATTTTTTCTTAAAAATACAGCAAAAAAGTTTGCAGCCTCCCCAGCCACACAAGCCGTAGAGCTTCAGCAACCCAGCCCCACACCGTAGGAAACATTTTACATCCAAAAGAGTTTGTGAGATCTTTTATGGTTTTCATCATCCACCAAAGCTGGAGAACCATTGTTACAATCTCCTGAAAAATTTATAATATGGGGATGCTTGGAAGTCAGATTCATTCATAGGGTTCTACACATATAAATGATACAACAAAACTATTAAACAGCACAACACCTTCAACAGAGGGTTAACTCATATTTCACTACAAGAACACTGAATGATGCACCTATTTCATATCCTCAAGAGATGAAATCTCATAATAAAATGCAACATGCAGGAATGGGGGTTTTAAGCATTTATTTCAAAAAACAGCAAGTTTTGAAAAATCACAGCAAAGAATCATATGTAAACCAGGAGACAAGTGCTTCTAATACTATTTCTCTAACTGCCTTACAATTCAAAGGCCAATCAAGTCGTTGTGGACTGTGTCCACCTTAAATCCTGTTCCCTTCTCCAGCATAGCAAATACACACTGAGCTGTTAATTTCAGTAATGCTAATTAAAAGACAAAACCTCATGACAACGTTAACAGTGAAATTGCCAATTAGCACACAAGGCTTCCTCATTACTGGTGCTGCATGAAATGTGAAGCATGATGTGGATAGCAGTCATAAAATAAAAGACATTTTTAAAAAGCCAATAGGTCACATTTTCAGCTTACTTCAAAAGTACTGCTGGAATCAGTAACTGAGAAGCTGACCTACAGGAAAGAAAGAAATTCCTACAACCTTTTGGGAAAACCACTAAAGAAAAATATTGCCATTTTCCACATCTGCATTCACAATGGTTTTCAGAGGAAAGAGTACTTGCCTTGGTGTAGCCACTAGAAAATGACTTAAAAATTTAAAAATAGGCCAAAGGCTAAGATTTCAGTGGCTAATTTATCCTGACTTTATACTCCATGTAAGGCTTCCCCAGAAAAAAACTAAAGGATACTGAAAGCAATCCAGGTGATCCTAGTGTCCTTTATTCTACAGAAGGAACACTTATTCTTGCGTCCTTCAGCCTCTTTCAATGACCATTTAATTAAAGTTAATCCAGACCTCCACAATTCCAGAGCTACTTCCATAAAGTGATTGTGCTTTTCATACAGTCTGTATTTCCTCAGGTCTCTCTCTACCTTTTTTTTTTTTCTTTTTGAAGGTTTTTAATTCTAATTCAGAGGTCTCATGGTAAATAAAATGGAAATACTTTCAGCATTATCTTCCTTGAGAGAACTGGAGTAAGTATTTGTTTTTCACTTGCTCCCTTTTAATCAAGCATTTTGTTGACCATAATCAATTTCTTCACTCAGGAGAAAAATGTGCAATTATCTGCAATGAAGAAGGTGTGTCTAAGGAATAGGGTGGGGGGGAAGAGAAATCAATGGAACCATCTGTCTGACATTCCTACAACATTATAAGATACTTGTAATTAACTGCTTGCCTACCAAAGTCTGCCAGCTTTAACTCCCCCGTGTCACTGATCAGAAGGTTCTGTGGTTTCAGGTCCCTGTGCAAAATGTAACGCTGGTGGATGTAAGACAGTCCTCGCAGCAACTGAAATAAAAATAACTGAAAAAGAGGGGGACAAAAAATGACCTCTGTTAATATTTTGCATATAACCACAGGTGATTTCTTCACGATATGCAGGGTGCTTGCACATTGCGGTAACATTGCGTCAGAATTCCTCCCAAACTGGCTAATTCCCACCCAAATTTAACACAATGAAATTTCCATCTGAAATATACTTACTTTGCAAGGACTAAACCCAGCCTCCAAGCCCTACTATGTCATAGATTCAATCTGACTGCTTTAAAAAGAATGAGAGCAATACAACCATGTGCAGAAGGCTCGGTTTCTACCAAATTATAATTATATTCCATTTACCCATATGGCCTTAGAGATTAGGTGGTAGCCTGAAGACAGATGTGTATCTTCACTAATTATAGGAAACAACAGTACAGGGTGGATAGGGATGGGGAGATAAGGCTGGGGGATGGAACACTGAAACTAAAACAAAGAAGAAATTAATAGTGTAACAATAATGCCTGCGTACCCAAGGAAATCTGCAAGTAAAATAGATTTTATCCTTTGAAATCTATCTTAATGGGAGTTTCTTATGTATTTTTCATTAGGAAATAATAACTCTCACTGAACCTAAACACGACTCTTGAAACCTACTTGCAATAGTCTTTAAGGTAATTTTAGACAGAAACCTAACTCACCATCTCCTGGTTTCTTAGAGTCCTTCCCCGGACTCTATAAATGCATACTCCTATATCTAAGCATTACTATTGCGTATTCTGTAATTTACAATTATGAACAAAGAGCTGGATGGAGAGGATCTTTTGTCCTCCCCTTTTCATCTCCTGCATGCATCATTCTCCTGCACCCTTTCAGACACTTGCTGTGAAGGGCTGTGTTAACTGTCATGGGTTTTGTCAACACAAAGGGTGAATGAGCTCCCAAGAGTTTTCTTTGCAGTTATGAAGAATCTATCCCAATGTAGAGAGACCTTCCTTACACCTGATATATTTTAAGAAATACTTCAGTTTCCAGATGTGAATACAAAAATCCCTTCCAAAGCTAAATATGGAGTATTCAGGAGCAGGTATGGACTCTGTGCCTCACAGCTCAGAGGACAGTGAAACGTGCTCTCTAGGAAGATGTGGGAACCACACTAAAGATTGGGAAAAAGTCAACTTAGGCACACAAGAATTTCTAATTAACTTGCAACACAAGCATCCTATTCAGTGATTACTGAAGTGAAGAGACATTATAAAAAGGGTTACAAAATCTGATTATAGAAGAGAATAAAGGCTGACATGAAAGAAACAGAAATGTCATGTTACTGAAGGTGAAATGAATTTAATTGCATTTCATTTTTTTCCCTGAGTGCAGACACAATGCACTCTATGTTTAGCTATTTAGCCAGGGCACAAAGAGCCATATCAATCACCTTCTTGCCAGGGTAGGGTCTAACAATGTGCTGAGGGAACCTAAGAGCAAAATACAGGAACAAAGAATAGCAGGAAAGTCATAAGTAACATGCACATTCCTTTTTGAATTGTGGTTAAAATGGAATTCATGGTACATAAAAACTATTTTAATAACAGCAAGAAGCAGAAATAGCTTTCATTACAGCCTGAAAATATCAATTTATTCTATTAAATTACTTCAAAATAATATATTTTTTAAATAAAAAGATGGGCAAAATAACCAGTTTTCCAGGCTAAATCCATGGCATTTAACTTCAAACATTATTTTTAAATATGCAAAGAAATTTCAATTATCATGGTAGCTTACAGCACTGTAATCTTTATAATAACTCAAAATATATTTATTAATCTTTCATTTGGCTTTAGTGAAAAGAGTAAAGTGATTTGACATAATGTGCTAAAAAAATGCCCAACAACTTCACAGCTAAATAGAATAAACATCTGCTCTTGAGGACAGCTTTGGAATGTAGTTTTATTCCAAACTTGTAGACATGCTGTACTCATTAAGTACTTCCCCAAAAGTTAATTAATTCACTCACACCTCCTTGGAGGAAGCTCATGGAAGAGAAGGGGGGAAAAAATCTTCCTGAATTCATTATAGGATAAACTCAAATATTGATTTTTTGCTTTCTATTTTTCTCTTCCCCCTTGTTTTTATTTAGTAATTTAAATGTGAAAAGATTTACTTGAACACAAGCCTAACATCTGGCAGCAAAGCATTCCGCAAACCACTGGCCCTTTGTGATTGCTTGGGATGAGAAAACGCCAAGGGACGCCTCTCCATTTCCAACAGACTCCCAGCCCACAAAAAGAAAAGATGAATTGGAAAAAGTTGTTCCTGCTTCCTCACAAAGCACTTCTGCCTTCTCACAGTCAAGTTCACACCCCTGATCTTGAGGAAAGCCTTCTCCTAGAAACCAGTTTTCTTTCCAGATTTTCTGCATTAACTTTGCAAGAACAAAAAAGAATCCTAGATGAGGAACCATCAATCCTTACCCATATACCCAGTCTGAAATCGACATACCTCCTATCATGGTCATACTCTCATCTTACTTGATCCTTCCACCACCTCATTCAATTCCAATCACTATGAAACCTCAGCCTGGGGTTTTTTCACGGGCTTTTGAACAAGCAATGGAACTGCCATTTCCCAAGGCCCCACGATGGCAGCTGCAGTCAATGGCAAATTCAACATGTATTTCAACAAGTTGGTCATGATGGTAAAATCAAGACAGATTCACAGCTCTTTTAGCTTTTTTTAGCTTCTTTAGCTTTGGTAATTTTAATATTTGCATGGTCATATACAAGGCTGTATAGGTATTGAGTAACCCTTAATAAACTAAGACATCATTCACTAAGACATAATTTGTGTACAGTTTCTAGCTTATTAATAAGAATAAAGGTTTTGATAATAAAATTAGGCTCACAGAATGCCAAAGGTCATTGTGGTGAGAGTTGAAAAAGATGGAAAACAGGACAGGGATTTGTCCCCAGAAGTCAGGTTTTCAGCAAAGCTTAGTATTAGGAAGCTCAACACTTTACATTCAGACAAAAAAAAAAAACTTAACACTTGTGGCTTCAAGTCTCACTTATTTCTTTCAGTCATTAAAAAAATACCTTTTTTCCCTGACTGTTATGCAGCTCTCACTTTAATGAGCAACATATTTTAATGAACACTTTTCATTGTCAGCAAGAAAAATGCATGCAGGTCAAAGCTAATTCTGGGTTTATGGACTGTGATATTAAAAGAACATTAGCAGTTCTTAAAATACACAAGAGAAAGCCCTCAAAGGGGTGAGTTAGCACCTACATAGTCCTTCAAGTGTAATGCCTGGATAACCATTTGAGCTATATGCAACATTTGACTAAATGTCCGTAGTAGTTTTAGAATACAACATTTTCTGAGAGACTTGTAGCTATGTGGATGAACTGCCCAGCTTTCCTGGTGTTTTATTGAGTCTGGGTGAGTGTACAACCTAGGGCCTTACATGCAGACATACAATGGCTGCCTGGTGGCCCATGTGCTGCAGAATGCTTCACTATCTGTTGGCCTCTGAACGAGCTTGTTAGACACTGACACAGGCTATGCAAAACACATCCAAAAGGTGGCATTGAGAGCAGCTGACACTGTCTGACTTAGGTTCAGAAAGCTCTTTCCAGGCTAAGGATGAACAGGAACGCTCATGTACAAGTATTCTGTGTAAAGTATTCAGATGACTCCACACAGTTGCCCTTCATTACCAGAGATGGTAGAGAGTTTCTGGCAAAGGATACTGGGGCAAGTGAAAAGCAGAAATCCACAACATGCCTAGGGTGATTCTCTGGAAAATGTACCATTTCCACACAGACTCTGCTGAAGCACTGAGGACCCCAATGACAGAAAGGTTGCTTGCCACGAGGACAGAATAATGATGCCTGTGGAGGCCTTTTTTAAGACTTTCCATGATGTCAAAGAGAGATTTCTAAACTATTTTCTTCATTTGAGCTTCCTTAATTCATGTTGTATTTTGGGAATAGAGGACCTGATCCTGGATACAGAAGTAGAAGGCTACACAGAACTAGAAAACTACAAAGAACTTTTCAGTTTACAGAAGATGCACAAAACTCTTGGTTCTGCTCTCTTGGCAGCAAAAGTCTGCAAAAAAGCTGAGATGATCTGGAGCAGGAGTTAATATGGTTTCAGAAGAAAGCTGAAAGCAAACCTGAATTAATGTATCTTTCCTTTAGCAAGCTCATACTGCTCTATTTGTAGAGCTACTTTTGAAAAATAATACACAATACCGGACAGGCTTTATTATCACCCAGCACTGATTACACACATGTTCCTGCTTGCCCTGTGTATCAAAGCACACTGTCTGGGTATCACACAGTCATCTGAATGCCAAAGTGTCTATTCAGCATCAATAAAATCATCTTTAGTCTTACTAGGCCATCAAATCTAAAAATACCAGTGAAAGAAACCAAACTTGGGACATCCCATCTCACACTTGCAATCAGTGAAGTTCTCCCTATCTTTCAGAGGACAGTACAGGCTTCTGTACATCACTGGCTATTTAAAAAGGCAAAAGGAGGTATTAAATCACTACAGTGCCATCTCACAGCCTTGGAAATAAACACAACCAAACACATTACTCAGTTCCATTCAGGTTCCCTAGACTGTTTAGGAATCTTAGAACTACTTGTTTTAAAACATTACATTAGGAAAAAACTACCTGGAAATATGCACTATCACAGAAGCAATGAGAAATGTCCCTCTGTGACTTCTGCTGGCATGTCAAAACCTCATCAAGCACAATCTTTTTTATCACTCTTGGTTTGCTATTTGTTTCCCTCTTCAAAACCAGGATAATAACCAGGAGATAAAATCCAGCTTTTCACTTCTAACTATGACCTGGGGAAATACTGCACTTTTTACGTCAAAGTTTTGTAGACTCTGTTGCTTAAATTGCCAGAAGAATTTCCAGGAACAAAGTATTGACTTGAGACAAATTTGAATCCCTAGAAATAAGGAAAATCTGAATAAAAAATTATTAGCTATTTGAATCTGCAGGATTTTCAGGACCATAATAAGACTTATCTCACAAAAAGGTTTCTCCTGTCTGTCTTCCCTGGAATCAACTGAGTTCTCTCCACAAGAATTTTAAAACAACCCACTCCAATCCACTCCACTACAATGCTTTTATAAAGGCTTCTAACTTGCTCCTGCATTCCTTACACAAGAGTCTAGAGTCTTACCAAGTCAATGTCACACAGAAATACATATGATACAGTCACTGGAAATGTTCATCACATCATCGCTTTAAAAAATGAATACATACAGATTTTTCCACTTATTTCCAGTAGAACTGCAAAGGAAAGAGATTGGAATGTGTTAATTTGCTAACTTCTATTCTCTTTGATGCTGTTTTAATAATTTTTTGTCCCCTCTGGGTACTACTACAGTCATTTGCAATGAGGAAGGTGTGCTTAATTAACTGAGTATAAAGACAATCCGTTATGATCAGCTGTAGTCATCTGCTAAGGTTCAGTAAGTGGAAGACTCAGGTGTTTACTTCTGAATGGCAAAAGTAAAAATAAATTCAATTCAATCGAATCTGCTTTTTTACCTTTCATCAGCACACTTCCATGCTGAAGTAGGTCAGAGTGGCAATTGCTGCCTCACTGATTTTAAAAATCTTGACGTGTTCTCCCTACAATATACATGTTTTCTTGCCCTATGCGAATCATGAAGATCATAGTGACAATAAATTACAAGTGCACTTATGAAAGTGACATTCTTCTAGCATGAATTTTAACATGCTAATGAAGTTTCTACATTAACCGTTCACACTTGTGCATATTATCAAACCATTAAGTGACAAGACTGACATGAAGTAGAGTGAAATGCTGATGCTATATTTAATGTCTGATAACTAAAAAGTCTAATTTAAATAATCAATTTTCAATGCCATGTGTAAAAGACGACCTTAATTTGGCATAACATTATTCTGTCTGCTGCACACCTGCTTGTTCACTGAATGAGGAATGAAAAATAGCACCTTCTCAACCACATTAAACAGCGTCACTTCTTACTTAACATATCTGCTGAAATACACTTTTAATTCAACTTCACATCAGCAGCATAACCAGTTCTAGTGAGTAGGAGAGAGATTTCAAAAGCATGACATTAGTTTTGATTTGCTTCCTGTAACAATGGATAAATTTAAAAGGACTACCACAGCAGGTTTTCACCTCAAAGACTGTTTTCTTCAAACCCCAGTGAGTCAGTGACATGAAAATTCATCATAGCTGGATCTACTACCACAGTTTAATTGCCTACTTCCTGTGCACCTATTTCTATGGCACTCAACCTCCTGGTCGGACGCTTCTAGTCACACACAGGTGCTCACACACCACAGCTTCCCCTACATCACGTAACATGTCTTTGTCACATGGGATGCAGGACTGCCCATGCAATCCAACAAATGTCTCCCCACAGAAAAGGGGGAACACAAACCTCCTGTCCATGCCACAGATGTTGATACAATCACCCAGTGGAAAGAAAACACAAACATGCTAGGGAAACCTACATTGTTAACACAACTGCAACCTAAAACCTAAAGCATTTTTATCCTACTTTTCAGATATTATGCTTTTCTAACAAGCACATGGGGTTGAATCTTACTATTAATAAATGCAGCTGCTGCTTAGCAAGAGGCAGTGTGCAACACTCTGCTACTGCCAAAGTTCAAGCAGCTTCACTTAAGAGCAGTAAGCCTCATATGGATACGACACAGGAGCTGCCTAATCCTTGCATGTTCAGACCTTTGCGCTTCAGACCATCCTAAAGCTGTAATCAGTTCAGTGATAAATATTAATGCTTACAGAAGACATCAGATGACAACTACCCTATGGCTTCGACTCAGATTAATAATTTTCACATTAGTCATTAAATGCCAAAATTACTCATCTGACAAAAACAGATTGAACATTAAAAACTGCAACCATTGGTTAAGGACAATGTTCATAGTGCAGCGAGGAACACATGAATACTGAAAATTACTAAGTTCCAGAGATTTCAGATAATATAATTTAACACTCAGTGTATTTCAACATTTTCAATCCAATGTTATGGAGACCACCATTAAACCCTTGATTTAATAAATACAGTATTTTTATCATATCTGGGGTTTTTTAACTATATAGTTGCTATAAAGTTGACTGACCTCTTCTTGAACATCTAGCACAGAAAAATATTGCAGCATCCCATTATGTGTCACTAATTATTGTCTAATACATTCCTTTTACAATATATTTTTAAAATTTTTAGACAAACTAATTATATATTTTGCTGAAACATAAGCATGTTTTTACAGAGATTATTGGGCTGCCCTAGGAAACTTAGTACCCAAATCCCACATTTTGCCATATGCCCTGACTCAGTATTACAGCAATAAAACACATTTTAAAATGTTCTGGCAGGGGTAGGGCTTAGTTAGTTGAGGTTTTCCTTCAAAAATATCTATCCATTATACCCAGAAGACTGCTGTACCCTGCTTCCTAGGAGAAAGGAAGGCTCAAAATTGAGATGGGTAAGAGCTGAAGTCTTGAAGGCTCCTGGGAAAAGGCTAAATATTCTTGTTGCCTGCATGCAAAGCTCAACAAGAGTGTCTGCCTATTTCTTCTTTTTGGCCCTAGGAAGAGAAAAGGTGCCCAGGGAGAAGAACAAATCAGTGCAGCAATATCAGATAGAGTAAGAACAAACTGGAAGTTCCTTCCCCCTCTGGTCACAGCAGACTACAGGAGGGTTCCAAGTTGCCTGAAGTAAAAGATTTTGAGAGCAATTAAGAGACAGGGACAGTTTTTGTCTGGTTGGCAGCCTGTTGTCATTCAGACTGGTGTTCCTGAATTAAGGAACAGTGGGTCAGATGCAAGGGTCTTTTTATATTGCCAAAGATGAGGGTTTTTTTCTGTCAAATGCTCAAACAAATCGATATTACCTCTAACACTGCCAGTAGAAGAAAAAAGGCAGAGAGAAAAAATTCAGGATGCTTTTCTCAAAAGACTTCAGCTATCTCAAGGCAGCATCACTAATTAAGAAGCAAATCAGCTTTCATTAATAGATTTAAGGAAGGGATGCAAACAAGCAATGCAGGCATGACAGATGCAAGCCTTTGCTCCACTTATTCTACCAGTAATAGGAGTTACAGTAAACAAACTCAGCTATAAAATAAATGCATCAAAGCATAAAGATGAATTCATGTGCATTACTGGGAATGTAGCAATATGGAGTAAAAGACAAAGTTAAAATAAAGGTGATATTTTGAACATTAGAAGAAGCTAAGAACAGTTACATTTTCACAGGACATGCTGAAATACACAAATAAAAAGACACTTAAATTATGAATTTACAAAACCAGAGCAATTTATGGACGACTGAAAACAAAGGCTCAGGAGAACCCAGAAGGTAAGACAAAAGACTGGTGGAAATAGCACTGTACCAGACAGAAGGGGACATAAATCAGAATGAAGATCATAACACCAAAAAAAATCACTGGTAGGGTCACAGCTATTTGCTCTGACCCATTAGAGCTCCTGCAGTAGGAAGCAATCCAGATGTTCCAATTGAGCATGAACTATCTCTAAAGGCTGCAACATCTGTAGGATGTACAGCCAAGAGTGCAGATTTCAGTGGTCTGGGCCAGAAGGAAGAGCACAGGGAGAGTCAGGAGCAAATCTTGGACCTCAGTTTGCAATAGCACATTTTGCAGCTTGGCAAGCACCACACGGTACACATATAAATCAATTCCTATTTCCAGTCATGGACAGGGCTGCAGCAGTAGCTTCCAGCAGAAACATAATTATATGTGGGGCCATGTATTTAAGATTTATTGCTTGCCTTCAATTGTGGAAAAACTGAGAAAGACATCTTTTAAACCAGACAAGAGAAGATGAGGCCATATGTACTACACAGGGAATTATTAACTGATTACCCTTCTCCTCAACATCTCTAACTATAACACAGTCACAGTATATGAATACATTGTTATATATAAATAAATGATAGACATGCAAGTTTGTTAGCTACCAAAGAGGTAAATAATTGTATATTTGGACCTAATGGAGTTTGCAGAATATATGGACTGAAACAACTGCTTTATGCTGATTTCCCTTCAAGCTGATGAAAATGTTTCAGGTACCTAACGGTGATAATGTCATCAGAATGACTGGTTAAACATTACCAGGGACAGGCATTTTTAAAACATCTCAGCATCACACTCAAATTCCTTGACGGGTTTAAAGCCTGATGTTATTTGTTAGACTTGCGCCTCCACCCACAAATTACAAAATCCTGGAATCATTATGTGTCAATATAGACATCCCAATAAAAATGCTAAACCTAATACTTGTTTTATTTGCCTAAGCATACTGTCCCTGGACTTCTATAACTGCCAGCTGAGACATTCTTCTTTATACTTACACATACTTACAACATCCTGCTCAGTCTTTATTTAAAATAGTTAAGTGACAGCAAATAGCCTGTTTAAAACCACAAAGAAAGGCAATGTCAAGCACAGTACCTGAGGGGACAACAATATGTGTGTCCATCAAAGCAATTTAGATTTTTATTCTATTTATGAGTCTTCATTTAAAAGTAAGCCTGAGGGAACAAGCATTGTCTTTACCTTGCAAATACAGAGAAAATTCAGAAATATAATTAAGTTGAAGATATCCTATAGAAGGCGAGATGTAATTTGCATCTGCCTTCCTATAAAACAGAAACTACTGTACATATTCTTTGGAAAAAGAAAGATGTGTGCTTATGTGGGTTTGTATTTATAATAACTGGCAACAAGCCAGAAAGGAATATCCATCAATAGGCAATACTTTCCTCAAGAACAAAATTAAGAGGCAGGGGGTCTTTTGTCATGCTGGGAGGGCATCAATGGCTTAATCCCACAGGTTAGCCCCAGAGAGCCGAGACTAATTTATTGCTACTGGAATATAATTGCTCAACTGGAAGCTTTTAAAATGGATTTAGGGATCACATAACCACTGATTCTGAACAAACAGTGTCCAAAAGTCTGACTAAAAGTGAAATTACTGAAGGACCTCTAGAAAGAAGGGGCTGGCAGGGAGAGAAGGCTAATGAATATAGCTCAGCTTAACCCTTAGAAATCAGCTGTGGATTCAAACAGACAACTTTGTCCAGAAGCTAAAACCAAAACAAGCTGGTAAAGTCTCAGATCCCCAACTGCGTAAGTCAACAAACTGAGTACAGCACAACAAAGCCCATCTTACTTCCTCTGAAACAAAAGAGCAGCACAAGATTTTAGTTTGGCATGCTGGTGAAAGTCTGGGAATTTTTAGCATATGTGACTGGGTTTCTGTCCTCCCAGCCAAAGAAATCACTCTCTTGGGCTATTTTTAATTCAGCCTTGAGAGCAGGTATTGCACTGAAATTCCCAAGCAGGCTGATTCATTCATTAAAATGGTAGGACCTCAAATCATCATGCCTGGTTTTAGTAATTACTGCATGAGTAGGATTAGCCTTTGTTGCTGGCCTGGCAAGAGAGTCTTCTAAATATATATAACTTATTTTCATCAATATTATTTAAGAGGAAAAAGTTAATTGTTCAATGGGATCGCTCATGTTTTGTCTGCTGATTGAAGTTTCATCTGCTCCAACTTCCAATTTTTTTTTTCTTTTCTCCCTCCCCACCCCACCACCCCCCACTTTTATTAATAATTCCTTGGGAATTTTGAAAACTTAAACCAGCAGTACATCAGGATTCTACACTTAGCTACTCAAATTAATATTTCTAATGTGTCTGTAAGCTTCAAAGGTGTTTCTGAGCACTGTTAGATGGTACAGATAGCCATAGAAATACATGCAGCAAAATCTAAAAGGGAAATGCTGCTGCTGCAGTTCCCTCTGTGACTCCTGTTTTAAAAGACAGGTATCTCAGGATTTAGAAGAGTGATGTACTAGCAAACCAAACGATGTGCCTATATCCATCCTCCTCAAAGGCAAGCTCATTGAGTTTGGTGTAATGAAATAAAAGTACAAATATTTGAATTATTATGTCTTTTTTAGCAGGGCTACAACAACTACTGCATATCAGACCTTGAGGTACACAGCACTGCAGCCTTGGAGTAAGACTTACAAATCTGAAGCAGCACAAAGAATCTTAATAGCCAGTCTTCATTTATCCCAAAACTCAGAGAAATGAAGTTAAAAGTATTCACATGGGGAAATGAAACACAACCCCCTTGTTTAACGAGCACATTTAACGCCTGAAACTCTGCTCAGGAAACTGAGCAGAGAAGAAAGCTCAGAAGTTTCAGGGGTCGAAAAGCAGGTCCTACCTCACTCCCTTTAGTGTCACACTCGTGGTCTGTGAGTGTGTTGGTTTGTTTTGGGGTTCTTTTTTTCCCAAATATATCCAGTAAGGAGGAATTTTCCTTTTTTTTTTTTTTTTTTAGGTGGCAGTAATTCTTATTGAAATTAATATGTTGTCGATGCCACTTTTCATTCAAAGAACACAGAAAATTAATGAAGCTACATGATGTGCAACAATGATCAGCTAGTGCACAAGAAAAAATACTCCCTCTTTTTAATTTTTTTTTTTTAAACCAAACACGCTTTCTGGCTTTTCCAGAAAAGAGGGAGAGTTTTCATGAACTTCTATGCTTCAGTAAGTTATATCCTGGAATAAAGTTCCCAGTATGACAAGTGAAGACTTAAACACTTCCAAAGTAGAACAAAAATGGGACTGATGTCCAAGTGCAAGACAATTGTAACAAATATCATCTGAGTGATCTATACACACATAACACATTCTGTATGTCTGGTTGACTTCCATTTCATGCTAAAATCATTTGGCTGACTTCCCAAATAGTAACTGGATCAAGTCTCTACTCATCTATCTTTCCATTAAATCCTGCTAATAAACTCTCTCTTTCCTGTGTGATGATTCTCTGTATCTACCTTAGAAGGAAAAAAATTTCCAAAGTGAGATCAGCTGTGAAAATGCTGACCTCATCCAAGAAAGTGTGCAAAAAGATTAAGGAAGATTTTATACGTTCATATTAAAAGCAGTACATTCAGCTAATACAATTAATAACAGTTCCCTCAAACCTGATGAACCAACACTAACTCACCTAACTGAAGATCTAGCACTGACAGCCTAAAGCATGTTTACCCTGGGGTTTTAGGGAAATATTTTCTTAAGAGCAAATGTTTAAATGGAGGGGAGGGATTACCAACACTGTCAACAGCATTCACAGCATTCAAATATTTAGGCTCTGAGTCAATTTTACAAACCTCAGAAATTCTATTGCAGGAATGCTCAAATACTTGAATTTATAATTATTTTCAAAGAAAACCAATATTTAACAATACAGTTCATATGCCAGGCATTTTCCCTTTAGCTAGCAATCAGTTTCTATGAAACAACTGACATTTTTTGCAAAGTTACTGCTACTGCATTTGCCTTGAAGTGTGCTCTTTTTGACTCTTACCTTCACATTCTCTGGATGAAGCCCTCCAGGGTGTTTGTCCATGTACTGACATAAATCAGTGTGCTAAAAGAAAGTCAGATGGAGAAAACTATATTAATATCCATATGACTGCAGCAATAAATACCCCTCTACTTAGGAGTGGACATAACAAAGGGAAAATAAGGTTTTTTTTTTCCAGCCACACATGTGCAAACACACATTTGTACCTTTACACTCATTTCATTTAACAGCCTTGATAACTGATATGAATATTCAACAAATGCAAATTAGTATTTTTTCTAACACCATGCATTTGGTAGACTAATTACCTGAATTTTAATACCATTCTAAAACTTGTAAGGACAGTATCACCATCAACTCCACAAAGATAATATCTAGACAGAAGAGAAAGGACCTAAAGGGAGAATCTCACATTCAACTCCCCTTATTCACATTATAACATTGCCCTTTAAATATAATGGTTTGATAGTGATTCTAGATATAGATGGGTTAAAGGTTTAGAAAATAAAGCTCAAAGGCTTTGCATATCAGAGTACTGAATGGTATTTTCCACCTCAAAAAGAAGCACATATTATGGACATGTACAGCCATTAAATACAGACACTTTAGAAAAGAACATAATGGAAAATTCAAACCTAAGTTTTCACTTCATAGTTACCGATATTTCCTGGAAACATAAAACCACAAGAAACCTCTTCGGAAAAAAAAATTAATAAATAAATATTTATAGCTTTTGCTATGGAAACACTTTTCTCTGAATTCTTCTCTTACATTTCTACACTTCAGCAGCATGGTTTCAGACAAATGGCACGTTGCTTCTCTAATGTGCTTGCACAACTCAGCTTCTGGAATTATGGTCAGAATAAAAAAAGCAAAAATATGCACTTGATTAACCAGCAAACACTCAGAGACAGACTCTGCCTTCCACATCTGGTTTCTGAACCCATCTGGTAAAAATCATCCAACATTCCTTGAAAAGCTACTTGGCAATACCTGCCTCACATACACAAGAGCACATATAAATACAGGCAGTTTTCAAAGTGAGAGTTTTGGACAAAAGTTGCCTTCCACATAGCAGAATGGTGTCTCTGTGCAATATTTCCCAAACCAGGAGCATTCTTTAGCTTTCTTTTGCAGAGTTATGCAGGTACATAGCAGAGTTCACACCCAAGACACAAAATTTGTTCTAGCCAAAACTATCCTACGTAACTGCTTCTGAAACCACAAACTACAAAAACACATTGTGCATGTGGAACTAACATTGCAAAGACAGGAAGATGCACAGGATGATTAGGCTCTGCACTAGCACAACTGTTTTCACAAATTCTTACATGGCTTCAAGAGAGCAAGAGCCCTGACTGCAGGAAATTGCTTGAATCCCAAAATGAACAGCATGTGTATCACAAGGGCAGAGGGCATGCTCAAACAGGCAAACCACACTAAATACAACAGAACAGAGATTATTCCAAAATGTAAGATACAGACAGCAATTCTTCAATTTATAGTTTACAAATTAGTGAATGCATTTACAAAGAAAATTTTCAGATTATTAAAAATATTCTACTCATGAATTGCTAGTGTCAAAAAAGTGCATTTTGCATAAAGATTCTTAAGTTTAGAGACTTATTCCTCATTTCTGTAAAATCTTTAGCCTTAAGGTACAAATTCCTCTTCCATTCTCCTCTTCCATTCTCTACTTCATTCACAGTATTTGGCACTCTTTTGTCTTCTGTGTTTTGACTGACTGTGGTGGTAATGAAGCTTTCTGGGACTGCATCAATAAACCATGCCACAAATGGACCAGTCACCCTTCAGTACACATCATCACATTACACATTTTTGTCTTGTTTACTGTATGAACACCAAGAAAACATACTTAAAAAAAGTCATCAGCTAACCTTGCCATTTGTTTTAATAAACTAACAGGTTCTGAGTACTAATCCCAGCACAAGAATCGGCCTTAGTATGTTCTGAAACGCCATTACTACAGGTGATGACTGGTGTCAAATAAGATATTTGTGGGAATCCACTCGTTTTAATAGTTATCTGTTAGTTATGAGACATGCCAGTCTTTGAATAGTGCTAGCACCTGCAGTGCTCAAGAGATGTTTAAAGAAAAGCCAGGAATTTCACTTTAGAAAGGCCATTAGGGTGGCTGGAGAAGCGCTGTCCCATGGTCCTGAGCCACCACGGTCCCTGAGCACAGCATCCTCCCTCGCACAGGCTGGCTCAAGGAATTATCATTTGCCCCCCATTCAATCTTTCAGCCTTCGTGAACAACAGGTAACCTGGTAGGTGGGAGGTTTATTGCCTCCTTCACCTTCTGTTGATTTCTAGGATTTGCAAGCAGTCAGCTGACAGAAACCAGATCGGGGGAAGACAAACCCAATGTCCCTTCTGAAGGTCCCCTTCCTGAAGGCCCACCACTCCGGGCACACTAACTGCATATTTTTATTCACCAAAAGATTTTCATTTTATTCAGAGCCACAACTCTAGGAATAGCAATAAGTAATATTTTTTTATTTCCAATATACTTGTAACAAATGGTGAGGATAACCCCATTTTCTTATGCTTATATTTCAGTTACTATTTGGATGCATTTTCTCCATACAGAAACACCAGTGATGATCGTGTTTGTGTTATCCACCATTAACTTATTCTTCCTACCACAAGGATGAAGACAACTGGGATCCTGATATAACCTTCTGCCATCAGTTTAACCATCAAAACCTACAAAAATTGATTGAACACATCTACCTAAAAGTCAATGTAAGCAGCAAATCCCTCAGAATCCTGGAAACCTTACAGAGTCAACTGTGCTGCAGTCTTTTGGTATTTTTTTTCCCCTACACACACTCTACAGACACAAGAGGAATCTGTAGCAAATCTTCATTCAGATGGGGAAGAGAAATTGAATGTATTTTCTGTTAAAATCTTTCTACAATTTGCTTTCATAAAACTAAGACTCTCATAAATGTAACTAAACATTATGGTAAGAACTGTGGCAGCAACTTATAATGTTAGAGTACATTGCTCCTCTTTAAAAAAAAGAAGGTGGCAGCAAAGCAAAGGCAGCATCAGCTGCTCCTCTTTTCCAAGGTAGGGACTGAATGCACATTGAATTAAACATTAGTACAGCTAGGAAGACTGACAGTGCTGCAGAGACAGCTCTTTCTAAACCTGTTTTCCCTTTTGGCAGCCAAAGTGTCTGCTCCAGTGCTCATGTGCACAACTGACATTGAAGAAGAAAACACAAATAGAAGTTTCATGTAATCATTAGAAAAGAGAACAAGAGAGCAAGCTGGATGAAAGTGTTTTTTAATGCCATTCCATGAAATTTGTACTATATAGATGGAGTCTTTTTCTTCATGCTGTATTTGAAGGTGGAAAACAATCTGCTTTCCTGAGTGGAAGAGTGGCTGCCAATCCAGCCTGCCATACTCTGACCCTGGAGTCTTTGCTGCAGTCACCACCCTGATCTAATAAAATAGATATCCTAAAGGAAAACTCAAGATACAATTACATATTGGCAATAACATAAAACTCTACTGAAACAAAGACAAGAAACGGACCAACCAATACACCTTTTACAGTCCATTCTGCACTGTCTCAGAAGGTCAGGCCCCCTAACAGGGACGCAGCATACTGGGAACAGAGTACAGAGACTTCCAAGTAATTGAACACATTCTGATCCCAAGTGGACCTGGCTAGACCAATTCTGCTTCAAGGCTAGTTTTTAACAGCTCTATCAGCCATACTGTCAACCTCCTACACACACAAATCACCAAAGTAATACCATGCTGACAGAACATTTGATATTTTAGTTTAAGTTCAAAATCCCATTAGTTCCTGGTCTTTACACTCCATCAGCTTACCCACACCTATATGTACAATATATTGAATAATATTCAATTAGCACTCCTCTGCTCAAAACAGCTACACAAAATACAATAAGCATAGATAAATCAAGCTTCTATAAAGAAGAACTCAAAAGCTAGGAAAGCCCAGAATTAATGGGGTTTATCCTTTTAATTGTTTCTCCATTAAATTTATATTATGATTACTCCTAAAAGGTCATACTTTTTTTCCTTCCCAGGATTAGACATACTCACTGAACAGAACAGGAGATACTTGACTGAAAAATAGCTGTGCTGTTTTACAGTTAGGGGGTTTTCTTCTATTCTCAAACAGCTTGAAGATTCTGGTTTTTTTACTACTTTGAAGACAGAAATAATCTCACAGGTTTTCCTACCCTGCTTATAGCTGTGCTCTTGACATGCTTTACAAACACAGAATAATTTCATAGCAATGCAGGAGACATACGGCATTACTTCCTTTTATCAGATAGGGACTTCAAGCAAAGACAAAAAACCTCTAAGAATCACTGATCTGGGCGATTCTGTTCAAAGAACTTTGGTTTTGACTTTTCAGAGTATTTGGCATTATTTTGTTTTGACTGACTGTGGTGATAATGAAAGATATTCTTCAGGTGCTTCCTTCGCAGGTCTTCAAGTGCATCCTTCACCCCCCCACACCCCCTTACTTTTTGCTGTCTCTTATGGGAAATTGGTTTGTGCTAAGCTAGGAACACCTTGTGGACATTGCAGAGGGAACTGCCTGGATGCTCTCATTCCAGAGGTGGGGAAGCTGACATGTTGCTATTGATTTTGATGCACAATAACGTGAAAAAGAATATAAAATGCATTGGTAATATTTAAATACGTATTAACAATAAATCTAAGCATAATCATCCACCTCATCACTGTGTCCTTCTTACACCTGGCTAAGAGCCTCATCTCAACTATTCTGCAACACTGGCTTCAGTTACAGCTGTAAATGTGTAATGCTTTTGCAAAGGAGACTGAGAATCTCATACTGAATAGCAGAAATCTGTGATGACAGCAATTTCAGCTGGTGATGACAATTCCCAATACAGCAGGGGTGGAACCCAGTTCTCTACAGCAGTATTACCTAACCTGTCTTGAAATGATACCTTGGATGAGGCAGAACCTCAGAAGACTTCCCGGTTCCCACATTCACAAAAAATAAGAGAAATTCAACAACCACCACATGCCTTCACCACAGAATCCTTTGCAGAGCTGCACAACAGGCACTTCCGCAAGGGTGGAAAGAACGGAGATTGCCCAGGCCATCTTTATCTTGGTGTCCTCCAATTATAAGAGCTTCACTTTCTCACTTCACTAACAAAACAATGTTGTCTGCAAAACCTATTATGGTTTAAGTGAACAACTCGATCTCTCCTCCCACTACTGGCTTCCCCAGAAACAATTTAACTTCATCAGAAATGAACAGCTGAAGTGAGAGGCTAAAGTCTTTGAGAAGAGAGGAGGAATCTTCAACAACACAGCTTTTAAGTACAATTTATGATTTTTCTGAAGCTTATAACTTGACAAAATTTGGGACAATTTTAAAAATAATAGTCCAGTGCTACCCACAGTACAAAGGATCCTCATTTCCAAAATTCCAAATCCATGCTGTACAGCTTGAATACTTAGAATGAGGGTCCTCCAGGTGGAGGCAAGATATCTTGGCCATTTTTGCTGAAAGTAAATATAGGTAATTTGAGACAGACTTCAGCATTTTTGCCTTCAAATAGTTGTATTTCACTACTGTGTGCCAAAAGATCACTGCTCCAGGGCTGCATCTTGCCTTCAGGGTTCTGGCACACAGAGCTACACCTCCTTGAGAAGGCCCTGTCCAGCCTTTTTGTTACCTTCTCTCAGCACATTCAAGCACAAACCCTTTCCTCAGTGCACATCTCCAGTAACACGGCCTCCATTAAGAGACCCATGATCCTTCCTGGGGTATACGGAACAATTTCTAGACAGAGCAGAGACCTCACAGTCCTAGGATAGGGGATAGAAAACCCATGCTCAGCAATGCTGGTTCACCTAGTCTTGTTTGCAAACTAAATAGAGAAGCACATCAGCCAGAGCTCATTTTTGACCCAAACTTATTGCAAATATTTTCCTCCCTGTGATAGAGAGAAGTATCACAACTCCTACAGGTACCTGAACATGACAGAGAGATTAAGTTACTTTTCCAACATAACTGCTCATAGTCTAAACAAAAATCAACAAAGTCATACAAGAATTTTTAAAAAAAGAAAAAAAAAAGAAAATGCACACTTGCTCAGACTCTTTGTAATATTTTTCACTCATTTTCTCCCCATATCATCAACTACCCTGACAACTCCACAAAAAGTATGATTTACTTATGAAATATTGTCTTCCAGACTCACATGAAGAAATTAATTGGGTTTTGATTTAGACTTGGGGCAGTGTATAATTGTATGAAGATCATTTTTATTCAGCAAGACTCTGGTTAATAAGTAGACACATGTGGGTTTATGTTTGTGAGCATACTGGGTATAAGCATCTGCTGAAGGGAAAAGAATTCTGGCTGATATTTATACAGCTGAAGCAAGGTTTATATACATTACATCCTCGGTCTGGAAAAGAGAGAGTATGCAAACAAAGGGTGGGTGGGAAGACAAATGTTGATGGTTCTTCCCTTCTCCTCTTGAAGGAATTCTAATTATGAATAGATGAGTAAACCACAAACTAGAAATACACTCAAATATGCTCTGTGCTTCACTTTTTTGCTCAGCTGTTTTGCTCAGCTACTCCTGCTCAGAAATCAGACTCTGCTACCAAACACAAACGTGTTCAGACAAAGGGTGGGACATTTCCTTTCAAAGGCATGGCTAGTGACATGAAATGATCTCTACTTTGCCCACCCTTCTCCATAATAATAACGTGACTGTCATTCTCTCCTAATTAAATTAGTCGCTTCTACTTCCCCTGCAATACATTCTCCTTCCCTCCTCTTCCTCAGTCATGATAAATCTCCATGTGACTTAGGCATCCCATAATTCTGCCTAATTGGTTTCAGCTGTCATTTTTGAAGCTGAAATGCACGGAGAGCCCGGGGCTTGCGAATGGAACAGGAAGCACTTCCAGCTTCATTCCCATCATGTAAAACCAGCAATGTGTAAGAACCCTCCCATTAAAACAAAAACGGGAGGATTTGGCTGCCGGCGATGCCGTCGTGCAGCAGACAGATTGTGCTGCTCCACTGAGGCAGCGAGGCTGTTGTGAGCCATTCCTCTCTGTTCAAAGGACAGCACACATTATTTATGCCCTAGCAGCTTTCCCGACTAAAATACTTCCCCTTTTGTCACCAACGAATTCTTAAACCGATAATGTAATTTACCAATAAAAGGATGGGCACCAGGAATACTTAAAGTGACAGGAGAATAAAAAAAGCTAATTCCTTTTAAATGGCATATATCCTCCAAACTAAGCACTCTGCAGATTACTGTGCCACAGTTTAAACTTATTTCATGTCACTGGTATCTTCAAAAGTGTCATAGACTTTTATTTTCATGTATTTCAGTGGCTTTCTATAATTCAATCTTTTGCCTCTCTGAGATGACACAGTGTTACCCATGCTAACAGAAAATACCCTACAAGGTATCTCTGGGTGATACCTAAGCAACTTCCAGCAAAACAGCAGCAGGCAGCAGCACCAGCTGGGCTGAGCAGCAGGGAAAGATCTATATTAGGGATTCAAGGAAGAAAAAACTGCCCCACAAGACACTCGTAATGAAAACAATTCTGCTAACAGATGTTTTTAGTGCCTTGGACTTCTCTCACACTGTCAACAAAGATAAGCATACTTCAAAATACATGAACAATACAATACAGAAAAGGAGACTAGGCGGTGGGGGAGTACATAATACAGATAGAAACATATCTGAAAATCCCAGAGAGAAAAAGGGATACACAGTTGTCTGATTTTTGGCTGTTGCTAGAAAAGATAAATTTATTTATGGATACAAAGCCCCTGTTCGTTTCACAGAGAATAATCTGATTCCTCACAGACAAGTGAAACACACACCACTAAGGAAAGAATTGCTGAATGAACTAAAAGCTCTTCAACAAAACACAGTTTTTTACAGATGCCAGTTTATCTTCCTCCTTATTCTCTGTCCACCTTAATAATTCCATCAGCTTTGTGTTCTTAGTAAATCAGGTTAAGGAGACAAAACCCATTTAATTTAGCGAGATTATCTGAACAAAAGAATGACATTGCAAAAATAAGTAGGAATTCCTGTTTAGTGTCATCAGAACCTAGCACCAAATCATCAGCTTGTGCAAACTGTGATGGACTTAGAGACCTCAAAATGAACAGAGTTGGGACAATTTTTGCAAGCTGTAACACATGTGCTCACAAGGATGGGCATGTGCACTTTTTCTCTAATTTGTTATGTCACTGAGCTTCCACAGCACTGACCATGATATGCACATATAACAAACAAACAAACAAACAAAAATAAATATAATAAAAAATTTGAAGATACAAGAAAGTTTCTTGTTAGAGCATGGAAGATACCCATAGGCTCCTGGTGAGAGTACTTGCTCCTGGACCATACAAGCAGAACACATATATGGGAGGGAGGCTGACAATCCACATACAACCACACTAGTCAAGTATCCACATTAACACTGGCATGGCACTGACCATGGATAATTCAGTTGTATTCACACAAGCTCAGCTGGCACAAGAGCCCTTCTATGGTGGTGTGTGGGCAACAAAACAAACACCATCCTCAGGGCAGGAAAGGACCAGTGCAAAGCCTTCCTTCAAAAACTTCCACATCCTACATAGACCTCTCTTCACACTGGCTGATTTTTTCGTGTCATGTATCCTAATCCTAACTGTCCATGCATGACTGTAAGGTTAGGAAAAATTTTATGGGGAAAAACTCAGTTCAAACTTCAAGGCACACAAAAGAAAAATGGTGCTTCCACAGATTAGATCCTCTTTATTCAAAGTAGTAACTTTCAAGAGCTGGCTCTGTTTATTACACAAGCTGCTTGGTTCTTGGTTCCTCCTATTCACCATTTCTTAATTATCTTTATAAACATAAAAAAAAATTGCAATTATTGATTTATTCATTCTGACTCCAGGATTTTACTACTTTTATTTTGCCAAAACTGCTCACATAAGTTTCTGTTTTTAAAGATTGCATAGATGTATTTTTATCAAGATGTCTAAATTAGTACAAAGCTACATACTTCACTGAGGAAGGAAAAATCTATTTTTAAGATTTAGAATTATAGTAATCATCACTCTCCAAACAGTAAGTTTGGTGGTTTGTTTGTTTGTTTTTTCAATCTGCACTGAATAAATCAGAGCTTCACATTTTAAGAGGAATTAAGAGTTACAACCCATATTACTAAAGAGACTCTGAGGAAAAAAAGTTTAATTAGACTGGACAGTCTCTAGTGCAAGCTGAGATACTGTCAGGTGTCACCTCGGAGGGAACTAGGCAATGCCAGTTTCTGACAAAAATAAAAAGATAAGGAATATGTGAGATGCCACCAGAACTATTGATGATAGAGCTGTGTATGAATCTATAACATGGAAATAATTATTTACTAAAACAACCCAACCAAAAAAGCAACACGCACTAACAAACAAAAAGCACACAGCTAGAAGCATTTATTTTTTAAAACTTTGCCTAAAGTAGTAAAATAAACTGATATTTTTTTTATTCAGTTCCTGACACAGGAAAGCAACAACATATTAAGTTCACTGAAAGAGTTAAAGTATTCATGTTTTGCTGATGAAAGTTGTGATGCAGAAAGATACATACAGGAAGGACTTTAAAAAAAAATCTTACCTCTACTATCAATGACAGAATTCTGTTGATTATTTGTCTAAATTGTTCTTTAAAACTGACAGTATTAGACAAACCATCACCCCATAGTAGCTTCTGAAGTGCTTTGTTATTGTTAGCATGAAAGGGGCATTCCTTGAGTTTAATCTTTCTCTTCCTTACTGTAATTTCAGATTTTCTTTTCCATCCTCTTAACCATTCACATAGAAATAGGTCACTGACTTTCTCTATGATATATTTAAAGGTTGTAAATGTCTCATCCTTTTTTTATCCTCAACTCTTAAGAGCCCTACTTACTCTGACTTTTCCTCAGAAGGCTTTATTCTCGATGTTTACTCACCCTTGTCTTTTTCCCCCTGAGGTCTCCAGCTGATTCATGTCTTTCTTGTGTTTACAAATTTACCCTTTAGGATGGTGGCCTTACCTGTATCAAATAGAGTGTCATCACTGGCATGTCTCCTATGCACATGTATCTTACTACATGTATGTGTTTTTGAGGGACTGTAATGACACTTTTATCTGTAATTTAGGAAAAAACTAATTGGGATCTGTCAGAAAGTAGACTATCTCGTGAGATTTCCAGTATTCTATCTGTCAGCTCAACTCTTGATGTTTCTTATGCTCTGATTTTGTGGTGTGTATTGTTATGGGGTTTTTTTTAATACTTACATTGAACGCAAGTGTTAATACTTAATAAAAAGAAGAATAAATAATAGATGCTAATTATTAAATGGTGCACAGCACACCATAAATCTAACCAATATTTACCAACTGTTAGTAAATTGTACTAAAATTGGTCATTCAGATACACACAGCCTTCCAGCTTGTCGGATTGTAAATCTCAATTAATTTTACAAATACACCTATTCATCAGCATGCGCCCTCCCTATGAAGTCTACACAACATGTTGAAATCCAGCAAAGACAGGATCACAGAATCACAGAACAGGATGAGTTGGAAGAAGTCCACAAGGACTATCAAGTCCAACTCCTGGCCCTGCACAGCATCATCCCCAAGAGTTACACCATGTGCTCAAGAATATTGCAGGAGTAACAGCTGCCCTTGCTAGACATGTGTAAACATCTTAGCCTAGCAGGAGTATTTTTATTTAAATTTAAATAATTTTTTCATTCCTTCTTTCCTACCAATTCCCATGTCTGGAAGAATCTTTACCTCTCAGCAAAGCACTAAACACTTTCTTTCTGAAATCCCATCTCAATCCCTCCCTCCTGAAGCCTATTTTGTTTGCATTTCCAGCCTATACTTGGACATCAGCAGCACCTGTCTCTGATCCGCTCATTAAAACTTGAAAAACAAGGCTTTTCCCAAGAGCACTATTCCCTTACTGCCTCTTCTCAATAGCACAGGATTTCCTTTCTCTCTGTTTACTCTCAGCCTTGATCTGTCATCTTTTTGATTGCAATTTAAGCAATGCAACTTATGGCAAGCCTGGGGCACGAGGCAGGGTTAAACTACAGGGGAGCAGCCCCTTCTCTGGTCAAGGTAAACAGAAACTGTAAATTCAACTGCTCCCATGCTGGGAGCCCTGAGTGGCTGCTCCTCGCCAGGGAGGACAAGCACGTTCACAGCAAGCAAGGGTGACTGCAGGTACCTGGCTTTTTGCAGAGCTTCCCTAGCTTTCAGCTCTTGCTTACCACAGCTGGACAGGCACCTTGATTTCAAACAGGAAGAAAATCACCCATCATTTCACTTTCACACTGAAATAATGTAATTCAGGCTCCAAATAAGATTCACTTTAAGTCAAGGATTAGAAGACTCCTCCTTCCTTCTTGTGCCTGGTTTCTCCCTAGGTATTACACATCACTGAAGGATCCTAGTGATAACAGGTCAAAAGCAGCTCTGGGACACTACTGATTTTTCCTGCTCTCTCACCCATTAAAAAAAATGGCTTTTTTGGTTGTTTTCACAATCAATCAATGCCATCATACCTTTGGTTTCAATACTTGCTCCCTAGAAAAACAATATTAGTCTTCAATCCAAATTATCAAGTTATGAGAAATTGAAATTTTTCAATGGAAAAACTTTTGATCCTTGCAGGTGATTAATTTTGCCCGTTTTCTTACATTATACTTTATAAGTATTATGTAAGACAAATTTGTCCTAAGACAAATTCAAAATCTCAGCTGTGTAATTTTTAATTCTGATAAAGAGTATATATGTCAATTTCCAATAAGCTTTAAAATTAGAAACTCATACCTATTTTTTTCTTACAGGAAATGGGAGGGAATGTAACTAATGAACTTTATTAAGTAAACTCATTGTATAACATCCTATTTTAGCTGCTGTAATGAAGCAATGATAATTAAATGTTCTTCTTTAATGGAAAGGAATTTTTAGAAGCAAAAACATACACAAATATTAAAATAGACAAGGCAATTGAAAATGCTTGGGTTTAAATTACATTATTAGATTACTCTGGAGCTTTTTCACTGTTGAGGCAGACATAATATTGCTCATTACTCATCCTTCCAATTATAAGTATCTGTTGTTGTTGCAAACCTAGTTCATAAATATTGAAAGCATCATGTAAAGTATTGCTATACAAGCTTGCTTTACATGCTAGGAATAGGACGAGATTCATTTATTGATAATAATAAACTTACATAATTATGCATAATACTAAAAACCTCATTATCATTCTACCAAGCCTGTAGCAAATACGTTTTGCTTAGGATTGCCTTTCAGCAATTTTAGGTTTCTAAATTCAGTCATCTTCCTCCTAAATAAACAAGTGAAGCAGCAAATGATCATTTTAGAGCAAACAGATGTGAAGCCATCTTCAGAGATGTCCCCTATAAAATCCACCATCTCCTTGGGCAAAGCTGGCCATACCAGTGACACTGGCACCAAAGCCACCATCCCCATAAGGTCACCTAAACTAACACCTAACCACAGCCTGGTGAGGAAGGGAACAAAACCTTTGTGAGCAGTCACACGCCTCCTCTGAACTGTAAAGCTGAACTGACCTTTTACTTTGGGAAGTCACTTCAGTCTCAGACAGCAGATGCAAAGTGTGTCAAAATTTGATTTTCAGGTCTTGCTTAGCACATCCCAGTTCACTATACATGAAATCATTTTCTTTACCATTTATACATGAAAGACTATCAGCCATTCAGGTTTTGTAGAGGAAATTCCAAGCAGCTCATTCTCAAAACTCCCCAGGTAATAATGCCTCTCAGCAATCCAGTGATAAAACTGAGCTCTAAGCATGCTTTGCAATATGCTGATGTAAGAGTTAACATATGCCTTAGTAACAAGGTACTGTATTCTAAACTATTTTCTACTAAGTTCTTTCATTCAAAAGGAGTAAGGTCCCTTTCTCTTCTTCCACATAAATGTACAGCTCCACATTCACCACCAAAATGTTGATACAGAGAATAAATTTCTCCCAATCTTCAACTATCAGACAGGATTTTCAAAGATTGACTTTTCTTGGCTTTGCAGACCACCAAGGTTAAAGTTAAAAGACTCTGTCATGTCTTCACCTGACAGACATACGTATTTAAAAGAAAACTAATTTGAGGGACCCAGAGAATTTAATGACTGCTGTGCTCCCTTTCAGAGGCTATTCTGCTTTCAGCATTTAACTTACTACCATAATGCATTTTGCAATTTAAGGTGCTACATGAAATTAAATTTCATTCTCCTCTTTCAGGGTCAATGCTGAAACCAAACACCTCTGATAACCTCAGACATTTCACCAGTATTATTTTCCCTGAGGAATCATCACCAACCTAGCAACCCAAAGTTTCCATTTTCTGAGAACTCCTGGATCACTAACTGTTCATTCCTAATTTAGTCAAGATAACTCACTCAGATGTCTTTTATTATGTTTGAAAAGGTCAGTAGTGATCAATGGCAATAGTGTATCAGTTCCATTACATCCCTTTATAAAATAAATCAAATTCAATCCCTTTTAGGTCAGGATTCAGTCATTCAAAAATGTACACCACCATGAAATTTTAATCACATGAATATTTTGACTTCTTTCAGTGCAAATTACTCACATGATTGAGCTAAACTACATACAGGTGTTAAAATAACAACAAACCAGACATTACAGATACAGAGCTCAGTAACACAAATTACACAGCTAGATTGCATACTCAACCAGCCAAAATTTGTACTTTTAAATGGGCAACTGTAATTTTTGCCTCTGTACATTCACACCATGAACTGAATGGAAGCTTTATAACCAAAGGAACAAATGAGATCCTTGCAATCATGCAATTAAAACCCGTATCGTGCACACCCACAAGAATTCATTTCAGGTTATGTGGCCATTCTCAAGCATTATCAGATAGCATTCACTGTTTGATTAGACTATAACTTTACATTACCAAACAATGAAAACAGACTTTTGTTAAGAAATTCTGTCATCTCAAGGCCCAGGAGCATGTTACAATGTCATTATTATACAGTCTTTGTGCTGTTTGGAGAAAATAAAGTATCCTTCCCTTCTTCCCCATCAGCACCTTGAGAGACTGCCTACCAGCCTAAACACTAAAATATTACTTGCATCAGTTGCTAGAAACCATTACTAAATGAGACTCTCAAACAGTCTCAATAGCTACCAAATACCATGGGAACCAAAAGGTGCAACCTCCAGCAGGGTTGGCCCCTTGCTGAAAAACAGCTTAGTGAGTCCAGAAGAATGTGCCACTGCATGAAGCTTAATCTGTCTCTGTACATGGCTGGGAGCCAGAGTCTTAAACAACCTATCTTAAACAACCTGTCTAAACAACCTTACTGGATATAAAATCCAGAAACTTGCATCAGTGCAATAAGTAAAATGTAAAATCCATCAATTTGAAATTAGTGTAATAGGCAAATCCATCTATTCTGGGGAGAAACATATTCTATACATTTCATTTCTCAACCAGTTCTGAAGAATACAGCTAAATACAGGTGCTGATAAATGGGACTGCAAAATATATTCATGTAAAGATATGCAAATAAGTGTACACTGACCATCCAATAAAATTAAGTATTAAGGCTTTTCCTATGTTAATTCAGTGTGTAAGTCAGGAGCAGGAAAATTACTGAACTTAAAAAAAGGAATTAAATTTTTATTACTCATGTAAAAAAATACATACTGTATCAAATGCTCAGCAGGCTGCTGCAGCTGAATACCCTCACCCTCAGATGCAGCACATTCATGTAAATACACAAGGTGAATGGCTTTTCCATCACATTCTGTGATGCTGTGTACATTGTCATGTAAAAATTAAGGCCTGCCCCCAAGAAGCACACAAAATAATTCCATCTGTCTTAAGCAGAGTTGTATTTAGAGTAATGCTAGCAATCAGTCTACTTTATAAACACAGTGTCTCACAGACCATAGCACAACAACTGATATTATACTGAAAAGCTAACAGTGTCTAAAGTCATTTGTTTCTTTTAAATTACATGTTCTTGGACCCATCTGTGAAAACTGGGAGGTTAATTATCATAGTACATTGCATAATTCCACAGCTAAATGCTGAAGTAGTTCTACATAAATGCCATATGTTTGTCTTAGAAAAACTAAAAAGATTAATTACGAGGCCAAGGCCAGTACTTTGGAATGTAATACTCTCGACCCAATTAGAACCTTACACTGCCTACTATGTAAATTGAAGTTTTAATTAATAGGTTAAGCATTAGTCATGGAAAAACTAAAAAAAAATCCCAAATTCTAAATGGCATGCATCCAACATTTTTTTACTGATATCGCTTATAAAAAGACACTCTGCACAAGCCAATCACAAAAAAAAGGGCAATTTAAACTTGATATATGCTTTTCATCAAGGAGCTACCTGTTAAGCATTTCATAATGCTCCTCCCCACATTATTCTCACCTATTTAAAAGTTAACTGATCACATCAATAAAGAAAAAGCTCCAATAAACAAACTATAACTAGGAAGCAGAGTACGTTTGAAAAGTCAACTCAACAGTCTAAGATCCTTCAAGAGCCTAGCAGCCACTTCTCCATCTCAGAATCTGGTTAAGCTCAGCTTTTAGCCTAGTCCACAACAAAGCAAAATCTCTTATAGCCATCACTCTCCTGAATAAAGGGTTATTTTGGCCTGAAAGTAAAGACATCACTGATGGTAAAGAGAGCACTTTCACAAAATTCAATACACTCTGGACCAAATCTAGAACATACAGTCACTTTACTCACCACATATTCAAACACAAGTGTCAAGGTCTCCTTGGTGTGAATGATGTCATGAAGCAGCACAATGTTTGCATGTTTCAATCCTTTCAAAAGAGAAGCTGAAAAGCAAAACATACATGTTATCTTAAAGAGTATCCAGATATTTTATATCGATTTGCTCTCTTTTTTTAGTGACTGAAATGAGCTTCATAACCAGACAACCAGTGGTTGTACTTTTGTATCTTCTATGTTCATGAGTTCCACACATCCAGTTTTTGCAGATCACACCTTCCCATTCAATGCTATTTTCTCCACCTTGCTGGTCAAACTCAGCCTCTCTGAGGCCAAAATGAGCTGGAGCAAGAGGTCCTTCCTTTACACAGCCTCCTCTAAGTGAATTACTCATGTCTGAGCAACCAGACACCAAGAACACTCCTACACTCAAAGATTTTTTTTCTCTCAGACAAAAGTCAAGCATGTCTTTTCAAAACATAATCTTTCCTATCCAACACAACAGAGTTGCTGTCTAAATTAAGTGCAGTGTGTATCCTAAGAAAAGGGTTTTAAGCAATAATACTCCTTTTTCTCAAATATAACAGAGATTTAATGAATCATTTCTATTAGCCCATGAGAATAAATATATGGTATTTTCTCACTACACTTTTAAAGGTACTAGCTCGTGTTTTCAGAAAAGACAAAGATTTATCTAGTGAACTTTCAGGTAATCTCCTTCACCATTTTTTCCCCAACTTAATACATATTTAATGCTCATTCCATATTACATATTTAATGTTCCACAAGATGTGGCATATTTTAGTAATATATGCTGACAAGCCATGTGTTGCTACCAATGTCATTTTGTTGTCGGTGCCTTGTCATCTCATGCATACATCTGAGCAGGACTATCAGTCACCCTAGCAAGTAAATAATAGATACAAAGACATGCAAATGAGTGGCACATTTCCGAACTGAATAATGTGGAACTTTCTTCTCTCACCCTCCTACTTTTGTCAAAGAAAAAAATGAAAGGCCAAATGTGTGTCTCAATCCTTTACTGTGCAGAAAGGAAACTACAGAGCTTCCACAGCACTATTACCCCTTGCTGTCCTGTTCAGGGTTTTCTGTCAGGCTGAGGTAACTCCAGGGGTCATCTGGCTTTGAATTAAGGTAAGTACATATCATCTCTCATACTCCTCTTTAGGAGATCAATCTGACAAGTTAATCACTCTAGGAAGCAACACAAAAGCAACACGGCATCTGGCTGCATCACTGTTCCTCCACAAGCATCCTCAGCATCAAACTCTGGGATTCATCCTAGGCAGAAGGCAGACAGCAAAGAGGAAAATACCATAAAGCTGCTTCAAAGTGAGTATCATCACAGACATCATGAAGACAGGACTGCAAACCTGCAAGGAAGCTTTTTGACCAAGAATGAGGCAACCCTACAACCTGGATGAAGAGGTGAGAAGAAAAATTTCAAAATAGTTTGCTTTAGCCTGCCCTCCACAGCTCATGCTATTTAGAGAGCCAGCACAGAGGAGTCTTTCCTGTGCTCTGATTTTGTTGCCACTGAGCTGTAAAACAACTGCTGTAGTTGCAAATAAGGACTTTAGACATTTGATCAATGCATGTCTAGAAACCGTTAATATCTCACAAATTAAATAGAGGCCTTTTTCAGAAAAGAAGAGCTGTGAGCAATTTTCAAGGGATCCTCATCTTAGAACTTGCACAATTTCTTGGAAATAAAGCTCAGAGAGATTTGGATATGTTGGGGTTTTTTTAAAGACAATGATGAGAAATTGCTGCTGGAAAAAGATATGGATACAAACAAAAGATAAAGAACAACTCTTTTGATAGGTACCTTCTAATAGAAACAAGAACTTTTAACCTGGGGAAACCCTAAGAAGACTTCACCTGAAGTAACTGAGGTTTTCACCAGCTCTTTCCTCAAACCCTATTGAACGACCACACATTCACAGACACTGTGAACAAAAAAACTTCCTCCTAGCAGAGCCTGTGTCAAACTGTAATAGTATTTATGGCCTCTGTCAGCCTTTGCTGTTCAGATCATCACCTGAGGCCTTTAATTCCTCTAGTTGCCATTACTTTGTTGCTAGAATCTCTATAAGGGTCATTAAAGCTTAAACAGTACATTGAAAGCAGCTTACCTCCAGGTCTTTGCAAATACTGTCTTTCCCCTTTGGTCCCCTCCCCCACTCTTATTTATCTTCTCTAACATCCAATTCTCCCCTTTTACTGTCTCAATAATCAGCATCTGCCATATATTACAAGAACTACAAAATATCACCTGCAGGGTGAAATTTCTGTCTTCTCCATTAGTCCAAGTGAAATACAGTAGGTAATAAAGCACAGAGAGCAAAATCATCTTAATTGCGCTGATTCTACACTGCAGAAATAACCAATTACACTATCCATTTATATTGTGAGAAAACAAATATTACTGGTGAAAGTAAAAGAATTACCCCACATGTTCTTCTATCAGGATTTACCATTAAGATTGCCTGTCTTGTGAAAACACTGGTTTGTTTCGAAAAAAAAAAAAAAAAAAAAAAGAAAAAAGAGGGCGGGAGGCAAATTCATAAGAGAAGAAAGAAAGGGGATGGGGAGGAAATTAAAGAGAGAAAAAACAAGTTGTCTGAAACAGGTAAGCTCTTTCTTCTTCCACAGACTACTTTAAAAACAAAATGAAATATGAACCATAATATGGAGGGGTTTTTTTCAGAAAAACAGCTTTTTAGAACAAATGACCTCTAGACCTCCTCTTTTGGACAAGTTTTTACAGGAAGGGGATAGAACTTTGGATGAACTCCACTAACTCAAAGACAAAACCCAGAAATCCACATCCAAAAGAATAAAAGGAGTCCAGAGAATCTGTCAGCATCAACTTGAGACAAGGCTGACTTTACCTTTGAAGCTGCCAATGCAGCTGCTACTGGAGCTCAGTGAGAAGTCAGGTGCTGCTGTGCCTGGTGTTACTTCTAGAACAAAATAATTCTGTCAGAGAAGGCCACCTCCATCCAGTGATTATTACCCATGGATTTCACACAGAGATGTTTTCTTTTAAGATAAAAAGACTAAAATGTTGTTGAAAAAGCACTGCAACAGCTCCCAAAAGTGGGACCAATATACTAGTACTCACTGTACTCTTAACTTGTATTTTTAATAACAAAATTATACAGTGCTGCTTCAAAAGTACTGGCACTCTTTTATTACCCTTGGTATGAAATGTAAGATAAACAGATGGCAGCACTTTTAATTAATTTCTCCAAAGAATTCTGAGGAAGAACAGCAGCAAGGAATGTTAAAATTCATTTTTAAAACACTTTGGACAAAGTATTACAGGGGTTTGAATGGCCAGGTGCTTTTTCTGTCACCTGTGTTTGCACAGTCCCACACAGCAACTTCTAATAGTAAAACCCAGGGAAGGAGAATTGTTGACATACTTCAACAATTAACAACATCCCAGATGATGATTTCTGTGACTTTTACACAAGCTCATGATCTGAGTTGCTAAATGTACCAACACTCCACACTTTCCATCAAGGGCTAATAACCATATTTGCATACTTAAAGGAAACACATTGCATTTGCTTGAATAACCATCACAGGCTTCACTTCCAACAAGGGAATGCTCTCATCTATTATGAGCTCCTGGCAAGCTGCCATATCGCTTGTGCTGGTCAAGGAGGTTTTTGCAGTTCCCAGATGAGCTGGATTCTAAAGTACACTCACTCCACGAGCAAGGCAAGCCAGATGGACTGCAGCCAATTCTTACCCAAAACCTGAGTAGCATCAGTAAATCAGTGCTTCGCTCCCTGCGGGGTTTACAGCATCAACTCAAGCCTGACACTCCATTCAACAAAGCCTTGTGACTTTTAGATCAGCCTCGGCTTGGGAGTGTTTTGAAATAGGCTATTCCCATATCTCATAAAGTAATATTTCACAGCTGCTTGATAAATACAACAAAAGTAACTATTACTATTGACTCCCAGGTCACATGGAAGAACTTTTCACTAGCAAAGATAGTAGTTGTGGACATGGTCTCGAACATTAATTATGGTCCTTTGATCATCCATTCAGTCTTTCAATTCCTGAGTATCATTTTATTCTCACTTTGTGAAAAATCACAAATCTCCACTGTGGCTTTAGACAGAAGAATAACCCATGATTTTCAAACTGGCCAACATACCAGTGACTTGGAAGCTTTTCTCAGCAGCAGCAGAACTCAGCCTCATGCTGCTCATATGCACCATAATGTACAACTGCTGATGATGCTCTCTCATATTTCCACATTTTCAACATTTTTCTAAAAACCAGAACTATAAAAATACCTGCTTTCCTCACTAGATGAGGTGTGCTCTGGGATTACCATGCACCAATGCTAACATTGCTCATGCTGCTACTCACATGCAGTGCTCACCCTTTCTCACTGCCACTCCAGGAGGATTTCTCTCATCAGGAGACTTTTGAAGACTGCACACCATGGAAGCTTGCACTTCTCTAATGCTGTTAAAGCAACTGTGCATCTTTGCTGCCCTGTTGGATTTCTGACACACCAAAGAACACATATTCCAGTCAGTAACACAAATCTGTGAAAGCAAGTAAGCTGCTGTGCTTCAGAGCCAAACAACTTATCTTTAAAATTCTGCAGCTTGTCACACTCTGCCGACACAACGGTGCTCTCTGTCAGAGTGCCAACTTCCCTGCATACACAGTTGGGATCAGTCTCTGAGCTCTCCTGGAAAGGCATCCTTAGTGAGAAAACATTCATGGGATTTTTTTCTTATAATCACGTTTTCTGAACAAACACACTCAAGTCTTACTGCCTGCACAAACTACAGTTCTGCTTCTCTCCCAGCAACTTATTTTCATTCTATGCATCCTTCATAGCAGTTTTTAAAATTTGGCCTTAGAGCACAACGACCCATATACTTCTCATCCACTTCCCACACAGCAGGGATTTCTGTGTGCAAAATGGTACTTAGAATTCTACCACAGAGACAGGAATTCAGCACTCTGTTGGTTTTGCAGCAATAAATATGCAGTAATTTCCTCCTCAGAAATGCAGTCCCCAATTCTACACTTTGCTATTTTCCAGTTCACCCATCTGAAATTATTTACTATGAGCAAATAGCTTTGCTTTCCTAGAACCCTAACATAACAAAATTCAGTTCAGTGAAAACTGTACATCCTAGGTAAGACCACACTGACCAGAAACTTCCCATCTTCTCACCACAGGATATATTCTGCAGAATGATTATTATTTATAGCACATATATGATCTCAAGTAATTTATTTTAGAGCTGCATATTTATAAACACACAGAATTGATCAGCTTTCATTCTGATCTTAGTGGACATAATGCAATAAAGATAGGTAGGTCACTCTTCAGCTTGGAATACTTTTTAGGAGGAAATTTCAGAACAAATTGCAAAAGAATTTGTGAGCTACAGAAGGAAGAAAAAGCAGAACAGAAAACTGTAGATGGAATATTACATGAGCTTAGCTCAATTGCCTTCTTTACAGCTAATTCCACCCTCATGAAAGTCTTCTAGATCTAACAAATAGTCTTTATTCTAGTTTTTATTAAGTACAAAAAAATGACAGTCTGCCATTAAGGAAGCAAACAGTGCTTCACACGCTTGCAAAAAAGTACTTGGTGGTCCTTCAACTGTAGGTTGCTTTGCTGGAGGGACTACAGGGATCAAATTAGCTTCATTTACCTCCCCAGCTTCAATTCAGGCTTACATGAGTGACTTGAACTTTTTAACCAAATATTTTTTTGTTTGTGAAATTTCTTCTTGCTGCTCCTTCTTGAAAGTGTAGTGTGCTATTAGAGAAGAAATACAGAAAAAGGGTGTGTGTGGCAAGGCACAGGCACCGTCAAAGGTTCTTCTTGTTACAGCTGTAGTCCCCTAAGCAAAAGGCAAGTCACAAACCTGCTAAAATCTCTTTGCCTATTGAACTGGAATAAAACACTGGAAGGACTGATCCAATAAGCTCTGAAAAGCACTACAATATATTATTCTAACAGTTATAGAGAAGACTGCTGCCATATGAAATGAACATCTCTTTCATTACATTCTAGATATAAATATATGCATTGTGTATTGTTCCCAGTGCTTTTCCAACACAAGTGCAGATGGAGGTTAAAAACAATGAGACATCATCCTATTAAAGCCAGACTCTTTTGGAAAGCAATTACAATATGCGACTCCTATCTTGTAGGAGCCAGTCGTATTTTGCCTTCCCTATCCATTTCAGTATTGAAGTGGAGGAAACTGTGTAAACCAAAAATATGCAGTGTTTACAGAAAACAACTTAAATGCAGGTAGCATGTGAAAGCAGGAACATTTCTATTACCTTTTGATGCGCGCATAGCATGACTAGGACTAATAGCACAATCTATTTATAAAACCATCACTGGCTGGTTTTAGCCCTGTTATTGTGATGAATTTCAGACGCTGTCTTCACATAAATATCTATCTACCTTAGAATTACTTTGGAAGTTTTCAACCTAAATAGTCCCTCCCATCTCTCAAAAACAGGCTTTAGTAACAACTTCTGTAACCCACAGAATAACTTTCCCTTTGGAAAAAAAAACCAAACTCAACCCAGTGTTTTGGAGTAGAGATTAAAAATCTGGGAAGAGGCCTTTAAAATAGAAATAAAATACACACTTTGCCATCTCTGTGAAACTACTCTAAATTTGGTCATGTTAAACTTTGGAAATTGTCTCTTTGGGTCAGCCTGACTGTCAGCAGTGTGAAAGGAAGGAGGAATACCAAAAAGGGAAGAATGGCAGGAGGGGCTGTGATCCACAGTGGAAGCTAGAGAGCTGGGTAAGGAGAAAAAAAAAAAAAAAAAAAAAAACAGAGGACAAACAAACATCCTTCATCAGTGGAAAAATGCAGGGAGTGGAAAGAGCACATAGACAAGACAGAAAAGGGTCAGGATGCAGAGCATGGTGGGAGCAAACACTCACATTTTGGGGGAAGTACACAAGAGCCTGCAGACACTAGCACATATTCTCCACTGATATCCATATAAGAACCCAAGATTCCCACTGCTTTCAGCAGGAATCAATGAAAGCCTCTGGCAGTTTTCCTCATTCTCCTGCAATTTCAGCCTACAGAGAGAAGCACCCTTCAAAGTACTAGTTAACATTTCAGTTCAAGAAGGATGTGTTCATATGAGAGCAAGCAAACATATATTGAAACACTGGAGTGCAGATGAAGTACCGGAAAATGGAGGAGAGATTTCCACTTGCTTTTTCAAACACTTGGAACGTTACTTACACAAAAATCCAAATTAAAGTAAACAATGCTAGGCCAAGTGCTCAAAAAGAGATGGACTACAATTACAGGGGCTGCCACAATGCCAACTCTGAGATACACATTCCTGATGTCACTGCCATGAGATAAGCCAGAGTTTCAGTTAGCAGCTGCTTCACATCTATCTTGCATTTATCTCACACTTTGACAACATGCAAATTCACAGCCCAACTTCTCTGCAGTGGCCAGCTTGTGTGCTTGTACCCATTAACTGTTCTCAGGTCTTTAATTTTGTGTTACAGATGGAATAAACACAGTGGAAGCATCTTGCCCATTCATGAGAGAAGGTGAAAACTCTATGAGGTCTAAGTCAGAAGAATTTCAGCCTGATCTTTACCCTTACCTTACCACTGACTAAGCATAACTTTAAGTCACTCAAGCTGATAATATTACCATGTTCCTCATTTTCTAAACATTTCAACTTTTGATCTTCATTCACACTTACCAGAACAGCAGAGTGCATACAATTATTACAGAACCCCAAGAAACACTGTACGCTGATATTATCCAGCATTATGCAAGTACTTTGAAACTCATCTCAAAATCATCATTTAAAAGGACTCTTGGCAAGTGGGGTGCTGACAAGATGAACAAATATTTAAGTAGTCAGAGTAGAGTGACGAGTGTTCTAGAGATTTTCAAAAACCATCTGTGTTTTAGTAATGCACAGTAGGCGCCTATAGCTAGAGCCACCCATCAAGAACATGAAATTAAATTAATAGATCATCATCTGACACAGGCAGAGATCACACAGCAGGAACAAACATGCTGCTGTTGTGTAATTAAGGAAAGAACAGTAGAAGAAGAGAGATCAAATTAAGTTTTCACAGGTAAACTTAATTCTGTCAACTTCTGAATGATTGACTTTGCAACTATAACAAAGATCCTCTGCTGTAAACAGTATGTCTGCAATATTACTATTACATTGTCCAAATGAGGGAATAAATAACCAAGTACCAGCACTGAACCTCATGCTCTGCTGAAGTCAATGAGCATTTTGTTACTCACTTTTACCAATGCATCAATATGACAAGAAATCACTTAACCTTATGTACCTGCAATGAATATTTTTTTTGTGCACAGAAGACAGAAAAGCATCATAGGAAATAATTAAATTGCATTGACATGAAACTCAGTTGCCTACCAGCATACTTGAGCCACTACTTACAAATGAGGAATTCTACAGAAAAGCTATTTTAGAAAAAAATTACTTTTGCTCTATTTCTCAGTGGGCCACTTCCTTCAGAAAAAAAAAGCTGCACGAAAAACAGACTCATTTGTCATCACACACTTCAGGCGGCAGGAAAAAAAGGCTTGTGGCATATGTCTTGCTATTTTTCAAAAAGGGAGCGAGACAGGAGTCTTTAAAAGATCATGTCAATTTTCTTCTTCTGGGTGGGTGAGGCTCAACATGCCTCTTTGCCCATAAGTGGAAAATAAAGCTGGAATGCTCATAGCATTGCTGTGTCTCTTGTGGAATGGTTTAGACGTTAAAGAAAGGCAGACTCAGTAGAAAGCTAGCAAACAACTATTTTAGTAAACAAAATCAATCACAGTGAAATAAGCCATACTGCTCTGTAACTGAAAAGAGAAAAACATGGAGTATATATATATGTAAGAAAGTATAAGTGTGTGTATATACATATATAGTATATATATATAAAGTATAAGTGTGTGTATATATATATATATATATATATATATATGTATAAGAAAAGAACAAAAATGTCATAATGAAGTAAAGGAAATGAAGTTGTAACTTGTGTAACTTGGCCTAAAAAGCAACTCAAAAAATGAACTATTAGGCTCTTAAGCATCATTAGAATGAATGATATATGAATAATATCTAGAACATTTTAAAAACATGTTTAAGGACAGGAAATAACCTTAATTCAGACTAGATATCTTTGATGCTTTTTATAAGATTTGTAATTGATTTTTCTTCACTAAAAATATGCTAAGCATGCAGACTACAAAATGGCAATATTCCCTCAAGTAACTTGTAAATTAATTTCTGCCATGAAAAAAGCAATAGTGATGAAGCAAGCTATAGCAGCAAAACTCAGCAAGGGTTAAATTCTTTTCCTGTCTAAATTAGTTGAAATATTATATGGACAGCCATGCTTTGCCATGACAAATAAAGCCCTTTGGTTTCAACACTGCTGGACATCTACTATGCAAGCACATAATCTGAAAGTACATTTTAAGTGGATTTTTCACATGTAAAGGCCCTATCAATTCACAAGGAGCAGATATTTTTTCCTCCTTCTGTGTTTGCCCTGTGATCTCTAGGTATCGTCTTGTTTCTCATCCCATCACTGAATTGTCATTTACTCTTGCAGTTCACAGTACCCATCAACAGTGTTGAATTCAAGGTGCAAACAATGGAGAGGAAACAGAAAAACTGGGAGTCCCAAGATTTTTGCTTTATTCACCTCAGAATGTAACTATATCCAAATCAGTATAACTGCAAACTTTACAAATTTACATTTAAATGACAGTGAGACCTATTACTATCATGGTACTCTCTAGAGCAGCATGCGCTTATTGAAAGGTTGGGGACATTGCTCAGCTTGGAAATAGGTGTTATGCAGGACAAAAATTTTCACTTAAAAAAAGATAGCAAGTCCTGTATGTTTCTTTAAAAAGCAGCTGGCCTTCATAGAGAGCCAGAGAGGTGCCGGAACAGAAAAGATGAGCTGAAGGAATGTCTCAGCTTCACGGAGTTGACAGCCATAGCTGACAGTGACAGGGTGCAAAAGTTAAGTGATGCTCAGAGGAGACCTATTTGAGGTAAGGTAGTGATTTCTATCCTCCTACTTTTGCTAAAAACATACCCATAATTTTCAAGTACAGATTCAAAATTACCTGTGCAGATGCGTGACATGGATCAAACTATGGATCTAAATCATACTGGAAGCCATTCTGAGCAATGACATAATTAAAGCACTCCTAAGAAATGTGAGAAAACACATTAAAAGGATCTTCAAGCATAACCCATTAACACCACAGGTGGTAAGATTTTTTTTTTAAAGGACAACTCAACAGCTTGTCTGTCTACTACATGCAGATATAAAAACATCCAGCCCCCTTGAAAATATACTCAGTTCTTCCATCCTGTTGTGTCATTCATCAATTATAATTACAGCAATTTACCGTTTGCTTTTCCAGATAAAATTCTTTTTATAGAATCACAGTAATTAACAATGACAGTAGAAAAATTGATAGCCCTGCTCCTTAAAGTACCCATTCCTCTAAAATGACACTACTGCCTTAACAGACTTTAAACAAATGTCCTCATCTTTTCCAATTTGTATCTAACAGTGTTTGTTCCAGTCAAAACGGGTCAGCTGTTTTCCAAGAGAGAACTTGAGAACAAATATGCTCTTTAATGTTGCTGACCTTTTTTTTCAAACAGTTCTCTGAACTCATTCATTGAAAGGTGGCCTTCAAAAGTAAGACTTCAGATCAAGGAAATGCTTTTTTCTAGTTTCTGTGAAAATTTGTCTAATGTCTCAAAGTTTACATCTAGTCAATGGAAAATTGTACTTCAAAGCTGCACTTAAGCAGCTAAAATATCCCAGAGAATCCATCCTCCCTGTCTGAGCCAAGAACTCTGGAGTTCAACATCAGTTATAGATAGAACAGTGTTCTAGGAGAACAATTCTAACAGTTTCCCCAAAACCTTAATAACAAACCTGATTTTGGCTGAATGCATCTCCAAGTCCAGTGTTCCACTTCTGTTCCCCCCTCTTCAACCCTGCTAATGAAAAAACAGTGGCAAATGCTAACCCTGTCCAATTAGATTTCCCATTTTCCATGCCAGAGGCTCCAGACCAAGGCCAGCCAAAGTCATCAACCCTTCCCTTCTTGCTACTATTGCTTTCTACCCCAGTGCTGCTTTGAATGATCCTGAATTTGCATTCTTGCAAACTCACTGTAATAGTTGGTGTAATCCTCACACCAACATTTATTCTTAACCTCCATTTCTCCTAGTTCTCCTCTCTACCACTGCCCAGGTATGGCCAGTGCCAAGCATTCAGTGGGGCAGTCTTCTCCAGGCTGCCAGAGCATGTCAGAAAGGGAAACAAGAAGGCTAGAGGGAATACAGAAGGGAAAAAGGGACAAAAATGCCTGGATAATGCATGCAGAGTTTATAACTCTGTCAATATGAAGAAAAAAATATCCAAAACCAAAGCTAAATGCAAAGCAGGAGGTTTACACCTGTGCAATGAAAATTGCTACCTAAAAAACCAGTTTCACAAAGGGACTTTCATAGGCTCAGGACAAGCTAACAAGCCAAAATCCAAGAGCGTAAATCCTGGTTCATCATCCCAGATAGTACATGAGCCTAGAGATACAGACAATTCTTTAGTTGTCTCTTTAAATCCTTGTTGCTTATTGTTATAGCTAAACAAAAAAGTGACTTGCTAAGCAAACACAAGAGGCAAGAAGGTTCTTGTTCCTGAAGAGAAATGGAGCAGAAAACAACTAGGTACGTTAAGGAACAGGAGTTAGAAGACGCAAGACAACATGCCTAAATTGCATTTCTCTGTAACTTTCATTTTCAATTAGAAAGACAAAGATAAAAAAATACTAATAGATTGAGTGGCTGAATCAATAAGTATAGCAGAAACTCTTCCTGATGAGCTCCTTTTTACTTGCAGAAACCAAGCAAGGAGAAACATCAAACTTCAGCTGTTAATTTGATTTGACCAAGCACAAACTGGAGTAGACCACTCAAGTGTACAATTATGTTGCCAGTATGGGACCCGAACACCACAAAACTACTGGATATAATCTCCTTATCATGCAGCACTATCACATGGTCAAAGATGAAACGCTATCAATCTCACCAACTGATCCCAAAAAAACTTGCCCAACACAAACAAAAGACTCTTCAGTGCAATGCAATTGCACTGAAGTTTTAAGTTCGGCGTAAGCAATGATTTCACGCACAAAAGACCAGGAATATGGCAAAACCGTAATTGCTTTGAAGTAATTTCTGAATCTCTGAAAGTATTTGGAATGTGTTTTTTTTTTTCCTCTAAAGAATCCTTTTCCAAGCAACTCTTGAAGATGGCTTATCTGCAACAGTATTTTGAGATACTTCAAAAGGGCAAACACATTTTTAGTTTCTACAACTAAAGTGAGAACATCTTTGTATTCCAGAAAGCACAGCTCCAGCACTGTAGAGTCTTTGGAGCTCTTTACTAGTAACTTGCTGCCTCATCACCTCATGCCAAGTAAACCAAAGAATGACTTAACAAAGCCATCAGATTTTTATCAGCCAAATTTTTCTCTCAAACGAACACACTCTGGCTTAAAAAAGGTCACAGGAATTACAGAAGCAAGCCTATTACCCATGGGCACTAATGAATCTTTTTCCTCCTTCAGCATGGCTAGTTGGCGTGTATGTTATATCAGACATTCTGCAACAGTAAACTTTACCTCTAAGGGAAATTGATAAAGAAGAAATACTAAATCCCTGTTCCAACACATGCCAGAAAGCTTTGGCTAAAAATCAAGAATTGGTTGCATTGAAAACTCTAAGAGCACATTCCAGTTCAGATACTGATATTAAAATAGTGGCAGCCAAAGTGCTAACATTCACTAGGCTAAACATTCTCCCTAAATTCACAGCACGGTTCAATATTTCAAATAGCACCAGCCTTATGAAAGCAGAACAGAAATATTCCCAAAAAAAAAAAGGAAATATGAGTCAATGAAACAGGCACAGGAACCTTACTCATTTATTTCTTATTAGGGCTCAGCATCCCAGTGATGACAGATCACAGACTCTGTGAGGTCCATCAAAATGCCTCTCCCCCAGCTGGTTTGGAAACTTATATATGACAGCCTGATAATATTTGAAACAAACTGACAAGATCTCCACACATAAACAAACCTGGTCTGAGGCAGTAAAACACATTCCTCCCCCAAAGTTCTCTGACCACAATGAACTACATCTAAAATATGAAGAACCATTTACCTGAGAAGAAACTACAGTTGCACATCCATATCTTGAAGGTATGTTTGACGTTAACTACACAATGAGTGCCATACATGATAGGAAACACAGCAGTGTCTTTGTCATTAAGGAATGTATGATTATCTGCAGGTATTTTTCTGACATTTTGTTGGGCTTTAACAAGTGCTGTTAAAAAAACCTTGTCCTTGTACACAGTTTGGCTTTCATTTCACTTGAGAAGCTTTTATAAACTTGTTTACATAATTCTCAGAGATGTAGATTCATAACTGTCAATGATTTTACAAGGTTAATGGCCTCTGTAATTAAAACAAATGAATGAGAAACTCAACTTTAAATTTATGCGCTTCAGTCAACCAGAAAAACAGCAAACTCTGCAAAGAACATGGATGTATAAACCAGACTAAACTCACCTTTTGCTGACTGCTCCAAAGCAATGTACAGAAAAGAAGATACTTCTATTAAGGATGCACTTAGACTCGGGAGTATTTTGAAACCTACAATTCTAGGAACCGAGATTAATGGATTTTCTAGTCTAGTTTCCAGATCTAGATGCATCTGAGGCATATTTTTACTCCAGAGGTTAACAAACAACAAACACAGAAACCAGAATAAAACTTTGTACTGTATGATACTGAAGGCTCAAAAATGCAGATTGTCTTTTCAGGAGCATATCTATTATGGAAGATAGTTTAAATTTACTTTAAACCTCACTTTCTTTTATTTTTTTATTTGGACCTGTAGCTTTTAATTAGCATATTTTTAAGTAAATGAATTGAATCCATATAATGCCTCAAAAAAATTTATACTGAATTAATTGACATACATTAGCAAGAAAAAGCCTAGATCACACCACACTCTTTTTTTAAGGTTAAATAATCCAAAGTTATAATAATTATAACCACATTTCTTTGTGGAACTAAAACTTCTGCCATCCAAATTTCACTGAAGAACTTGATTCAACAGTAACAACACATCAGAAATTCAGTCTAGAAAAAATTAAAGGGATAAAATCTCCTGATATTTAAGGGGGTTTTTAAGGTTCAAAGGTTTCCTATTGCCTCAGAGAGGTTAGAAGTTGCTTTGTGCTCTTGAACTGTGATCAGGAGTTATTCATGTGTAATTGAATGTGACATTCTACTTTCTTATCCACAGCCATAAAAATGGATGAAAAACACGAATGCATGGGCTGATGGCAAGATGGGACTATTATTAATGCAATCCATAAGCCTCTTGGACTGCTGTCAGAAATTTGACAGAAAGGTGGTAAAGTCTTGAACACAGTATCCACAGATATACGCTTTTATAGATTATTTAGTTTGACCTCCTTAGCACAAGAAGCCATTTCCAAGCTTGTATTTTTTACTGAGCATATCTTTAGAAAGTCATCCACTGTCTTGCAACAACCCAGCAGCATAAGTGCCCCAAACTTCATTCACATTTGGAAGAGTAGGAAGTCCATCAAATCCTTACACTGATAACTTAAGCAAAGCCTGCTTCATCAGACTTTTAATGGAGACTACACATTGCTCCAAAACTTATTCTTTGGCTTTTATATAGATTTGTACTAATTTGTGCAAGCAAGACTGAGGGACAGCAGCATTCAGACACACATCAATGTGATCACTTGAATTTTGTCTGTGAGCCACAGCTACAAACCTTAGCTTCTCCACTGGCATGCAAAATAAAAAGCATTTTTGATTATGCAAAGAGTCCTCTGTTTTGTGAATAGGGCCTCAAGTGATTCAAATGCTAATTCTGTTAGAAACCTTGATGCAAAGCCAGTATTTCAACCATGTCAGCTCTATAACCAAGACTTTCAGAGAAACATGTAATTGCAAATTGAAAAATACCTTTTAGAACCAGAAATACATAAAATAACCTGGAGAAGTAGGAAAGTTTTTATAGCTTTCTGTCAATGGCCCTGCAGCCTGCTGGGTTGTGCTTTGAGTTCGATGCCCCTTCAGGAACTGGCAGTTTCCTAGCAGAGGCAGTGTGGGCACTGCTGCACTGAGAAAACTAGATATGAAACAAGAAAAGCAAATTTTTATCTTGTCCAGAGAATAATGTGTTATATAGTTGGGGTTTACATCTTCTTGTTTTCTTAATAAAACCTTCACACAATCCAGTGAATTTTCATGCCTGCATGAAAATGTTCTTGCCATTATTAAACACATTTTTTGAGCCTCAGAGCACACAAAAGAGCAAGCATGCATCCTTGATTTCAGACAAATAGGAGGAAAGGGAAGTGAGTGAGAATGTGTACATGAAATGTGTCAAAAGCTTTTCTTTTCAGTTTGCAAGAAGTTTTGATTTACTTTTCTTCCCCTGATTAGTTGCATTTAACCTACTACAGTACTTTTTTCTCTCAATTCTAGGAGATAGGAGGGCAGGGAGAATGTTTTCAGATGGAACCAGCCACACTGGTGCTGCCATCAGACTGTGTGCAAAGCTACTTTGATGGTACATTCCTACCACCCTCTTGACTTCCTTCATTGCTCTGCTCAGAAAAACCAGTTGATAAATAAGGCTAAGTAAAACCTGTGGATCTAATTACCTGTACATTAAGGTAATTAGCTGTACAACAAAGGTCTTAGCTGTACAACTAAGACAGGCTTCAAAGAACTAACCTGCAGTTTAAGTTGCCTACAGAGAAAAAAAAAATGGTGTTAGGAAACTTCCACTTGAGGTCCAAGACAAAAAGTTAAATAATATAAACTACCTGTCATTGACAGTGCCAGTTTTGAGCATCTCCTCAAGGCAAAACCCAGAGGACAGAATCCTTATTTGCATTAAGCCTCTCCTAACACCCCAAAGTAACAGTCAAAGAAAACTGCTCTATACCACTTCAGCACTGATTAAGGGAACTCTGAAACATGCACCACCAAACACACACTACAAACAAGCTGTATCAGATCAGAACAGGTATAAATCACTGCGTTTAGCACACCTAAAATATCCTTATTTACAAGGCTTCCTCCATTCATTTTGTTTTAAGTTGACTTTTTTTCAGTTGGCTCCAGCTAAACCCGCTGCCAGCTGAGAAACTGTGGAAGTTTGTGAGAAGTGGCTCAGACCTCAAAAACTCAGAAATACACAGTTCCAGATTCTACAGCTGAATATCCCGTAGTGATGACTTTTAGGCTCACTAAAGTCATGGTTTATATTTTAGTAAATGGATCAGAGGTGGAAGGTCACACATCCTATTACCAGGCTCTGAACCATCCAGTTCCCCTTCATCTCAGCAGAAAAATGCGACACATTATCAGCTTCTTTTTAATATTGCTTACTCGGGGGGAACATTCTGAAGTAAAATAATGTGGATATTCATTTTCATTGCTTTGAAGAAGACAGTAAAGGTCAAGTTCTAATATTGAAATGCTGCTCTCTTCATATTGATTATAAAGCCTGGAAGCAGTAACTCCACCCATGCTGGAAGAAGAGACCCCATTATGAAGCCTGTATTCCAGTTCTGTGTAATTCCTGAAAGATAATCTCCCACCTTTCCCAGCAAAAACTGAAAAACTGAACTGAAATGTTTGCAACACAATCTCCAGGCTATGGAAAAATACAAGGGAGAAAAAAGAGCAGTGCCGTCTCCCGAAGGAATGGTCTCACCCAGACAACTGTGCCTACAGCATCTGACAGCAGGTAGAGCAAAGAAAAAAAGAAGCCCGTGAAGAAACAGAAAAGAAGGAATATATTTTGCCTCACATATATAACTTTAAAATAAGATGTATTTGCTACCACTTTTTTCACTATTTTGATTATAACTGACCTCTTCCTTCCTATGAGAAAGGTATTAGTGCTTCTTAATGACTACAGAGGTTGCTGCCATATTTCATGCCTGTATGAAGATGTAAGCTGCTGAAAATATTTCTCGCCTATTTCAAATTTTAGAAACAATTCATGCTTAGAATTTTCAGCAAATTACTGTGAACTATACATAGCATTTTGCCATACTGGGATTTTTTACTTCCCTGTATACATGACATATTTAAGGAAGAATTGAATCATTACCACAAAAGATGGGAATAAAAAGCAGCAAAACAAAATGGTGCAGTAGTCTCACCCTCTCAGGCTGTCTATTTTCTCAACTAGCAAGTCTTTACTTATGTCATGGGCCCCTCATTTGAAAATAAGTGTCATTTTTTCTTTGATATAGGAGTGATTTGTTAGATATTAAAACAGAATAGTGTCTTGTATCTGTAGAGACTAAAGGTGCCTAATTTTATAAATAAGTTAAAATTTTGAAATATACTAGTAGATTTTTCTCAAAGGAAGTAGAAGTACTTATTGTGCTGTGGACAAAAGCATTGAAAACAAAGACATTGTTGTGGATCCAGCAGAAGCACATGCACATCTTCATTGCTACATTCATGTCTGAAGAACCAAGACAATATTTAAATTATTTATACACATCAAGAGAATTAGGATAATTCATTCATGAACTTCCTGTGTTAGAAATACACAAAGCTGTTCTGATGATGTTTATGAATGATGACTGAATTCAGTAGCAAGAAGATGGCGGCATGTCTTAGACATGACTTTTGATGAAGATGGACAACTTTCACAGGAAGTATTTTTACTTTATCCAGAGCTGGGTACATGACCAACTCACATTAGACATTCTCTGGGTTGATCAAAGACAGTATGTGACCCTTCACAAAGGATTTTGCTCTTTGGGGGACAAGGTTAATTGTTTTTCTAAGACTTGAAAACATACAGGAACACACATATGCACCCATACACTTCTTTTCCTATATGTACTGGTGTATCTCTTTCAAGGGGGAGAGCTGTAACACAAGGAAACCAGACAACCTTCCAAGGTCCTTATTTTGTACTTTACCCAAAGTTGAAACCAATTCTGCTGAGATACCACAGTCATCTACTAGTTTTACATTTTAGAAAGACCATGGATAAAACTGAAGCTGACTAAACTGGTTCGAACACTGAGTTGCCACCTTGTTTTGGTATTTTTGAAATCCAGGACACAGCAGTGGAAAAACACACGCAGAGATCTTGGCAAAGACAAATGTCTTTGTGCAGATTTGAAGTCACCACTTTCATTATATTGTTGTCTAGACTATCCCTTTTGCAAAAGGGAGATACAACAAAGAAAAAACAATCAGAAGAACTAGCTAAGTTCAGGAGACATTTCTTTGCCTCAACATCAGAGAAACCAAATTTTTATTTCACCAGGTGGCCATGGAAGATACTGGCACCCGCCTGAGGGTCTCCAAGCAGTTCAGTTGAGACTTGGTAGCACCTCCACTCATATTAAGAAGTTGATTTCTGTACTACCAATTCAATCTGCTCCAACTGGGATACGGTCACAAGGTAAAATTGAAGGATTATCTTAACTCTACTTTTTTTGGTGGTGGAATGTGCTGTAAGAGGACATTAAATTTGCATACAGCACAAAAAGGCAGACTTTCAACAGCTTTGACTCAAACAAAAAAGCCATGAGGACTGCATGAGGGTTCCGTATGACTTATAGATGCATATTATCATTATATATGAAGAAAGGATTGCCAGCCTTCTTGTATCCTCCAAATTCTGTGATTGTCATGTGTTTTCTACCCTTCTTGTCATACAATCAGAGACAACAAGAGCAGCAGACCAGAATCTACTAGGCAACAGTTCCAATTTCTGCATTAAATAGGGAAGAGAAGGAACAGTTTTTGAGAAGAAGTCTGCTCTAAGCAGAAAGCCCCAGGGGCAAAAAGCAAGTCAGAGAGCCCTGAAACACAGGTCAGAGGAAACTGCAAGCAAAAGCCACACTGAGAAGGGTTCAATAGCGCTTGTGAACTAACGGATTTGCAACCTTCCAGTGCTGGAACTGGCACAAGATCCCTTATCCAACACTTTCCATGTGAGCAATGAGGATGCATGGACTACTTCTTCAGTGTAAGTAGGGCAGAGCCTGAAAGGTCTGCCATTAAGCTAACATAACAAGGACGAAGAAAGAATTCATGATGGCAAAATGATCATATTAAAAAAATAATCTTTAAAATGTCACCCCATTCTTTCTCACTTGAACTGTGCTCAAGAACAAAAGCCAGAAGAAGGTCACAGCCTGAACATCAAAAGTACTGAATAAAGATTCAGTCAATACAGTCGTGTTCCACCTCAGCAGGCCACAGATAAAACGTTGGAGGGGGAATGGGAGGAGGACAGAGGGGATGGAATGTTCTGTGGAACAAATCTAGTTCTATGAAACTGGATAACTTGGAATTTGCATTTGTACTTCTCAGAAAGGTGCTACGCTTTTCCTAGATGATGGAAGCTCATTATAGATTTTAAAATTTATAACATGATTCTCAAAGGGAAACACCATAATTTATGCTATATTTATATCCCAGCTCTCCTGAAGGTTTTCTAATTGAGAAAACTGTTAATTTGTTAGATGGTTTAAAAAAAAGGAAAAAAAGGAATTACTATGTTCAGTCTGTGAATAGTCAAGTACAAAGAAACAAACAGGACAGACTTTTTCAATCAACCATTTCTGACTACCCTATGTGGACAGAAGCTTTCATTTGGCCCACAAAAAGAAGTAAGTAGCACAGTGTAGTTGGGGCACACTAAAAAGCCGAGTAAAATAACACCATAACTTGCACGGTATATGAGACTAGAAAACAATCAGATCTCCCACGTTCATCTTAGACAAGGAATTCAGTTCACCTGCTTCAGCCAGCCAGTCCAACTGCTGTCAGGGAAAAGCAAATGAGTACTGTCAGTAAAAAAAAATTAGCAGCCAGTCAGGGTTGGAGAGAACAGCAGAAGGGAAAGCAGAGTAAAGATGCAACTCCTGCTGCTTCCAAGCTCCATATCACATTGCCAAAGATCTAACACATTCCTTGCAGACATACACAACTGCACATGCAGGAGAAAGCATAAATGAAACATAGCTGAAAATCTGATCTATCAAAAAAATATTCAGAGAAAAACCTCCATTAATTAAAAGCAATTTTTCTATTATTAATGTTCAAGAAGAAGCAGTATACACTTCTCTCCAACATGAAAGGGTATGTAGTAAACAACCTCCAAAAGTCACGGAAATTTTAAAAGTTTACTTCATTTCATGAAAAAGGTCCCAGGAACATCCTTTTCCAAATGCATTGTAGTTTTTGAAGCCCAGCCTGTCTTAATTTGAGAACTCCTTTAACTCAAGGAAACCCACATTTTGGGTAAGGCTGCAGGGTGACCATAAGAGAAAGAGACCAGACAGAGAAACAAAAATTGCTGGAGTTTCTTTTGAATATTCTTGACCTTAAATATCCAATGACACAGTGTCCCAGAGGTTCTTGGCTAGCATGTTTTATTTTTAACAACACTGAAAAACAAAGCTGTTACGACTCCAAGCCCCACTGGCTTTGCAGGGACTTTACAGCTAATTGAGCCGTCGCTATTTAGCCTGCAGTAGGCACCAGCTCTGCCAGCTCTGTAGGCCATGAAAAAGTTCCCCAAGCTACAGCCAAGCTACTGTCCTTTTCTTTTTTTACTTTAATGCTCCAAAGCAATGTGGCTTTTGGGGAGAGTGAGCTTATCCTCAGGCTCTAAACCATAGACACAAACCTCTATAGTAACTCTTGTGACACGCATGCTCAGAATAGCTACATCTCCATAATCTTAAACATAATCTCTTGATGTTCCCTGAGGCTTGTTGAGCCAGATACATGTGAAGCTTTTAAGCATTTCAATTATGGAAATTCAAATTTCTTGACTGGGTTTTGTAAAGGAAATCTGAAAGTCCTCCAAACTCCTATCACTAAAAAGAAAGCAGTTGTTAAGCTTCCTTATTAGGAAAAAAACCAACCCACAACAAAAAACCACCCTAACCAACCCTGAATAAAGTGAATAGATTTACTTTATGTAAGTAAATCTATTTACTTGGATGATTTAACTTCCAATGAAAAAAAAATTATTTACTGGAAAATGAAGACAGGTTTTTCACTGCAATTTTCATGTTTACCTTCTGCCAGTAGATCAACCAATGACTCTTCAAAGAATATAGGCAGATATTGTTTCATTGTGACCTTGACTTATGGCATACAATCTTCCAGACCTACTCTAATACAACAAATAGGAGGCTTATGACTGTGAGTCATCCCACCAGTGCCATAAGGTCATTTGTTGACTTCAGTGTTGAAAAGACCATTAGGCTACATATCACTGAGCTGGGGAGTGCCTGCAATAGCTCAGGTTATAATTCAGGATGAGGTCGCAAGAATTATATCAAAATACAATTTTCTGGAGCTCTTTCTTAGAAGGTATGGGTACAGAATCTGCTGTTTCTCCAGGATAATACAAAAGCTCAGCTACTTTACATCACTTGCAGCATTGTTAACATCAATCACTGTTTTCCATTGTGCACCAGTTAGGAACACTAGGCAATAAATTACACATTCACTCAGGTAAGAGCTTTCTCTTGGCAAACTCCTGATCTTCCCTGTATTCTTTCCTTAGCAGTTATTCTACTTTGATTTTCTACAGATAAAAGCTTTGTAAAGATTTATCCCCTCCAGCCTGAAAATTTCAGAAAGGGAGACCTCAGAAAACTTCCCATCTTCAAAGACGCTGTCTGGTATAAATATATGTCCTAAGGATAATATATTATATATTATAATACAGAAAATATAATATGTAACGCACATATAGAATATATAAATCCTGGGGAATAAATGTGAACTCTCTTTTTTTTTCTTAGAGACTGTTTCAGGTTTTCATTTTTTGTTTCTATTACAATCATAGAATGGCCTGGGTCAGAAGAGACCTTAAAGATCATCAAGTTCCCAACCCTGGCATAGGCAGGGACACTTTTCACTAGACCACATTGCTCAGAGCCTCATTCAAACTGGCCTTGAACATTTCCAGGGATGGGACAGCCACAATTTCTCTGGGCAACCTGTTCCAGTACCTCACAACCCTCACAGTAAAGAAATTCTTCTTAATATCTACTCTTTGTCAGTTTAAAGCCATTTTCCTGTGTCCAGTCACCATACGCTCTTGTTAAAAGTCCATCTCTGTCTTTCTTGCAGGCACCTTCAGGTACTGGAAAGCTGCAATTGGTAACTCCTAAGCCTTCTCTTTTCCAGACCGAATAAACCCAATTCTCTCAGCTGTCCTCGAAGGAAAGCTGCTCTATCCCTCTGATCATCTTGGCAGCCTCTTCTTGACTCATTCCTACCACACAGTGAGATGAGGCAGAGGCCCGAATCTTTGAAGACTTCCGAAAATATTCTGTGGCCAAGAGTTAAGCTTCTCTCTTCCATGCTTTATATTGGCACTCAGATGCACTAAGTGTTCTCCCTCAACTCACAAAATAAACTTATTCAATATCCATGATAAACTGCTCTTTAGAAATTAAAAAATAATCATTAAGCAATTCCTGTATTCTTTGTAATTCTATAATGCAAGACAGCAGATGCTTCCCGAGCACTTATGTTGCATTTCTGCAGGCTGCTGTCCATACATGGCATTAAGACCACAGCCTTTGACACTGAAGTAGATGCAAAAGTATTATCTGAGAAACAGTCAAATCAAAGATGTAGAGACTGTCTGTCACATAAGCACCTTTAAATGTAACACACAAATTGGTACAAATACATATAAATTACAACATGTAAATAGAGTAATTAATAAAAAGAAAAACAAACTGAAAGTTGCCCAGTCATGGCATTTAAATGACAAAGTACAAAAAATGGCTACCAAACTGGATGATGCTTTGAAACACCATCCAGACCTATGGGAAATTAAACATTTCAATATACAAAAACCCTGGAACAGAGTTTTATTGCTCTAGTAAACAGCAATATTTCCAACGGCCGAAAATTAAAAACAAATGCAATGATTGGGATGGGGAAGAAAAAATTTTTTTACCCAAGAAAAGAACACAGTAAGTAAGTTAACCTCAGAAGCAAGGTGCTGATAAAGCCAAGGGATGTTTGTCTATATACGTATCCAAAAAGCAAAATCTTTGTCATGCTGGATATGAACAATATTATTACCCAGAATGAAAAAAAGATAGCTACAGAACTGTAAATCAAACTGTTCCCAGAATTAGAATCCACCACACAGTTCAGTATTTAGCCTAGATGAACATATGATTCTACAGGAAATTAAGGGAATGAAATATCTGAGGTAAAAGTTAAGGTCAGTGACCTTTTCTCCTGGCTGCTATGGGTTTAACAATACTTCTGATAATAAGTCTGATGTTGAACCATCTCTGAACAGTTGATAATGAGCATTACAGTAAAAGGATAAACCACAACTGCACTAACACAGAAAACAAATAATTTGCTAATCTGTATACCACCAAATTTATTTTAAATGAGAAAATAGGATGTAAATTACTTCCAGACTCCACAGTGTCTCACATATCACTGTTGCAGGCACACTTAACCCACAACAGTGATACGATGGCCTGAATCACTCACATAAATGTTATAAAATCTCATAGATTTATCCACTCAAGTATATATACCAAATCAGTTGTGCTTTGTTTCCCCCTTTTTTCCTTCTTTTTTTTTCCTCGGGCTCTTCAATAGTAAATTAGATTATCTCAGACTAAGTGAATTAAATTCAGAGTCATCCCATAAACTGCATATAGTAAGCTGGTACATCTAACTCAGGCCAAGTTGAAGAAACATTTAGCATAGGTCACTTCTAAATTCTGTTCTAGAAATTCAATAGTGAGCTGAAATGCATCAATAAATATGCCACATTCACCTATTTTCATTTAAACCTACGGAACTTTCATGGTAGAAGACACAAACCCCAATCTGCTGTAAAAGCAGACTTTATAAGCTTTAATTGAAGCTTCAGCTAAAACTCCCCCAGGCCTTAAAATTAACTATGATTTTCCTTATGCAGCTTTACTGGGGTTTAGTTCAGTTGGAGATTTTTTTACTTTTCCTTCCACTTACTGTTTCAACCAAGTTAGCGTTTGTCTCTATAGTCACACATTCCATATTTATCTCCTTCATTTTCCCACTTCCCTCAGTCCTTTTCCTTTGCAGCTTTGTTTCACTTTGAGCTTCATTCTGCTGCTGTCACAACAGTAACAATATGCTTCCCTGTACATAGGCAGCTACAACATTCCCTCAGCATTACCACTGCTTAGGATTTCAGCCTGTAACTTCCCCCAAATTAACATCTCACAGCATCCCCCCCAGGAGCACCGAGTAGAAATGCTATTTTCTCTCACTGCTTTACTCAAGGAGCCATGCGAAATGTTAAACTATTTTCTAACAGTAGTTTTAATTTACAACTAACTAGACTTCTGCCTGAATTTGCCTTGCATTGTTGGAAAGTTAGAAAATAAGGAGCAAGCCAAGATGAAACCTGCCTGGTTTCTCCATTATGAAAGAGTTTGGAAAGAAATGCCCTCCAACATACCTCCGGCTCTTACCATCATATATGCATTTTTCCATTAGGGGAACACTATTCCTCAGATAACTGAAATTAGAAGTTGATCTCATCTTCAGTGGTATTTGTCCTTGTTCTAGTTGTCCCAGCCTAAATTATGGCACTGGAGCCCTTAGTCATCAAAGATCAAGAGAAAACTGCTTAACACAGTGTCCCATTCTTACTGTTTTTCCATATCAAACTTATCAGATAATTTCAAGAGCTCATAGAAGCATTTCTTTTTCCCCTTTTTTTCTCCCCACCCTTGTAGCTGACAGCAGCCATGGATGCATTACAGAACTCAGCATGTCCAAGATGGATGAGATGCTGCCAAGAGGAAAGGAACAGCTTCCTAGGGTCCTGCTAGTGAAGCCCATGGCTGTAGTGGCCATAGTGTTACTGTCAAATACTACAGGCCTGGCACAACACTAATGAGGTCACCTTCTGAAATTTACATTTGTAATACAGCTTTCCTTACTTTTCTGGTCCTAATATTTGTTTCTGGCAAAACCAAAACCAACAACACAAAAGTCAAAGCCTAAATCAATATAGAATTTTCCCCTTTCCATCTTACATATCAGGTATGTGTGACGTCTATATGACATAAAACATACAACATTGTACTTATAGCTCCTGAATGAAATTTCACTATCAAGGAGATGAGATTTCATTTACCAAAAACATGGCTTCATAAACCATCTATAACCCAAGTGTGATCCCACCTAACCAAGAGTCTACAAGAGTCAAGAAAAGCTTTTTGATTATCCTAATATTCTTTGGATCTAGTCTCAGCTTAGATGAAGACTTAAAAATATAATGGATGCACAGAGTCCTATCATAATCAGTGAGACACTTCACAGTTAATTCGGTATTAACTATTAACTTCAAGAGCTTTTCTAGACAAGACCTTTCTTCTACTACTATTAAAGCACCAGGGTTTTAACTGGCTCCAACCACAGTATTGTAGTCACAGCTAAAAAGAAAATTTTGCAATGACAATGTGAGAAGTATTTTCATGCAAGTGTGCCTTTATATTTTTTTTAACACATCCAGTGGGAAAAATCTCTGTTCTTGTTCCTAACAAATACTTCTGTATACTGAGCTCACACAACACAATATTTATGAAGGAAAAGGGATTATACTGCATTTGACAGTTATAGTGCTATAAGCTTTCATCTAGACCAAGCTCACATTAAAAAACCTTTTAAGTGTCACAAAAAAGGCACAAGAAAGCCGTATTTACTATTCTCTCATTAGGGCAGTACCATATCAACTATAAACCTGAAAAACGATAAGCATATTTGAAACACAGACTGTAATAGCTTGAACTCAGCATTACAGATACTGAAAGCTGCACCCGTAACCCTCTGCACACCTCGTTATCACAGCACAGCTGCAGGGACAGACAGCTCACACATAAAATAGATATTGTTATGAATAAATGTGTCAGATCATTCAATAATTGTTACTCAGACGAAGCAGTAGAGAAGAACTGCGGAAATTCCTTCATAAATTGGCCACCCACGGTTTTCCCTCCTTTGTGAAAGAGCCACCTTTAAAATGCACAGTCTTGGGATGGAAATCCACAGCAGTTTAGTGACTTCAGGGTCACATGAAACCTGGGGTTTTTTTGCCCAGCCTATTCCAGAATGGGCTCATTGTACAGACAGACATACAGCAGACAGATGGCTGCAGGAGCAAGGCACAAGGGAGCTACAGCTGCTGTGTCTGGGGCCCTCATGATCATGAAGCCACACATCTCACATGGAGGACCAACTGTGGACCCTGTGAGGGCTGATGTTCTAGGACTTCCCTGGCTCATCTCACCCTGGGAATTAGGCTGATAGCACAATTTTAAGAGCTCCCTCAAAGTTGTAACAGTTTAATCTCTTTAGTTCATCACTAATTTCAGCTGAGTCTGAATCAGTGCTGTGATGGTAAGGCTCATTTTTAGTACCTTCTAAGAGAACACAAAGAAGGCATATCCAGCATTTTCTGCGAAGGAGCTCGATACAGACAGACTCAGATAAAGCACCTGTCACTAGGGACCAGGAGAGGCTGACAAGGAAGGATAAAGGATGGAGCAGAAAGCTTAACAGGCATCTCCAAGCACAATAGATAAGAATCATTCCCAGGCCGCACAACTTAAGAGTCCATGGGGAAGGAAAAACAAACACAAGCTAGTTGCAAACTACACACAGCTTCAAAAGTGCCTGCAGTTTTGCTCCATGATCTTTTGATTGCCTTTATCAAGAAATGCTTGTCATTGCTTCATGCTGCATTTATATGACAAATCACATCTACCTTCATCTAGGTGCTGCCTGTGGGCGAGAAGGGCGTCTTACACAGGTCCCTCATCTTCCAGAGTGACTTCTCACACCCACCTTACACAATGCTCTCCAGTGCTGTTTGTATAGTAAATCTAACAGGAGCCAAAGCACAGGCGGAGCTGCATTCTTTAACAAGAACTCCCACACCAGAGGCTTTGTTTTTGAAGCACCAAAGTTTCTTCCTACTGAGAACGCAACCATGTAATTTGAATTCTCAAGCTATTCACTATAGCATGGCACAGAAATAAGAAGCACAATGCAATTACAAAAAAGACCCCACATATATAATCACGAAATGTGAGTGCATACCTTCCCTGATAGCAGTAAATGGGGTTCCTTCCTCTTCTTGTAATCTAATCACCTTCAATGCCACCAGCTTTCCATTTACCCTGAAAGGGAAAGAGGGGAGGGGAAGGAGAAATTTTGAAAAACCAAAATTATAGCGGAAACAGTATTTCTTATAATAGAACTTATTTCCTATCATGTACTTATTCAATTTCTGTCAATTTCTTATTCAATTTTTCCTGGCAATGCCAGTGATTCATCTACAGTACTGTAAGAAGCACTTCATAGCTTCCATAATGTCAACTTTATATTTTCACACTCAGATGCAATCCAAGAAATGATCTCAGTTTTCTGTGAGTCAGTCTGTTTCCTTTCTACCACAGCTTTGTTACTGAAGCTTTGTTAAGAAGTAACACATTTTAAAATTTCTGTTATAAAATATCTATTCATTATTTGATCAAACTCTTCAAAGAAAAAGACATATGATTTTCATCAATCACTTCACATGCAGTATATCCAGATTTGCACTGATTACTTCCTTGCCACTGCATGATACACATTGGTATAGCTTTCAAAAAGCTACAAAGTTTGTATAATAAAATAATTCTTAGATATTCTGGCCCTTTCCCACTAGGACAGGGCTGTTCCTGAGGCATATTCTTGACTACATGGCCCAGGCTACTTTTAGATTGTAATAACTCTCATTTATAAGTTTAAAAATATTTTGTGCTCCAAGAGACAAAATTCTTCACAGGTCATTTTAGTGTACAATCTATTTGTCTTGTTTCATTTTTAGCATTCAAAATTTCACCACTCATTAATTACATTCCAGGCCTTGCAAAAAATCCAGTTGGTTCAGTTTATCCAAATAAAATCTCACAAAAATGGAACAAAGCTGATACCCACTACCTTCTTCAAGAACAAACTCATACCATGAAATTTTAACAGACTCCCCATGTACGACAAGCAATGGTGAGGATAAACTACCAAAAAGGCATAATACAGTTTTAAAAAATTATTGTTATTATTATCATTAAGATTTATTTCTGTAAAAGCAAAATTCACTTTTACAGCCACAAAGCTCAAGGACACATTGGAGCCTTTACACTCCTGTAGTCATGGAGGCAATTCTCTGTTGTTCTACAAGAGGGATAGCCCTAGAACATGTATTACATTTTCAAAGCAAGATGATATGGACAACTACCAACTCTGAATTCATCTTCTCCCTTAGGCTTTTAATTTTTGCAGTTATATGAGTTCAGTGAGGGATGGCTACTGTCTTGTTCTTCTGATTACTGCTCTTTCATAATTACCAAAACTCATTAGCCCGATACAGAACATTACACAATGACTCTCAGCAAGTTAAGAAACCCTGGTTATCAAAAGATGGTTTACTCATCACCTTCAATTAGTCATAATATTCAGGGTGGCACCAGTTCAAGTCTCAGGCCACTAGTCACTGTTGAAAGGAAATTATCAGCTTAACTCTCCTGGATTTCTCCTTATAATTACCTTACGTATTTTTTTATATTCAGACAGGACTTATGGCATCAGAAAAAGATAAGCCTTGCCTCAAGTAACTTCATGTGTCATGCTCAGACAGGAGAATGAACCATGTTAAAAACAGAAGGACTGATGACAGACATGCATGCAGTTCATAAACCTGTGTAGTTTTCAATTCCTCTATCAATCCACCACCCTACCTATCACATACATATTACTTAGATATCTGAAAAATTTGAATATTTTGCAACAGATTAAATAACTGCAGGAGGAATTTAAGTAAGAAAAGCAAGATCATTTTGCAGATAAAGAACAGGACAGATGCTGTGTTCAGAGAAGGCAATGTAAAATACAATGAAAAAAAACAGGTCAAGGAGGTATTAAGGAAACAGGGATATGAAGTCTCTTGATAGAGAAGGACAAAAAACATATAGCATTGTGTAGTTTATGTTCTTTTCAATCTGAAGCTCTCCATCCCCCTGGTTCATGAAGAGAAATATATAACACAAACAGCAATAGCATGGAACCAATTTCAAAGAATTCACAGTTAAACACAGTAGGTGAGCTGTGCTTTTTAGTTATCATTGCCCCTTTGTCATTGGTACCTGTCAGCATCTTGATAGATATCACGGCAACTCTTAGTACTACCAAAATAATCAAACTAATCTCAAGTAGTGCTCCTCTGGGATTTCATTCTCCTGTTTAATACAATCTATCTCCAACATATCAATCTATAATTTCCATAATACAACAGCCTCCTTATTCTCATTTACTACCCCGTCATTAAATTTTTTTTCCATTTAATTTTCTATAAACAGGAGCATATAAAACTGGAGATGTGAGAAATTATGAAGTATCAATTAAAGAGATGGGGTGTTTATTCACATCCTTTAATTATCCTCCCACTGATGCAATCTCAGGATGCAGTTAGATGATGCTGAAAAGATGAGCTAAGGGCTGCCTCACAGTATAGGTTTCTCCTGCTTAATCCTTGCCACACACTCCTGACACTGCCTTGTATTTACTCTCATTTCTGCTGGACTTTACAATGAGACTGCTTAGACAGCTTAAATAGGAGAAGACTGGCCCTTCCAAGAAGAATTAAATAATTTTTTTAAAAAATTATAAAGGCATAAAAAAAGAAACAAACCCTAACAAATACATAAGAACTGGGTCCACCTTTTGAGAAGCAATGTGTCATGGGATCAAGCCAGCTATGTCATGAAATTGCACCCTGAAACTTGTGATGCCATGTCAAATAATATAGTAATTTCTTTAGAAACAACACTGAAAAAAAGGAAACCTGGGTAAAATTACCTCTGCAACCTATCAATACCTGTCTTTGGAGACTTCAGAAGTGATCAGATAAGGTTGGCAGAACTCCTTCCAGATATTGCTTTACATTTGTCTTCCATAACTTTCAAAGCATGTATTTTCATTACTTTCAAATCCAAGTAAGAAACTGACAAGCAGACTGCCTTTCAGGCATTGAAAAGGAAACACCACTGACTCTTTAACATCTAGGATTCATTAAACCACCTCTATTACTCACTGTCCAAAGAAAACGATTTCACACCTTCTCAAAACAGTACACTTCACTGTGCCAAAGATTACACTTATCATCTTATGCCCATCCTGTCAACTGCCTCATTAGCTTCTATTAAGGACAATATTGACTAAATTCCTATTTTCTAAGCCATCCTCTCTCCTAAACTAACATGCTTTCTCATTGAAACACCTTCAGAGAAAGTACAGAAGTCTAAAGCCTCTCTAATTACCACACAAAACTACTTCAGTCTGGGCAAAACACCTGCAGCTGACAGACAGCTTTCCAATTTATGGAAATTCCTCACTTTAACACTATATAATTTTTGTAATAAATTTCTGATTATATATGCAATGTAGGCAAAAGAAAAATTAGTCCGAATTGCTTTATGCAGCATAAAGGACTGCATATTATATAAAATACAAATGAGTCAGATATTACAAAAAATGCTAATATAATGTGTCATTCTGCATTTTCTAAACCAGCATATATCAGCACTACCAAAATAAATACATTTATTAAAAATGACCATTTATGAGAAAGTAGAGAAAATTGGAAATTATTTAATGCTTTAATGCATCATTAAGAACATATAATACTGATGAATATAAAGCAACTGATGATTTAATTGGCTTCACTGGGGATAACGCTGATGATGCCACATTGAGAACAAAAGAGTACAATAACACTATTTTCTCAAGTTCTTCAGATATATTTAGATGACATAAATGTTCTAAATATGCACATTTTAAAGAGTCAACTAACACAAAGTCTGCCAATTCTGATTTCAATCTGTTTATTTAATACTGAGTTTTATCACTGGCTGGAGTTGAGGTTGAGCTCATAATTTGAGCAAGTGCTAAGCTTGGGAACACTTCTGTAAAGAAAAATCAGTAGATGGTATTGGGATGGTACTCTAATTTGTGATACAAATTTCAAGAAACTAATTCTTATGAAGAAAAATAACTTTCAATTGTTAAATATTCATTTACAGGAAAATCTCAAAGTTTGATGATCAAACCTTGAGAATATCTAATTAGATCTACTCTGTACTTGAGTACTTGATATTAATGTCATAAACAGACACCTAAAACTCAAAACAGACCATGGGGGCCTAATGAAATCAGGCTCTGCCAGAAATTTCCTTTGAAGAATCCTGACAGAGGCATATTCACTGTAGGTTTAGTCACCTCTGATTATTCTACCAATGAATAACTAATTCCACATTGAGGGAAACACTTCTTTTAATCATTAACATAAAAGACAGTTCAGTGTAAACATGGTTTATATTATATTTTTCTTACTAAAAAGGACTTACATTTCTAGTTTACAAAAGCCACTCCCAGTCCTGCTAAAGCCACTCCCTACCTGCTAAAGGGACTAACACAGGCCCTGAATTTCTCTTTTTGAATCCCACCACCTTTTAACCTCACCCTAGACAAAAGTTACCTTGTCTTAGTAGAAGCCAGTGAATGAAAGATACTTCATAATGCTGACGTTTATTAGGGCTGAAAAAACAGAGGATCAAAGGGTTTCATGAGAGTTGAAGGATTTAAATTATTAATTAGTGCTGTTACTGGAACTTAGGAGTCGAGGCAGTCTCGTACAAAGAGTGTGGCAGCCCTCACTTGAACAGGAGCAGGTAAGATGAGAGTTTACCCCCAGCTCACATCAGTTCAAACTACCCAGCAGCTCATCCAAGCACAGGGGCTGTCCTCGATCTGTGCCTGCTGGAAGGAGTCACCTGGGAAGGGCAGCAGGCAAAGCAATGCTGAGCACCATCCTCCTGCACACCCCTCACATCTCTCCACAGCCCACTGGTGCTCACAGAAAGAGAAGTTGAAGACAAACATAGAGATATCCCTTATAAATAAGGGCCTCTTACAACTGTGCACAGTGACAGTCACAGGGGATCTGCTGAGAGATGCCACTGCTCAGCAAACTGGAAAATGCGATGGTGCACAATGGCAGCTGGCAAATTAATTCAGTATTCTCCCGACCATTCCAATCATGCATATATGGCCAATAGGGTACTGTCCAGTAACTCTACACATGTGTGTACTGTAACTATAGTCTATCCTAGTTTTTCTACCAAGTTTTTCAGGGCAGTCCTGGGTAAGTAATATAACAGACCTACTTTCTTCAGTTTTGTCCCCTGCTATGTGAGATAATAATACCAAGTCACCTCCTTAAACTGTTTTGCAGGTTGACACACAGCACATGTAGTGTGACGTTCTTTTTACATATTCAACTATAGAGAAAAAAATTCCCAATCTTTATTTTAAATGTTGAAAAATTCACTCAGTAAGTGATCAATGTAGTCAATGATTCATCTTCTAGTTAGAATCCTAGTAATTTATTTTAGTACTTACTCTACTTTAATAATTTTTTCCACCATTTGGCATTTCAGTTGAACATCTAGTTGTCATTAGTTTTCTATCTATCTAATCCAACTTTAAGTCACTATTTTTATTAAAGATTTACAATGCTAGAGATTTTTTTTAAAACATTTTATAATCCCATGTCATAACTTGCCTACAAAAATCAGTTAAGGAAATAAGTTAAAAAATTAGGGGGGAAAAAAAAAGAAAGCCTAGTTGGTAACCATAAAGTGCCTTTTTGTAAGCCATGAATATGTATTCCTTTTCTAGCCATCTGTTATCCTCAGATGAAAAGAGGATTTCATTTGTAGGACACTAATTTCACACAATTTTCAAGAAATAAAGAAAAGGTTAGGAAAGCTTAGGTCATTAAGACAATATGAATCAGAGTAATTTTGAAATATCAGTCTAAATAAATTGGCCATAACATGAAGAAAAACTTTCCTGTGAACTGGACTGTTGTACATGAAACTTATCAGGGAGCCTGTGAACACAACACCTCACATGGGCACAGAGTAAAGCTTGGGGAAATGACTAAAAAATGGCAGCTTGACCATTGCAAGCTTATGGCACTTGCAACACATTGAACATAAAAGACAATCAGAGTCAAAGAGATTTCATGACAAGTAAAAGAAATTCTGCAACTTCAAAAGCAAAAGTCAGAACAGCAATTAGTCCTATCAGCCATCCTCAGTGAAGGTTTCAGCATCATAAATAGAAAAATCAAAATACACATGCCATCCCTTTTCTTGTGAGCAGCCATCCACAGACATATTTATGAAATATTATGGTCAGCTATATTCATAGCACACACTGCAACACATCATGCCAATAACAAAGAGTGGTAGTTCCCCCTGATTATTCAAAGATTCCCTGCTGCCTCCAGAATAACACAGCATGGAAACAACACCAGTACAGAGCATGATGCCTGCCTGGGCATGATTACTCTCCACTTTGCACTGCGAAATCCCTGTTGACTTTTCAGGTGAATAGTAAAACGTACTGCCATTGATGGAGATAAATATCAAATGCCCAGACTCCCCAAAAAAAATACATTTCATCTTCGGATACAAGTTGGAGCCACCTTGAAAACAAAAATTCAGATTTTGAACTGAAATGGGAGAGGTGCCTGGATGGAAGGACTGTCCTATATCAGCAGCCTTTGAGCTCTTGTTGACAGCACCAGCTTCTACTATGCTCTGCTCTGTGCTCTGCTCTGCGCTCTACTGATTTCTCATATTAATAGTTAAAAAGGATAGGGATCAGAATGCATTAAAACAAGTGTTTTATTAAGGGTAAGTTGAAATCATGTAATTTTGTGATAGGGAAAATAGGCAAAAATATCTTGATGGAGCTGTTACAAATTCTACACATTTTTGCAATACTATGAGTACATGCAGTTCAGTAAAGGTGCCCAAAAAGGTAAAGGTACAGTGAAAAATCACATGGACAGTCAAGAGGCAGATCAAGATCACAGCTGAGATACCACTGGCGTGCCTCTCAAAACACAGACACATGCTGTGCTAGCAGCAGTCACAGATCACATCTCTTTAACTGAGGGAATCTTTTTTAATTCTTTGCCTTGAAGGGCAACTGAACACAGTGGGAGAGGATGGAAGGCACGCCAACACAGAAAATTGCCAAAAGCACAGGTTTTTCCCTTAAGTGCAATATGCAGAGTTCCCAGTGGGGGAATGCAAGGCCTCCACACTGCTTCGCAAGGGGCTCTGGTTGGCAGCAGCTCCCTTGTGCTGTCACCAGCTTCATCTCCAGACTCACAACTCACATCAACACTTATGTGCCACAGCTCAAGCCAGATCCCACTGCTGTATGTTCAGGTAAATTTATAAACAAGCTCAAGAGGCAGCAGGAAGACACACATGTCAATACACAGACAGGCAGCACTTCCTCAGCTCAACCCCACAGTGAAATGATACAGGAATTCAAAGGCCACCCATTGCTTTGCACCTACTGTATGGCAAATGTCCAAGATGTTAATCAAACACAGAGTCAATGGAACTTGCATCATTTTTTACAGTGTTATCAGTAAATTACTCGGCCCACTTCTCCAAAATTTTACATTAAAATAAATCCCTTGAAAGACATCTGAATTTCATGCAGTAAGCAGCCTCTTGTGGTTTTATACAACTAAGTAAAATATGAGAATCTAGCCTGAATGAAAGTAGAAAAAGAACATGCCAAGATGAGTTTCATTACACACATCTGATGTGCAACACATGAAATCAAATAGATTTACCTATTGATGCAACTGCCAGCCAGAAAAAAATGACTGCTTGGCTGTTTCTCCTATAAACAAAAAAGCCCAGCCTAAGAGAATACTGCTTCACTTCCCTCAATAACACACTCCTCTTCACTCTGCTGCTTCTTCACCCCAGGGATTCATTTTTATCTGACTACAGAAAGAGAAATCCATCATCCAGTAAAAGGAATTAGCCTATTTCATTTCATTTTCCTGGAATACAACCACAGATGCTCAAAAAGATAGAAAAGCAATGGGTTTTATAGGAAGACAAGGACTTGGTACTATTTATCCTGCTCCAAGGTGCAAAAAGCCAGGATTGTTCTAAAAGCAAATTACTGTACATATTACTTTAAATTTTAGGAAGGGAATGGCTGATTTTGTGTCTTTTCAGGCAGGTATGCATCTTTTAGACTCTACAAATAGTATGCTAAAATAAAGAATGTTTTATTCCATCCTTATGATCAGCAAGGGAAATAATTTTAAAAGCTGAAATGTATCTCAGGAAATGCATAAAAAACCCTAAACTCTACTAGTTGCCACATGCAGCTGGTGACAAATACTGAGCAAAATAATTCTGAGTATAAAGCATAATTTAAAATAGCTCAATACAATCTTAAATGTTCCATCTTTAACTACAGTTAAGGAAACATCTCAAAAACATTTTGGCAAAACAAAGAAACCAAGCATTAAAGTTGGTTATTAGAGATTCTCAAACATTTTGAGCAAAATCCATTTCTTGTGTGTTACCAGCTCCAGCTTTTCCATCATGTGTCTGCATTCTACATTGTGTCACGAGAGCTTAATCCTTCAGCAGTCAAACTGGGCACATACAAAATAAACAGACCTCTTTTGCTCATTTGTATTCCCACTGAGTCTGTAGGCAGGAGAACACAGTGATGCATATCACGGTCTCACCCTACATACCCATATCACAGTCTAGAAAAAAAATCTCTATCTATTCCTGTGTCGGTTTAAGATAAAGCCATAAACAATCAGAGTTAAGCTGCCTGAAAAGCAGCATCCAAGTCCAGGTCTCAGCCAAAGAACCATGGAATTGTTTAGGCTGGAAAAGACCTCTGAGTCCAACCACTAACCCAACACTGCCAAGCCCACTACTAAAACATGTCTCTTAAGTGCCGCACTTGCACATGTTTTAAACACTGCAGAGCCAATGCACTCATGCATTCACCCCACACCTGCTCACCTACATTCCCCAAGAGTCCATCACAGCAGTGATGCCCTTCCTTCTGTGGGGATACCACGTAGGTCAGAGATTCCTCATCTTCTCATGGGGACAGAAGAGGTAACAGGGCTACACTACCTCAACAAACAAGTCCTTTTGAAATAGCAGATAACACCTGTAGTGTTCCCAAGTTCTTAAAGTACAACCTCTTCCTGCCACGAAGTAATTCAACTGTCCCTCTAGCTCAAGAAACAGAAGCCTGGACTGAAGGTGCTGAATCTTAATAGTGCTGGATAATACAGAAATTACTCAATTCTCAGCAGGAAGAAAAAGTCAAATTCAAACAGGTAAAGGATTACTACTATAACAGTAGAAATACTCTCTGCATATGAATTCTCATCCACACTCTAGTTGCACATACTTTTTTCAGAACACATTTTAAAGACCTTGCAGATGTTACAAGGCAACAGGACAAAGTCATACATAATTGTTATAACTCTCACTACTTATTCAGCGCAAGCTGTTTGTAATAGAGAATGCAGTGTGCCCAGAAATTCCAATTTATTATTCAAGTACCATTAAAATCATTGAAGTATATCTTTCAGATTTGCAGGCAACTGTACTAAAATGAGTACTTCTAACCAATCTACATTTCATAACGTGTTCACTATTAATGCAATAGCTTCAGGGAAGGGTTCTGCTTTGTTTTTAAATTTCAGTCTGTTCCACTGACTGACAGGACATCCAGTGACTCTGTTGCCTTAGTTCAGTCGTACTGAAAGCCGAGACATATGGACTGACTGTCATCAGATACTCACTGTGATTTTACTAAAGGATTTTAGTAATTAGGCACAAGCTGAAATCTATACTGTTTTCTCATATTACATAGACCCCAATAAAAAGCTTACACATGTATAATGTCTGGAACTTATGGTAATGCATAACTGAGCCATTAGCAACACAAAATAATAGCCTTTCCTTGAAGAAAGCTGTCAGTGAAAGACAATACCTGCAGTGGCATGGCAGAAGTGTGAATATTTCTTCTACATTTAGAACGTGTTTTTATTCCTATCAACTGTCATTATGCTTGTCAATACCTAAGCCAGCTATTGAGAGATGAGGGAACCCTCATTTTGATTTATTACAAATATTCAGTGAAAAAAGATAATTTTCAATACCTAACAAAGTTAATGACCCTGGAAAATATTAGGATATATTTTCTTCTTTTAAGTAATTATTCTGTCCCATGACCATCATGGTATTCTCTGCTGGAATGGCAGTGTTGTCTCAAGTATCATTGACTAACCAAAGTTTTTTAATAGAGATATCACAAGTACCAAATCCCTCTTTTACAACTCCTTTGTTATTATTGGAAATCTGATTATGAAAACTTCATTAAATATGTCAAATGGCACAAGACACTCTGTTTCACAATGGATAACTCTGAATGAAAGCATTGGCTGAAGAAGTATATTTTAAGTGTGCTTACTGAGTTATTTTATGCAATATAAAAGCACTTAGGGCATCTGGGGATGAAAAAGCTGCAACAAATAACTTTAAAGTGGCTGAAAAAATACGTGACATGTATAAGGAACATTATTTTGAGGTAGAGTAGTTGCAACAATTGTAAATAAACTATTGTAAACAAACTAAACCTAGAGTAGTCCAAAATTCCATCCATTCCCTTCAGGCTGTTTTATTAAAGTTTTTTAATAATGATAAAAATGAACAACTTATCACATATATTCAGCATTGTTCTCACACCACCATAAAACGCTACCTGACAGCATATTTTGCTTTTACCCCTAGAAATTAATTTGGTACAGATACCAAAGAAGTAGTACAACACTGAAGTGCAAAAAGAACATCAGATTAACAAGAACCTCATCTTGTTCTGGTGTATGCAATATGCTACCTGTGCAATATGGTCTCAGCCCCCTTCACGAGAGCACATGGCAGTCAGTAGCACTTGGATTCACAGGGATCTATGTACATGTTCAGCAACATCAGTCAATACTTTCTGCTTATCTTTATTTACACACAAAATCAAATGAAAAGAAAACACCACTTACTTGCTTTTTCCTTTGTATACTGTAGCATAGGAGCCTTCCCCTAGTTTTTCCAGTTTTTCATATGAGTCTGCTTTTCCAAACTTGGGGCTTGTAGGCTAAACAAAACAAAAAAGAAGACCTTTCAGCATTGCACCCCTAACATTAACTGCTTTGACTCAACCTTTAGAGACCAAATATCCTTATCAAGGCTCATAGGTGTGCTGGTTTTCAGTAACCAACAATAAAAAATAATTAATAAGGAAAAAAAATTAATATTTATTCAACAACCCAGATGGTAGTTGCTAGTATCAACCATACAGTTACATCACTGGATCTATCAAAAAGATTTTGTTCTTAATCAAAGAGATGGTTCTGTTTTATTTTTCACATATATCACTTCACAGAGGAAAAAAGATCATTAACAACTAAAGCAACTTCCTATGTTTAGAGATCTAAACAGCATCCTTAATCTGCCCTACAAAATCAGACTAGTAAAGCTGTTTAATCATTTTTCCTTTCTTTTTTTTTCAGACAAAAGCCAATCCAAAAACATTGCTCTAAGTAGTCAATGTCCCATTAAATCATTCATTGTTCAGAGTGGTCAAAATGCTACAGGAAAACATCTTTAATGATGTCATCTTCTGAATTATTGTTAGACTCTCCAGATGTGGACATAATCATATCATACTTAAATGTATATTTAACATAGTTGATAAGTCCTGTATCCTTAATATTTGCAGCCTAAGTGAGGACTCTAAAACTGAATCAAGCTAAGGAATGATTCTTGCTCAAAGGGACAGATAGCTCAGCTAAACTT